>NC_046360.1:13492539-13799681 GCF_004027225.2 Strigops habroptila
GCATCTCACAGATTCACTTCTCTCTGCAACATGCTCCTCAGAGCAGCCCCTGAGGAAGGCTCAGTGGCTTCATCCAGAGCCTGCCTGGGTCCAAACCCAGGAAACACGTGAGTCTACACAGCACCACTGGTACCACAAGCACTGGGGCATCAGGGTGCAGGGCTCCAGGGAGGCTGGGCTCCTGAGGCTGCCTGCCCTGAGAGAGGGCAGAATTACACAGCAGCTTCAGGAGCCAGCCTGGGTTCAACTCAAGCTGGATAATCCACCTGAGGTGGTGGAGAGGAAAAGCTCTTTGAGGAGACACCTTGTGCTGTTAACAGGAGAATGACCACACTTCATGTCACTGAGTTCCCACCTCTGCTGGGGGTGCTGCAGCGGCACTTGCACACAGATGGATCTTGCTGTTTGTGGGATGGAGCTTTCTCTTTCACTAAACAACCATTGCTTTGTGCTGCATGCCCAGAGAAAGCTCCTCATTAGGCAACTGTGGCATCTTCCCTGCTCATTGCTATGGAAATGGCTGTAAGCTTACAATCCACTTGAGTGGATCATCAGGAAGAGCTGTACCTGGGGGAAATGAGCCTCTGTGTGTGTACTGGCTGCAGCCTTCCCCTCCTGCTGTGAAACTCCCCAGGGAGAAGAATTAAAGCAAACAGGAGCTAATGGTAACAGGATTAGGGCTCACCATTTCTTTGGAAATAGTGGTTCAGTACAGCCAGAGGAGAAACAGGAGAGGCTGAGTGGGGAAGATAGTCCAGTTCTGGCTTGAGAGGTTCTGGGAATTAGAGGAGGAAAAGCTTCACGTGCCAAAACAAAGTGAGTTGATTCTTGTCAAGTGGATCCCATGAAAGTGGGGAATCAAGCCAAGGAATCCAGTGGCCATCTCCAATGGGAATAGCCTTTTTGGCACAGGAAAGAAAGTTCAGGCAGGAAGGAAGCAAGGTTTTCAGTGGGCACAGAAATGTTGTGTACGATAGTGTGGTGGTGTGGTACAGTCACTTGGAAAAGGGAAATGACTGGTTCTGTAGGAAGGGATTTACAGAAGGTTTCAGCACCAGCTTGCAGGGCAATGCCCATTCGTTACAGAGTTCGTGATACCTGCCCTGAAAGTGTTTGAAAAGCCACTTCTAATTCTGATCTTTTTCCTACATGCTCCTGGAAATTGTATTTGGAGGAGTGTATGGAAAGGTCGATACGAGCCTGACATGACAGATAGCAGTTGATCCCATTTCCAATGGATTTTGTTTCCATTTGGTGATAATGAAGGCGATCAAAGGGACAGGTGAGGAACAGCTTTTGCATTCCTACAGTCTTTTTTTTATGTTACTGAATGTTCTTTACCAGTTGGCAGCAGAGTTGCTCTTCACATACCTCAGTGACAAGGTGGAGCACTGCGATCCGATGGGAGGCCTCCCACTGACCAGGTTCGGGTGCTGGGCCACCCAGTGCTCCACTTCTCTAAAGTGAATTAAGGTGAATTAGTGCTAAATAGAAGGTGGAATTTTATATGGTGGATATTTATTCTACTGGAAGCATTACAAAGATCACCTTAATTCCTGCAAGATGAAGAATTTACCACAGACCACTATTATAGAGCTGTTAAATTAAACCAACCCCCTTCAGCCCCTGTTCTGGGGAGGAAACAGCCCAGTGCTGCTGCCAGTGTGTTACGTGGTGGCTTTGGGAGGCTGGATGCTTCCACCCTCAGATAGGACATTGGGATCAGAGAACATACAGGGGAAGCTTCAGCTCTAGCGACAGCTGACGAGAAACCACAGTGGAGTTCCATGGCTGTGGAAAGAAATTATTCTCTCCAATTTCAGAGAGGAAATGAAAACCCGGAGCCTTTTTCACCATTGAACAGTCATTTTTCTTTTTTTTTTTAATAAAGTCATTATAAATATGTACAAAGAGTCTCAGCATAAGAAATTCCTTTTACAAAAGAGAGAAGCCCCATCCAACCACAAAGAGGAGCCTTCCCGAACTCGGCTCAGCAGTGAGCTTCGCTTTGCTCTTGCTTTGGTGAGGGTGGAAACGGGCACAGTGACTCTGCCAGAGTTTACATCCAAACCAGCGTGTTCAAGGCATGGTGTGTTCACCGCACTTCACCTCTGGAGCCTGGCTGCAGGCTGGAGGCTCTGCCAACGTCCCGTGGACCAGAGGTGAGGGGAACATTGTTTTCTTGTGATAAAGGGTGGACTTCACATTGATGGGCAATGTGAATACCCATGAAAACCAAATCCCACTGCAGTTGGCCTTGCTCTCTACTTGGGTGGCATCTGAAGCTAATAACTGTAACTAATAATGACAATTCAATACCCAGATGCTTTCAGTGAATATTTACCAAGCTCCAAAGTCACTTTCTGTAAATATTAAAAAAACCTGTGAAATTCCTCAAGTATTGAGGCAGGATGAACTCTGAAGAACTCTGATGGGAATAACATGAAAATTCACTCTTGGATTCAAATAAATATTATCAGGGGAGGAAAAAAATCACTTGTTTTGTGTTTTATAACTTTCTCTTGCAGCTGGGGAGTGGAACAGTCACACTGCAGAGGCAGAGCTGTGGTTTGGAAGGCCCAAGCGAGGGAGTGTGCTGGGGTATGTGCTGATTGAGATCCTTGTTACACAGATGTGATTCAAGCCAGTGGGATTGGCAGAGGGAAGAAGCACCAAAGTGTCTCCTGCTGGGAACAGGGATATACACCTGTACAGAGCAGAGATGGCCTTGGGAGTGAAAGGGCTTCTACCTTCAGACCAGGGCAGAACTAGAAGGCCAAGGTAGGAGCAGCGTACGAGGACTCCTCTCCTCCACCCAGACTAGCTGATACCCCAGTGTTGTCATAGAATGGTTTGGGTTGGGTTTTCATGGAATCCCAGCCTGGTTTGGGTTGGAAGAGACCTTAAATCCTGTCCAGCTCCAACCCCTGCCACAGGCAGGGACACCTTCCACTAGAGCAGGTTGCTCCAGCCTGGCCTTGAACACTGCCAGGGATGGGGCAGCCACAGCTTCTCTGGGCACCCTGTGCCAGCGCCTCAGCACCCTCACAGGGAAGAGCTTCTGCCTCAGAGCTCATCTCAATCTCCCCTCTGGCAGGTTAAAGCCATTCCCCTTGTCCTGTCCCTACAGGCTCTTGTCCAAAGCCCCTCTCCAGGTTTCTTATAGCCCCTTTAGGCACTGGAGCTGCTCTAAGGTCTCCCCTTTTCCTAGGGAAGATCAAGCCTCATGTTTAGACCTCCCTGGGCTTTTGGATGTTGAGCTGTCTTGGCCAGCACCTCCTGACCTCCTGTACTGCAGTGGAGGAGTTCAGCTCAGTGTACAGCACCCAGCGCCTCACTGAGCATTACACAGGAACAATTTTGGATTCAAAATCAAATCTGCTGCAGGCAAATCTGCTCTATGGAAAGATGTGAAGATATTGGTCATCTGCTGTGGAGGTAGAATATAGCCAGGTTTTGACACAGACAAAAAACGTGGGTCTGGGATTGAATTTGGAGCCACAGGTAGTTTGTTACACATATCTTAGATGTCTGCCAAGATCACAGATGTTTTAAAACCATGTGTAGGAAAATTAACATTGAATGTTAAGGTAGAGGTACTATTCTGTCCTCACCACTGTGTACATGGCAGTGCAGTTGTGCAGAAGGGAAAGATCTCCTTCAGTTGTGCTTCC
This sequence comes from Strigops habroptila, assembly GCF_004027225.2. Taxonomy (NCBI): domain Eukaryota; kingdom Metazoa; phylum Chordata; class Aves; order Psittaciformes; family Psittacidae; genus Strigops; species Strigops habroptila. The sequence goes on from NC_046360.1 coordinate 13,496,214, forward strand.
CCATTTGCCATTCCCCTGTCACCAGTGTGAATCTCCAGTGCCTGCTCAGCCTGCAGGACCAAACAGCCTCATCTTACAAGGCAGCAGGGAAAAGTGCCTGATCCCACAGCCTGTGTGCACATCAAAACTGCCCCAGGCTGACCAAACCAGTTTGTAACCCATTTCCTTCAAAGGAGCTGCGTCTGCTTCTGCAATGGATTTAAGTCTCTCATCATTTTAGCATGATACAGAAACAAAGCAAAGTCCCAAATCAGATTAAACTGATTTAACGGGTGTTTCTGATTTAAGGAAACTGCTTTAGTATGGGGCTTAGCTGAATCAGGGTCACTGCTGCATGCCTCCACGCTCTGACCCAGAGGCACGATGGGCTTCTCACTCCTCCCCACTGACAGCTCGCTGGTTTGGGTGACTTCTGTGTTCTCCTTGGGTGATGCCTCTCCTGGGCACATGGAAGTTATGACAGGAGGCTTGCTCCCATTCCATATGATTTTAACTACTGAAAAGAATTCTAAAAGAGAAGAGGAAGGAATGTGGAATTAATGGGCCTCATCCTGTCCTGGGTGTGACCTGCAAGCACACAGTGGTGCTATCCTAGGATTAATTTGGCCAAAGGACTTGTTTTAACAACAGGCTGGGGGAGAGGAGCTGCTTCACAGTCCACACCAGCCAGTTTTTTTATGCCAGTGAGAAGTTCCAGTGTGTGATGGGAGCTGTCCTGGGGAAGTGCAGCTTTAAAAATTAATCAAGACTTTCCTCACAGCCACATTATGTGGTGTTCTATATAGACTATGATCTCATAACCTCCTCCTCGGGCTTCACACAGACCCGCTGCTGAAACCTAAGATGAAGTCTTTTCTCATTTAGAGAGCACTCCCCTTCTTTACAGAGGCACAACTGCAGAGCTCATCAAAATCACTGGCTTCTTGGCTGCCGTGAGGAAAAGAGCAGAGGAGAAGCAGCGAGGAACTGTGCTGGTTTCCTACCCATCAGTACGGCCCAGAAACCACCACCTCACACAGCTGCTGCAATACAGCCGGAGCAGCGCTAGGGGAGTACACAGCATGCTTGCTTTTGCAGTACAAACATCAACCAGGGTTCAAGCAAGGATTTTAGAAAGGATAAAAACACCCCTTGTCAAAAAACGGAGGCATTCAAGAATAGCAATTATACCAGAAAATGTAAGGCTTTGACAAATATGTACCCTCTAGTAAGTAATGCCACTTATGTACAGCGAATGCTGGCTCTAAAGGGCTGGTAAGCTGCTTCTCTAGCAAAGCTCACTTCACACAGCAACTCAGAGATGAAAGTCTCCAAAACTTAACCCTTGGTTCACACCAAACATCCCACTTAGAGTGACAAAAGTGAAGCAAATCAGGATTAAAGCAGGACTTTGGGTACTGGACCTGCTCTGGTTTTCACTTGGGAAGGATCATAGATTTGGTGGTTGTTTCATGAGAGTAGCGATGGACAGCACGTGTCTCCTAATGGTTTTGATGACTATTGAGGAACCACCAAGGAGGACACTGATCCCTGGGAGTTCTGAGGCTTGGGGGGTTTACCAAAAAGCCTGTCCACGGAGGGTTAGGATGGAGGGAGCTGAGCCCATCACTTTGCTACCGAGGTTGATCACTGATTTAAGGGTCTTTCCCAAGGTGAGGACTCACGGTAAGGACATGAGTCCTTTCCTCTTCCTTCACTGTGCTGTTTCAGGGGAATTTTTTAGGGAAAAATACCTCAAGAAGTCCCCTGGCTGCAGACCCCAACAGCAGGAGAACCAGCAGCAGCACATCCTGCATGCCCAGAGATGGAAGAGCAAATGGAATAATGCATATTCCAGGTGAGAAGTTTATTAAACCTTCAGAACTCAGGAGCTAATAAATGTTAAAGGTGAGGAATATGTGGGAGAGGCCTCTCTCTTGCACTGAGAAAGGGAAGCCAAATCCCGTACCAAATGGGTTGGCACAAGGCTGCCTCTGGGTATGTGGGTTACATACACGGGGAGGAAGGATGGTTTTTTGGGGGGGAAAGGCCTCCTGCAGGATGTGTGTCCTGTGGAGCAGTTCCCCATCCAGTCCTCCCCATCGATTCTTTCCTGTTCAATCTGGCTGTGCAACACTGTACACACAATTCCACTCCCTCGTTTGAGTGATCTGCAGAAAGTTCTATTTTTAAGACTACGCCTGATCCAGCACCTGCAACACTGCTGAAATCAGCTGAGGCTCCTCCTTTTGCTTGAAGAATTCTTACTTATCTCAGCAGGAGGCTGAGCCAGGAAGGGGACAGGATGCTGAGTACTACTGAGCATCAGACCCCAAATGGTAGGAAAATGTTTTGTGGGTCCCTGTGGTTGTGAGACCATCGAAACTCTATCAATAGACAACTACACGTAGCTACATGATCCCTCCCAACACTGCACATAATCTAAAGTAGGGCAAGGTTACTCATGAGGAACAATTTGCTCTTTCAGCATAGCCCTTTCTGCTGTTTGTGAATTGACTGGGATCAATAATACCCATGAAGATGTGTGCAGGGGCCCAAAACACATCGGGGAATAGTTGATAAAGGGAGAGTTGAGCTTTTAGATTGCTTAGAAACATTTCTCCTGCAGTAGTGAAGGACACAAGGTTTGACTTGCCTTGTTCCTTGGGTGAGGGTCAGGGTTTTTGAAAGACAGGGAGCCAAACTTCCTTTGGAAATCAGGTTCCTTTATGACATTCCTTTATGCCTTTGAAATCCCCCCCTGCCACGGGAGGGACAATTTTCTGGTGCAAATATCTGAAGCTGGGAAAAATGTTTCTAAAAACCTGCACACAATAATCACTGTCAATAGCATCTGGAAGGTATCCTACAGGATCTGACAGGTAGTTTTGGCTGCAAGAAAAAAAGTGCTCAGTACTAGACTGAAAAAAGCCCTTTGCTTTCTAAGGACAAGTTTTCTTGTTATCCCCCAGTTTATTGATTACTCTAGATGCAGTTCTCTTCCCTGGTTCAAGGGATTTGAGGCTTAAATCACCATCCAGGAGGATACCCAGCTCTGGAGCTGTAGGAGATTCTGCACCAGCAGACTTGGACACATCCACTGCAGTGAAAAGAGCTGGTGTGTCACTGCCACCCCAGGGAATGCTGCTTCCCAAGCTCCCAACCATCCAAAGAAAAAGAGCTGCCCCAAAGAAAAGGAGTTTTATAAAGTTCTGGGCTAGATTCTTTTGTCTTAATTTATGCAGAGATTGAAAGAAAGAAACAATAATAGCACCTTCTCAACAAGTAGTATTTTTTTTTTGCTATCTTGTGTATAAATATCAATAACCAAAATAGATTTTTCCTTGTCCCATGTTTCAGAACATCCTCTCAGGGAAACTGTAGCACCACAGAGAGGCAGTTTAGCCCCAGACAAATATGAAATGTAGCACCAGAGAAACTAAAGTCAGAAGAACAGCTTATCTCACCTGGTGCTATAGCACTGAATATATACACACACAGACTGTCTGTCGTCCAAGCTGCCAAGCACCCGTGCCCGCCCCACGGCCAGGCCGTGCCCGTCCCGCAGCAAGCTTGGTCTCTCAAGGTAGTACTTAACTCTGGATGTATTTTCCACCCCACTGCATTGAAAGGAACGGTTACGTTGCCATAAACAAGGCGCAGTGGAGAAACTGCTAGTGTTACAGCAAGGACATCACTAATCTTTTGACTCCGACTGCAGGAGCACGAATGCTCAGACCACCATCATCTACAAGGAATGTTGCTTACGTTCTCAACAAGGCATGCACGTCTTAACGTATGCATACAGGAGGGTTTACATTCTTCTATATATAAGCATGTATGTGTCTCTGGTTTGCTGCTGGGCCCTTGAACAGCTCCTTCTGTGCAAATCCTTCTTCACGTTGCCCAAAGCACTTCCAACATCTTCCACTTCTTTCTTTCTCTCCAGTCTTCACAGCTGCTGCTCAGGCTCTGGATTCCCTGTAGGAAAAGGGGAAACAATTTTCTCCAAGGGCACAGGGTTCTCTCCAGCCTAAGAAAGCAAAAGAATTGTGTTTGGTTTTAATTATATTGATGCATTGGTTACAATAAAAGCTTCTTTGAAATTTATGCTTGAACCCTCCCGCTAAATCTACTGACAAGAAGAGGTATGTAATTTATGGGCAGGATGGTTTGGTGGTTCAACACAAGATTACACCGTTATCTCTGTGCTCCTGCAGGATGTCTGGTGAGCTCTCCTTCTGCAAGGCTCCTTCTTTTGGGTGCTCCATCTTCATTTACATCACGTTAACAAAAACATTAACTTTTAGGGAAGCCATTAATTTTGTTCCAGGTAGGCAACGGGGCGCAGTGAGTATCACAGGAGACTGGAAGAGCTCACTCATTCCTGCTTCTGCCACTGATTAGATTTGTGGCCTTGGGCAAACCACTTCTTTCAGTTGCTGCTGTAAAATGAGGGCAGTAATAACTTCTTTGCCTTAGAGGTGGGCTTCAAGCCTTAATTAATAAAGTGCTCAGAGAAAGGCACCTATCTAAGTGCAAATTAGCAGGCGAGGTGCCCAAGGGGGAGCCACTCTGCAATTCCCATTTATACCTCGGCCTGTTGATATCAGCACTCGCTGGGGTAGGTCCCGTCTTTCAGGCTGTGGTGTCTCGTCTGCAGAGACTGTGACAGTGAGTGACCTTACAGAAACCTCAGTGGAGAAATCTCTGCTGCCGCTGGGATGAGGTGATTTCACTGGGCTGGGAGAAGGGAGGGGGGAGTAGCTGACTGTGCAAGTGCATCGGCTATGAAGTCAGTGTAATTAGGGCTGGCAAACAGCTTTGGGGCAGATTCTGAGCAGCATTACTCTGATGTAAAGCCAGAAACACCTCCCTGTCTTCTGTAGCACTACCCTGCCTATGCCAGCGTGAAGGTTGTTGCGACTCAGTGGCACCATCTCTGAGATGAACTGAAACCTCCTCTGTGAGGGGACAAGTCCTGGCGCTGCAACGGGACTGAGTAACCTACAACATCTCTGGTTCAGCCTCAACAGATTTAACCATATCTGCTCCATCCCCGTTGCTGTGAGCTGCTCGAGCTGCTGCTGCACACATGATGTGGCAATTACCACCTCTCCCTCAGTTCACAGCCCTGCTTTCTGCTTTTCAGGAATCTGAAGCAACACTGGAAATAGCTTTGAAGGACTCAAGCCAGAATGAATCATCTAGACTCAAAGCATGTTTTCATTTGCACTGCTGGGATCAAGGCTCCCAGATAGCCACGCAGCTCCTGGGGCTCCTGTATCTGCACACACAGGCTCCACATGCACACTCACTCCCTGGAGTGCTGCAGGTATTTTATATGTCTTCTTGCAGAGCTACTTAGGGGTTTGGCAGAAGGTAAATAGGAAAGGTGCTCACTACTTGGAACAACTACTTAATGTTACCGTGTTCCTAAAGTATGAACATGGTAACACTGGCTACACAAAACCAGCCAACAGAGCACAGACCATTGATAACCTGGAGAGGGTTGTTATAATATTTTACTTTTATATTAACTAATATATTGTTATAGTCTGGAGAGGGACTTTTGACAAGGGCATCTGGGGAAAGAACAAGGGGGAATGGCTTTAACCTGCCAGAGGGGAGATTGAGATGAGCTCTGAGGCAGAAGCTCTTCCCTGTGAGGGTGCTGAGGCGCTGGCACAGACTTTTCCCAGAGAAGCTGTGGCTGCCCCATCCCTGGCAGTGTTCAAGGCCAGGTTGGACACAGGGGCTTGGAGCAACCTGCTCTAGTGGAAGGTGTCCCTGCCCGTGGCAGGGGGTTGGAGCTTTAAGGTCCCTTCCAACACAAACCAGTCTGGGATTCTGTGATTCTATGGATAACCAGCTGTCAGTAAATAGCCCAGCAGGGGTTGAAATGTGTCCTGCTCAGCCTCCTGGCCTGCACACATGGAGTCAGCCCTTCCCGCAGCCCTGCGCTCACACACCGGCCTCCAGGGATCTCAGCCTGCACTGGCGCAGCTGCATACTCAGGTCCAGGCCGGTGCTGAGCACAGACAGACAGACAGCACTCTGGATGTCTCTGGACGTGTCAAACGGCACAGGGAGGAGATTCTGCACTTCTCACAAAAGCTGTCTTTATAGAGAGGTCTTCAAAACAAACCACGTCAGCATCGCGGGGTGGGAAAGCAGAGCACAGCCTGAGCTGCGTGAGGCTGGGATGCAGAGGAACAGCCCAGGATGTGGCTGCTGACACTCAGGTGAGGTATTTACTCAAGTTACACTGGAATAAAGACTTCAGGAGTTGGTCAAAGGATTTCCTCCCAAGCGAAACCATTTAATCCTTATTTATTCTTTCTCCTGTAGTAGCTCGCTCAATCGCCAGCTATGAACCCTTGTCCTCCTGTGCCATCTATGGCTTGCAACAGATCATCCTTGCTGCCATTATATTTTACAAACTGTCTCCCTGTGTCACTTAATGTATAGAAAAATCTATAAAAACCTGTAAAAGTTGATAAATCCTAGAATGCCTTGAACTCCGAATGATAAATCTCCTCTGGGGTGGGCAAAGAGCTCAGCACAATGTTTATGCATCTCATAATACCCTATTCTAAGAGCTTAAATGGCTCTTAAGTTTTGCATCAGCCTCGTGCTGGCCTTTTGCTTAAAGGTGTATTTCATGGAAAGAATAAAAGCGAACCCCAGAATCCTGGCCTTCAGCCCATCTTCCCATAAAACAATTCTGAATATCCTAGGCTGTGTTAAAGCCATTTCTGGGTGCATATTGGCTGCATTGCCAGTATCTGACTCATTAATGGAATATACTTTGAGCCAAATTCTGATCTCATTTACAGCACTGTAAATCCAGGGCAACCCAATTGACTTCAGTGGAGTTCCTCCAAATTTCCCACAATAGGCAGTCAGCAGACAGATCAAAATGTGGTACTTCGGGTCTGAACAGGCTGAGGAAAGCCAAACTGCATCCTATTGTAACACTGAGGTGGAGAGCAAGTTGGAAAGAGCATCCCCCCTCTGTAGAGCTGCTGCAAATGTGTTTATTTTATGTGTCATAAGGTTGAAACTCGGAGGGGGGGAGGAGATTGTCCACTACTATCAATATTTTTCATGGAAACCCAGCCTGGTTTGAGTTGAAGGAACCTTAAAGCTCCTCCAGTTCCAACTCCCTGCCACAGGCAGGGACACCTTCCACTAGAGCAGGTTGCTCCAAGCCCCTGTGTCCAACCTGGCCTTGAACACTGCCAGGGATGGGGCAGCCATCATTTACTTACAAAGAAAGAAGGAATTACAGCTGAGTTCCTGTATGAAAAATGTGGTGTCTATGGTAAACACGAAGTGATAAAGAAAATATCACTTGCTTTGAAATGTTTCATGGGACCCACCATTCCCTTTGGTGACGTATCCCTCTTTTCCTGGTCATTTAGAGGGATGCAGATTTCGCTCAGCAAGTTGCTCTGATTCATTGCTCCTATTAAGCAATGAGGCTGTGAGACGACAAATCGCATTGGCTGCTATTTGCAAAACCATCTCATCCAGCCTCGACACATCCCATTGCTTTTAATAGATACAGGCAGCTCCACTTCCCAATTCCTTTGAACTCTCCAGCCTTAAATCCTGCAGTTTTATCACACAGCTCGCTGAGCTGCTGTTTACACACACACACACAAAGCAAGCTGCTCTTCTCCGGGATGCTGAGTAGGATGAGCATGAAATGACTCAGGTAGGGGGTCCCTGCTCTCAGCTCAGCACTTCTTTGACTAATCTTCCTTCAGACAGGACACAAAGCCCTGCTTGGGCACCACCTGCATAAAGCCAGGGGAGAATCTGAGCTCATGGCCCCTCAAGCAGTTGGCAAAAGGAGCTCTGCTCCCGGCTAACGTGTCAGCATGTAACTTCTTGATTTAAATGGATTACACAGGCAATTCTGTTGGCACAAGTTCCACTCCTAATAAACTAAATAACAGTTATTGATATATTAAAAGAAAATACATATATTCAAGGGCTTGGATTGCTAAGGGAAGGCTTGAGACAAGGACAAAACCGGGCGCTCTCGTTTCCTTCCTCACACAGCAGCAGGTTAATGAGAGAACAAGGGCTGGGCAAGAGCCCTTTCAAATTCCCAAGCAGCCTGTATCCATGTACACTCACACTTCATTAGCATCTCTGTGGGAGACAGAAGGGTAACTTGGAAGACCAAGAAACAATTAGGAGGAGGTTCAAGAGGTAGGAGGAAATAAGAGGACAACTACTAGGGAAGAACTCAGAAGAAACAGGGAAAAGAAGTATGTTGGGGCTCCAATCTTTCCACGAGGCAGTGGCCTGGCTATAGCCCACCTGCAGAAAGAGGCATTTCTGGATTGCTGTTTGCTCTTGAAAACTCTGCTGCTTGTTTATCGTGCAAGTTAATGATGAAGTTTCCCTTGTGCAACTGAACTGTGAAGCTGGGGCAAGGGTGTTGGGGACCTTTGGCATTTTCCAGTAGGATGCTTGCCACTAGGAAGAGCAGGCTCCTTCTTCCTTCGTTATCCAGGAGGATAAACAACGGCACTGGCCTCTTTGTGTCAGGGATGCGCACAGGGCACAACATGCTGAATGCCTGTCCTCGTATGGAACGGCAGCTCACTGCTGAGCTCACAGCTTAGTCCTGCGCGAGCTGTGCTGCCTCTGGTCCTTCATTTCCTTTGCTCTCCTGCACAGCTCAGTGTGACATCTCCAGACATCTTATCAACCCCGTTTTAATACAGATAATTAACTGTACTGAGACTCTGGACAGAGTGGCTCTGCATGAACCTCGCAGCAAACAGCGGGGGGAATTACTGGCAGCACAGTGGGCACCGAACCAGGCCGGTGAAGCTGGCAGGGACAAGTAGGGTTTGATTTTAATACACTGCCACTTCTGAACTAATAGAGCGAAGCACAAGTGACATCGGATGCCAGCCTGCTACATGACAACTATACTTCATGCCCTGGCTGGATATTTCAAGGTGATGTCAGATTATATATTATAAAACTGCCATTTGCAAAGCATCCATCCCCAAATCCCAAGCATGCTCCACAGATACAAGCTGGTCACATGCAGCAGCCCTAATCCTGCTTTCCCTGGCATCACCAGGAGAAGTTCCCTGGTACCCAGGATTATTCCCTGAGCTGCACTGTTGTGCAAAGCCACAAGGACCTGAGGGAACAACTACCAACCTTCCTCCTCAGAAATGGGACGTAGGCTCACAGCAGCCAATGCAAAATGCTATTACCACTTGAAAAGGCAGGAAGAGAACTCAAGTGGTAAACCAAGCTGAAACCGGCCTCTTCCTCTAGCTTTTCTATTCCTTCTGCAACCATCAGATCACAAGACAAATACTGACTTTGCAACGCATTTATTAAGTGTACAAGTGACTCTCCTCTTCTGAGCCCTTCCTTGAAATCCCCAAGATCACAAGTGCTCAGAGCCTGGACTTCCCGTCTTGTTGCAGAACAATTATTATCAATGTTGCAGAATATTATTACCAATGCAGAGCGTGGCAGGAAAATATATACTTTGCTCAGAAACACTCTGTCCTACCACAGCCCTGAGCCCAGCCCAGCTCACTGCACTGTCACTTGGACTCTGAGACACTGTGGATAATCAGACACCTCCACTGGTGTGAGCAAATTACTGTTGAGGATGAGCAGAAAAGATTCTTAATGGCAAAAATAACCCAAAAATAACCCTGAGGTGTAGATGATATATTTAATTATTCTGGGATGGCATTGAGTTTTCACCCTCAGCTTGGTCACTTGAGCCTTAGAAGCTTGCTAGGAGACAGACAGGTCAGTCCGCTGCACACAGGGACAACCAGGAGACTGTCCTAGCTTGTTACTCTTCCACATCTGGCCTCTTTATCCCTGAAACTGCTTCACATCACACACAAGGATCTTCTCTTCAGAGACTTACGTTTATATTTGTGTCCACGAAGCCCCCGAGCATTTGGAGGCAGCTCAGCACATCCTGTCTGTGCAGCCTTTGAAGCTGCGAGGCAGGACTGTGCATGCTGAAGGAGCTCCCTCAGTGTGATGAGGACAACGCTTTGCTTTTCCACAGTGTCTTTATCAAAGCAATTCATAAGCAACTGGTTACTGCTTGGCCTGAAGTGCAGAGAGCCAGACGGAGGTGAGGGCTGCACAGAGTCAACAGCAGAAGAGACTGGGGGGGAAAATTAGTATCCGGCCAACCAAAGCTATGTGAACCTTCACAAACAGCTTCCAAACAGCTTTGGCCTCGTGGCAGTGCCAGAAGTCTGGGCAGAGGATGTGCACTGATCCACGGGGTCAGAGAACAGGATCTCTCTGCCGGCCCGTCCACTGCCACCTTCTCTCCATGGGATGAGAGAGCGGGCAGGGAGGAAATTCCCTGGCTTGTTAGAGAGAAAAGGACCCCGAGACACCAGATAAAGGAGATCACTGCAGTCTCCCCTTGGATTTCAACTTTTAGAGGCAAGCAACTCAGACGGGTGGGTTTGCTTCCAAGCACCAGAACTAAACTGACAGGAAGGGAAGGAAGGTCGGATGCCATCCTAGAGCCTCATACCTCTATAAAATACTCATATTTTATAGAAATTGAGGCTTTGATTCATCAAGAAAACCCAGTTTTGTTCTGGTTTTGCTTTCTCAAAGGTAACCAGCTCAACCTCCCGACAGACACAGCAGCTGTGGCTCAGACAGAGAGACGACAGCGATGCCCCCCCATACACCAGTGCACACACACACAGACCTGCTGGAAAACCTCAGTTTTCACCTCTCCTGGTAACCACACTCTTCCTCCACACTGTTCCTATGTACTTAACGGCACCTCATGCACCTAAAAAGCATGCAAGACATTCTGCAATAGAGACCTGATTCCTGACAGCCGAGGTCTGGCCCAAGACTTGCAAACAGCTCAGTTAAACTGGAATTGTCCAAGGTCAGCCCAGTGTTGGTGGCATTTTTCAGCTCATTTTAAGCTCTTGCCTAAACCCTGTCCGAGCTGTGGGATATGAAAGCACGCTCAAAGTTGGACATGCACTTCAGATCCTTCCTCAACACAGACAGACATTAAGGAACATACATAGATACAATTTAAAGCACCCAAAATAGGAGCCCTTGTTCCTCATTTCTGTGGGGGGAAACCCATGTCCCAAAGAGCACTTCAGAGCACCCAAACCCTCTGAGGTGACCCCACATGCGCTCAGTGTCCCTGCCTGCTCCCAGAGCTGAGGGTGCAGAGCTGTCCCCACCAGCCCAGGATGACAATGAGGGTTACAGGACCAGGTATATCCCATTTCCCTGCTGCTGCTTTGCTCGGTGGTCCTGGAGCACAGTGGGAGCTCTAGGAACGAGCAGTGACTGGGCTTGGATGCTTTTCCCCAGCTGGTGGCTTGGGAACTCTTGGGGAAAGCCTCCAGCACTGGGGCAAGGCATTATCCAAAACTCAGAGCCAGGCACAGCCAGCCAAAGTCCTGGGCTACCCCGCTGGATGGTCTTGTGGGACATCCCACCCCTCAGGGACCTTAGTGATGGGTGCCCTGCAGCACCCGTGGGTCCAAAGCCCAACAGGGGATGGCAGGACATGGGACGTTTCTCCACTCACAAGAGGGCTGGAGGCTCTGCAAGCACGGATGTGCGGGACGAGCACCCTCCATCTCCCAGGGCTGACAGCTGGGGTAATGCAGGACCTGCTCTGATCCCCAAGAGCCACCCTGTGCTGCTGCCGCTCTCCCACTGGAGCCACAGGCTCACCCAGTGCGGGCATAGAGCTGGAACTGCCCCGTGAGAGCATGGATGACCCGGGCGGAGGGGAGGGACAGGGCTGGAAGCGTGGAAAGTTTGGGGAAGGGGAAAGGGGGTGTTTGGGGAGTCTCGGGAAAGGGGGAGAGGGGAAAGGAGAGAGGAGATCGGAGCGACCTGGCAGTGACGGCACCGGCACCCGGGGCTCCGTGCGCTGCCGCCATCAGCCGCCGCAGCCGGTACCGCGGACAGCGCGCTCCGCCCGTCCCGACCCCTGCCCGGCCGCGCCGCTCCGGCCGCACCCGCGCCCCGCCGTCCCCGTCCCCGCCGCGGTGCCGACCTGTTGCGCGTCCCGCCTGCTCCCCGCTCCGGCCAGCGCCCCTCTCGCTTAGAGGCTCCTCCTGCGGATCAGCCAGGCCAGCGCGGCCGCGGGCGTGATGGCGCACAGCAGGCACACCACTGCGGCCAGGCGCCGGCCGGCCCCGGGCCCGCGGCCCCGCGCCTTGCGCCGCTGCTCCAGCTCATCGCCCAGGCGGCGCAGGCGGGCGGCGACCAGGCGGGCGGCGGCCGAGGGCCGAGCGGCGCGGCCGGGGCTGCAGGGGCAGGGCGCGGGGGGGCCGCCGCGCAGCGCGCAGGGGCACATGGCTGCGCCGCCGCTCGCCGCCGAGTGCCGCGCCGTGTGCGGGCGGGCCGGGGCGGCGGCGGGCGGGGGCCGGGGGGGGGTTACATCATCCCCCGCGGGGCGGCGCTCGGCGGCGGGCGGGGGGACGGGGCGGTGCGGACGGGGGTGAAAAGGGGGGGACGGAGGGGACGGTGCTTGTGCGGTGGGACACTGGGGTAATGGGGATGGGGGGAGGTGGATGGGACTGCGCGGGGATGGAGGTGGCAATGTGGGGATGGAGGGACAGTGTGGGGACACGGGACAGTGTGGAAGTACTGAATGGGGATGGAGGGACAGCATGGGGATGCAGGGGACAGTGTGGGGATATAGGGACAGAGCGGGCATGGAGTGACAGTATGAGAATATAGGGACAGTGTGGAGATATAGGGAGAGTGGGGAGACACAGGGACAGTGTGGGGATGGATGGACAGCGTGGGGATGCAGGTGACTGTGGGATGGAGGGACAGCGTGGGGATGGAGGGACTGTGTGTGGACACACGTGATAGTACGGGATGGAAGGATGGTGTAGGGCTGCAGGTGACAGTGTGGGGATATAGGGACAGCATGGGGATGGAGGAACAGTGCAGGGATAGAGGGACAGCACAGGGATGCAGGTGACAGTGTGGGGACGGAGTGACAGCGCAGGGACGCAGCTGCCGGTGAGGGATGGAGGGGGCAGTGTGGAGATGCAGGGGGGCAGTGAGGGGATTACGCAGAGCTGGAGTGGATTTCATCACCCAAAGCATTACTGATGCTGATCACATTTTGGGTGGCCGAGGCAGGAGCACACAGCCCCCAGGCACTGACCGGGGGCTATGCAGAGACTCCACAGCCATCAGTGCACAGGAGCAGCGCTGGGACCCCCTGGGCAGGACCCCCCATCACACATCAGCCCTGGAACAGCAGCAGGGACTCCCTGCAGCTCCCTCTCGGGTAGGAATCACCCCAAACTGGCCTGTTTCCCTTCTGCCTGGCAGGGACGCTGCTGCCACCCCCTTGGAAAATCACCCTGGTACTGCAGAGGGGGCTGGGGACACCCTCCTGGGGCTCGCCCTCTTCCCAACATCTACCCTGCCTGGAGCATGCATCCATCCTGATGAAGCGGCAGCTCCTGCTCTACAGTCCCTCCACTGGCAGGGCTCACTGTGGTCAGTGCTTGCACCTGGGGGAGACCCTCCTCTAAGTCCAACTGATTGTTTTGCAGGGAATAAAAGTCTTTTGAAGGGTTTGTACACAGAATCCCAGACTCCTTTGTGTTGGAAGGGACCTCAAAGCTCCTCCAGCTCCAACCCCCTGCCACAGGCAGGGACACCTTCCACTACAGCAGGTTGCTCCAAGCCCCTGTGTCCAACCTGGCCTTGAACACTGCCAGGGATGGGGCAGCCACAGCTTCTCTGGGCACCCTGTGCCAGCGCCTCAGCACCCTCACAGGGAAGAGCTTCTTCCTTATATCCAACCTAAATCTCCTGCTTCAGTTTGAACCCATCACCCCTTGTCCTATCGCTACAGTCCCTGATGAAGAGTCCCTGAGATAGTCCAGGTTGTTCCCAGAATCCCAAATGCCTGTTTGTGTTCATTAAGTTGGGGTTTATAAACCGCGTGGACAGCAACAAGGTGCGAAGGAATAAAACCAGCAAGTGGCCGCTGAGGATGCTGAATGGCAGCACCTGGAGGCGGACACAAGAGCGGATGGACGTACACTGGCACGAGCTGCTGATGGGAGCAAGGGCCATGTGTTTTGCCGCTGTTTACCAGTGAAGGACCAGCTATTTGACTAGACTGACAAGTGCCACTTACCTTCTTAAGCGCTCCACAGAACTTGTGCTGAAGACTTGGATACCCGCGGCCTTTCCTCTCCTCTGGGCAGCAGCTGAAGCGACAGTAGCTCCACAGCCATGTTGGGTTTAACCATCATTTGAAACACAGCCTAGAAGCAACAAGGTGGTTTGATACTGGAGAGGTCATCTCCTCCCCAGCGCACCATAGAAGCGGCTGTGGAAGCAGCTGGGTGCGATTGGGATGCTCTGCCCAGCACAGCACATCTTCCTGGGACGCACAATGGGCACGACCACCCCTGCCCATGAGCTCCGCTTCAGCCTTGGCCAACAAAACGGGTGGAAGACATGGTCCAAGTGGCGCCCATCACCCAGTGGCACAGCTCCTGCTCGGCGGCTTCTCCTGCTCTTGTGGGAGCAGCTTTCCCCCATGGGCCAGCCACTGCTGGGAGGTGGCTGAGGGTTCCCCGGCACAGCCAAGCCCCGGGCGCCCTGCCCTGCCCGCGGCCCTCGCTCGCTCACCGGCGCTTCCCAAGGCCCATGGCCTCCCCCCGGCCCCTCGTGTGCTGCGGGGCGCGGCGCTCACCCCGCCTCAGGCCCGCAACATGGCGGCCCCGTCAGCCGTAGGAACCTTCGTGCGGCGGAACGCGCGGGCGAGGGGGCGGTTTCCGCGCCGGGCTGCGGGGGGAGGCTGGGCCGGGCCCGGCCCCGCCGCCGCCATGGCCGAGGGCTCGGCGGAGCTGGAGCAGTTCCGCCGCTGCTGGCGGGAGGAGCTGGCGGGGGGCGCGAAGCGGCGGCGGCGGGAGGCGGCAGCAGCAGCCCAGCAGCCCCCAGCGGAGCCCGGGAGCCGCCGCGGCGCCGAGCAGGCCGAGCCCGGCTACCTGGCGCTGGCCCGCGGCCTGCTGGACGGCGGCGCCCCGCCCGCCCCGGCCCGCCGCAGCCCATCGCCCGCCCGCCCCGCGGAGGAGCCCGCGGGGGACGGAGGCGGCGACGGCGACGATCTGCTGGGGCAGCTCATCCGCGACCTGGTAGGGCCGCGGCGGGCCCGGGGTGAGGTGCGGGGGGTGCGGAGGGAGGGGAGCCCCGAGTTTTGGGTTCCTGTGGGCTCCTTTATATCCTCAGCTTCTTGTTTCATCTTAGAAGGTTTTACCCCTCCAAAATCTACTTTTCTTCTTATGAATTATCATTTCTTTCTTCTCTTCAAAAAGTTTTGTTGCTTATTCAGGCTCATTGGTGCAGGTGCAGTAGTTAAGAGTATCCTGCCTTGTGACACGGTGGTGTAGTGAGAAAACAAGTATTAATTCGTTGAATAAATGAGTTAATTCGGAAATAGTCTTAAATACAGTTCTGAACCAGATCAAAGTTATTTTGGTGAGTCCTCTAAGTGCAATAGAGGTTTTATTTACAGCATAGGAAAACGAGGGGGGAAACGCATTTTCTCGCTTCTGACTAACCAAACTGGGACTAATTACTGTTTGCTTAAAAGAATTAAAAGGAAGAGATTAAATTTCTGTCTGCAAGGCACAAATTAATCCATTTACAGAATTAGTGCTCCATTAGCACACAGGAGCCCAAATCTGTCTCAGAGGGGATGGCAGTGTTTGAGTTTTGGATTCATTCCAGTAGACTTTTAGACAGGCTGGTGCTGACTTAACATTACCGCTTGGTTTGCAGCGCTGGGCTGAGTCTAAGCTGTGTGGATTTGGGGGAGGGAAGGGAAGACCTTGGTCTGTCTCTAATGTTAAGGTTGCATTAGAATGGGAATAGTGGGAGCTGCTCCTTGTGCTTTGTGGCAAGTTTGTGCTTACAGTTTGACTACAAATACTCTTGCAGGTTAGTTAAAAATAAAATCTATACATCTGGTTTTAGTTTTTCCCCTCTTCATTCATGCGAGAGCTGTCAGACTTAACCATTTTGTCTGTACTGTCTGTCTGTAGGTGGCCTGTCCTTCCAATGACACCTTTGAGTACATACAGACAGACCAGGTTCTGCTGGCTGGATGTGAGTCAACTCCAATTTGGAAGCAATACATTCATAGTGGTGCTGTGCCTGAGCTCATAAGCCTTGAGCTAATAAGCCTTGCCGAATGGCTCATCTTATTTGTTTGGGCAGTGTGTTGCTCTGAAATGGTTCCTGGAGCCGAGCTGGTTCACATCTGGCCAGAGATGTACTCTCAGAGTTCCTTTTATATTTTTCTTTGGTGTCCCCTTTGGAAATAGATGCAATTTAAATCACATTGAAAGCAAACGATCATCTTGGAAATCCACAGCAGGGAGTGGAGCCAGTGGTCCTCATGTGGAGGGAAAGGAGAGGAAAAGGAGCCATTTGTGCAGGAAAATTGTGGATGAGAAGGGAGGGGAGCAGGAGGGTTGGCTGCAGGTCCTGGTTTAGGTAACTTTGGAATGAGTGCAAGGTTCCAATGTTTATAAACTGGTGCTGTTTTGCTAAAAAGACCTAATGGGAACATTGCCCAAATTTGTGCTGTCTAAACACTCATCTAATGTATCCTAGAATCCCAGAATGGTTTGTGTTGGAAGGGACCTTAAAGCTCCTCCAGTTCCAATCCCCTGCCACGGGCAGGGACACCTTCCACTAGAGCAGGTTGCTCCAAGCCCCTGTGTCCAACCTGGCCTTGAACACTGCCAGGGATGGGGCAGCCACAGCTTCTCTGGGCACCCTGTGCCAGCGCCTCAGCACCCTCACAGGGAAGAGCTTCTGCCTCAGAGCTCATCTCAATCTCCCCTCTGGCAGGTTAAAGCCATTCCCCTTGTCCTGTCCCTACAGGCCCTTGTCCAAAGTCCCTCTCCACATTTCTTGTAGACGCCCTTTAGGTATTGAGGTATTGGAATTACTGAATATTAGGTGTAGAATACCTCTTGCATTAAAAACTTACATGCAGCCATATTCTACAACAGTTTTCCTGTGTAACTACTTTTAATAAACCCAGCACTGCCTGTATGTCCTCCTTCATTGATACTGCCAAGGGTCCAGGTTTAAATGAGCAAGGAACATAAAAGAGACCTACAAAGAAACAAAGGTATTGTGGTTAGAGTGGTGGTAAGGAGCAGGGGAAGATCCTGATTTGGGATCTACCTGACTTTCTGATGGCAAACTGGAGACAGGTTGTAACTGAGCAGCTGATGTTGTGCATATGCATTGATGGAGAGGGATCAGGCGTTCAGGAGCACCTGGGAAGTGTACAGGAACCAGGAAAAAGCACCAGAGAGCAAAACATCAAAATAGGTGACATAGAAATGCTCAGAATGGGCTCATTTTGCTCTCCATATATTATATAGTATAAAAATTTGGAATATCCAGGCAGAAACGAGGGAGACAAATCTTGATGTGATAACTGCAGGAAGAAGTTTAATAATTATATAGTCAAAACAAACAAAAAAGCATATAAGAAAAATATATGTACTGCATTTAGCTTTAGAATGAAATGATAGATTCTTTAACTTGTTTTTTTAGATACTTAATCAGTTAAAGCAGCAACTCATTCAGCACATTACATATTAAAAAGACATTTATATGTTACTAATGAAAGACAGAGATTGTAAAACAATTTCCATTCAGTTTGATGTCAAAATATTAATTTTCCATCATCTGTGTTTGAAATCTTGTAAATGAAATTAATACTGGGCATATGTCTTCACAGGTTGATCTACTTGTTTGGTCTTTTTGATGCTTAAACCTCAGACAAACTTTTTCACTAGAACTTGTGTCTTGCCTTTCTCTGCCATCTGACTATAGACAGTTCTCCTCAATCTGCCTTTTAGCTCCACTTGCCTTCGAATATTCTTTACCTGATATGACTCAGAGAGAGCAAAGAGTAGTTCAGGTACCTTCAGTCAGCATGGTCTGTCTGATGCGCTGTTACAGGAAGGAGAGGCAGAATTACTTTTACCTTTTTGATGGAACTATGTTGGCACTGAGGATACAACGTCCTTCCTCCATCCCATGGTAACTTTTGCTACTACTTAGCTGTGCATTAACAAAGCCTAACAAATTATTGTCTCTTTCTTTCTTTTCAGAATGAGATAAATGAGGTTCCTTTCTTTGATGTTCAGCTGCCTTATGAGCTGGCACTGAAGATATTTCAGTACCTTGGCAAGACGGAGTTGGGAAGGTGTGCTCAGGTGAGTGCTGCTGACTGTTTGCTTCTCTGATACCACATAAATTGGGCAGGAATATTCAGGAAATAGGCACCTTGCAGGACAGATGTGTGGTACCCCTTGTAGCTCAGCTGATTGTGCTTTTACTTACTGGAGATACCTCCAAAGCTGGATATTGAAAAATAATGGTAAATGAACTGGATTTAGAGCTTGCAGTTGAGTTTAAATAAAGCATTTGTGGCCTGGTCAAAAGTGAAGCCTTAACATTTAAAAGAGATACTTGCAAAGATTTTTTGATTCAAGTGGATGTACTTAGGAACAAGTGAGTGTCTTGCTGCAATAGTTAGAACTCAGCACTTTGCAGTGCTAAGGGCATGGCAGCAGAGGTGTTCTTCCAACTTTTCAGTGTGCGTGACCTGAACCGTAGGAATTGGAGTAGTAGCTTTTTGTCTGTAGTAATTTCATGTGAGGCTGAGTTGTTAAGTGACACTTATTTCCCATCACCCCTAAGGGGTTCATAGTTTTATTTGGTGATACTTTCAGATAATGCTTTCACCAGTCTGTACTCAGACATGGTCCATGTGTAGTAATTTATGTATAGTTGTAAACTGCCCATCTCTTCAAGCAGCTTTACTAACTTAAACACTCACACACACCTGATTTGGGATTGTTCAGCCCACATTACTGAGCCTCTTTATGTCCTTTCTTCACACACTGAAAGATTAATCTCTTCTCTGAATGAATCTTCAAAGCAAACTTCATTGCAAGTGCTGATTATCCTGTGAACTGGAGAAGAATATTGTGGGTATTCACTGCCACCCTCTCACATGGCCACTGGTCAATGTTTCAGGCTGGTGTTCACTGAACTCTTACGCACAAAGCACGTCTTGTAACTTCACAAAAAGTCCATCCAAAACCATTCCTTGTGTTACACTTGAGCCATGCTCTGGATTGTTTGCAGGAGAAAGAAATGATAGCATGTAAAAACTGACACGTGTCAGGCAGGGTGCAGCTTTGTTGGGGATGGTAAACTGGGCACAAGTATTGTCCAGATGGCACGTGTCTTGAAATCAGGCTTTTAATGTTCAGTAAGAGCAAGTCATGGTGTTAAATAGCCACCACAGTTGTTTATTGTTTAAATCTTTGACTTGTGGATGCCTTTTACAAACAAGAGCTGTTAGAAGAAGAATAATTCCTCTTTCAGGGCTTCTGTTGCAGAGGAAGAATTTCTCTAGGATTATTTTTTAGCGCTGTCCAGGAGACTAAAGCTTTCAGATATGCTGGAGTTCATCATTTGAGGTAGAGAGATGTGATCAGTAAAGGCCACATCCCATGAAATGGAATATGGATGCATTTCTTGAGTGGATTACTTTAGGGTTATTCTTTCTCCATCTCTTTTTTTGTGTTTTTTTCGTTTGGTTTGCTTTGTTTCCCTTGGGATGATCAGTTTATCTCATGGCATAATAAAAAGATTGGCTGGTGAAGGGCTGCTCCTTTTCTCTGTGCTTGGGCTACACTTGATTTCACTTTGGTTTATAACTTGAGCCTGTTCTAGTAAGAATTGCTTTAACACTGAGAAGATTTTTCACCTTTCTCATTCCCCTTCTCACACTGAGTCAGTTGGTCCTTCATGGCAGCTGACAGGTAGCTGAGCAGATGCCCACTGTTTTACAAGGCTTTCAGAATGAGATGAAGATCCAAGGCTTTTGGTGCAGAGCTGGCTGTTTTTGAAGTGTTCAAATAAAAAGCAAAGTGATAAAAATAAATCCCATTTTCATTTTTCTCTTGGTGGTTTGGTTTTTGAAGGGGGGGAAGCCCACTCGTGCTAAATGGAAAGCCCTGCTGCTTTATAGTGTTATCCCAGAAAGGTTTTTTATGAAGGTGCCTTGGGATTTTAATGAAATTGGGCCAGTTAGTGGAATTGGCATCATGAACGATGCGAGTGCCTTTGGAGAAAACCTGTTTGCTTAGTTCTTTATGCCAGATGGGTACCCGGCTAACAGTGGAGTAACCTGACTGCAGAGTCTCTCTGAGATTTAATCACACCACAGACTGCTCTGGAGAACTTTAATTTCACCCTGATATTTCCCTCCTCCCTCTCTTCCCCACAGCTTTTCTTTGAGTTTTGGAATTAGTACTCTAACCGACAAACTATCCGTATGGCATTTGAAATACCAAGCCCATGTGCAGCATGTAAATGGATGGTGTCATCAGTTCCTGAGCTCTGATGGGTTCGCAGGAGTTGTGTGATATTCCCTACTATCCAGCAGACCAGTCCCTGTTGATATCCCATGTTTATAATTCAAGGAGAAATGTATTCATGACTTAATGTGTCAGCAGAAGAGGCCAGAGTAATGGCAAAATTTTGCCTCTGCTTTGTGCCAGCCTCATGAGTACCTTTTGATTCTGTTCTGACCATTGAAAGATCTATCTATGCTATGAGTGATTCTCTACAGCTACCTGACAGGAGGATGGAGTCAGGAGGGGGCTGGTCTCTGCTCCCAAGGAACAAGGGATGGGACAAGAGGAAACGGCCTCAAGCTGCACCAGAGCAGGTTTAGATGGAGCTGAGGAACAATTCCTTCCCCAAAGGGTGCTCAGGCATTGGAACAGGCTGCCCAGGGCAGTGCTGGAGTCACCGGCCCTGCAAGTGTTCCCAAACCTCAGTGCCATGGGTTAGTGGTGGCCTTGGCACTGCTGGGAATGGTTGGACTTGATGAGCTTAAAGGTGTTTTCCAACCTAGTTGATTCTGAGATTCTTGTGTTATTTGGGGCTAATACTGCAGGCACCTGTAGTCAGCTTCACTCATGGTTTGAGGACCTGGCCTTTACATTGTCAGCTTTGTGACAAGCTGATATGTCTCATCTATGAACTTCTCCGTAAACTTACGGTTACTGCTTTCTAGTAAATACCAGAGACTGCATGATTTGCATTTTGTGGTGTGAAATACTTCTTGACAGTATAGACTGCATTTTGCACATGCTAAGGCAGTTTTATTTCTGAAGGGATCAGTGGGAAATTACCTGTTTGCATTTTCATCCCAGGGAAGATCTAGAAATGTTTACCAACACGACAATTGTGTATGTATCTAGGACAAGGAAGACTGTTTCTAGGAATATAAGAGTGAATTATCTTCTATAAATGGAGATTCAGATGCCTAACACAGTTAGGATTTTAGTGTTTATACGTTTAAAAGAAGAAGATCACGTATTTTTTGAGGATACTTTTGCATCAGGGTTGCGTATCGGTAAAAGAAATCACCCATCCTCCTCATAGTTGAGAGGGAGAGTAGAGAAACCAATGGATAAGGGTGTCTTGGGCTCAGGATGAGACTTAAAATTACAGAGGACCACTTGGTGAATAAGGAATTGGCTGGGTGGTCGTGCTCAAAGAGTTGTGGTCAGCGGCTCGATGTCCAAGTGGAGACCAGTGATGAGTGGTGTTCCTCAGGGATCAATGCTGGGACCGGTGCTGTTGAACACCTTTGTGGGTGACATGGACAGTGGGATCGAGTGACCCCTCAGCAAGTTTGCTGAGGACACTGAGCTGTGTGGTGCAGTCAACATGCTGGAGGGAAGGAATGGACGCACTGGAGAGGTCCTCATGCAGTGAACCTCGTGGAGTTCAACAAGGCCAAGTGCAAGCTCCTGCCCCTGGGTTGGGGCAATCCCCAGCACAGACACAGGCTGGGGGAGGCTGGATGGAGCAGCCTGAGGAGAAGGACTTGGGGTGCTGGGTGAGGAGAAGCTCCCCATGACCCAGCTTCAGTGAGTGCTTGAGCCCAGAACCCCCCCGTGTGCTGGGCTGCACCCCCAGAGCATGAGCAGCAGGTCAGGGAGGGGATCCTGCCCCTCTGCTGCGCTCTGGGGAGACCCCCCCCTGCAGTCCTGATCCAGCTCTGGGGCAACAGCACAAGAGGGACGTGGAGCTGCTGGAGCGAGGCCAGAGGAGGCCCCGGAGCTGCTGCGAGGGCTGGAGCAGCTCTGCTCTGGAGCCAGGCTGAGAGAGCTGGGCTGGGGCAGCCTGGAGAAGAGAAGGCTCCTGAAGGGGACACCTTAGAGCAGCTCCAGTGCCTAAAGGGGCTCCAGGAAACCTGGAGAGGGGCTTTGGACAAGGGCCTGTAGGGACAGGCCAAGGGGAATGGCTTTAACCTGCCAGAGAGGAGATTGAGATGAGCTCTGAGGCAGAAGCTGTTCCCTGTGAGGGTGCTGAGGCGCTGGCACAGGGTGCCCAGAGAAGCTGTGGCTGCCCCATCCCTGGCAGTGTTCAAGGCCAGGTTGGACACAGGGGCTTGGAGCAACCTGCTCTAGTGGAAGGTGTCCCTGCCCGTGGCAGGGAGTTGGAGCTGGCTGAGCTTTAAGGTCCCTTCCAACCTAAACCATTCTATCATTATCGCTGTGAATTGTAAGGATGAGCAGCTTCCACCTGGTGTGGCTTCCATCTGAATGGCTTTGGATTAAATCCGGTTTGGCGCTCCGTAATGTACTGAACTGAAGGTCCAGATATTTCTAAGTGAGGTCCCTGGCTTCAGTGAGTGAACCTTGACAATCCCTTTGTGTGTCTAGGGAAGAAAATAAAGCTAATGAAACAAAGACAGTTATCAGATGGAGAGGGATAAATAAACCTTCAGTAGGATTTGAGCCAGTTGATTTAGGTAGGATTAGGAGGAATTTAGCATTTAATGGAAGAGGTGGGCTTTGTTTGTTTCTTTTTTGGTCTTTTTAATAGCAAAACCTGTGTGAGTGAAAGCCTGTGAAGTCCTTCAGACCATTATTACTTGCTGAACTATAAGATATAAAATCATTCCTGTGTGGAGCTCAGGGGAAACCAAAGTTTCTTTGCTGAGAAAGGTTGAGAACTGTAGTAAAAAGATAATAAGAACACTAAAGGCAAAATGAAACTGGGAACTCTAAATCTATAAACAGCTCTGTAAGATGTTGTCATTGATGATTGTTGGAGCTTCTACGTAGTGTAGATTTGGAAACAATTATGTTTGTACTTTAATAAGAGCTTTGCACATCTCAGCTACTCCCCAACAAGCAGAATGTATGGGTGAGTATAAATAAAGCCATAATGCTCTGGCTTTCAGGGCCTCACCTGAAACTCAAAGTCAAGCAGATCTAATAAAGCTGACTTGGAGCCAATGGCTGGTTTTAATGCGGCAGCTCACAGTGGTGCTGTAAAGTGAAATGCTTGAGACACTTTTATTAGTGATTTCTTGCAGCTGAGCCTCGCTCAGTGGGGCTTTTACAAGGGATTTTCATGCTAGTTTTGGTGCAGTAAGAAAGGGCTGCGTTAGGGACCCTTTGGAAATCCAGGCTTGTAAAGCAGCAGGATTCAATGTAATTTGATTTAAGAAAATCATAATAGGAGAGGATCTTTATTCCCTTTGCATGTTTGTTCCTGAAAGTTGAAAAGGCAGCCTAAATTTTATGTAGTTCCCCCCCTTCTTTTGTTTTAATACCATCTTTATAAAACGCTTTTAAGACCTTGAATCTAGAAGGCTCTGTACAACATTGTCTATTTTGGCAAACTCCAAAGGTGTGTGTTTTTTCTTTCTTTTTGCTTTTTTTTTATTAAGCAAGGCAAACATTGCCATCACTTGGCTTTGTTTCCTTCTGCTTGGCCTCTAGCCTGTCCTCTCCATGTCAGCAGGAACACGCTGCTGGAACAGGAGGGGGGCAGGGGTGCTGCTTGTGTCGACCCGGCTTGGCCCAGTGCTCAACTCCTGCCCAGCAGCTGCTTTGGTTTGGTGTGTCAGCACAAAGCTGGGTGTTTCTTTTTCCTTTGAGCAGTAATATCTGGATTTATATTGCTTTAAAATCAAGTTGAGAGCAAATTCCCCACTAAACTGTAATGGTTTGAGGGTTTTTCTTTTGCTTTTGAACTTCCTGAGTATGTCCCTATAGGGAGAGGAGCATTAAGCACAGCTTTTTTATTACAGGATGATGTATAATGCTAGAGAAGACTCAGTGCTGTTTCTGTCATTTGTAAGGCATTGTGATTGCCCTATCCAGGTGGTTTGCTTTGTCAGATGATGGAAGAGGACTCTGTGTTTCTGCTAGTCTGAATTGAGGTCTCTTGGTGATTAGAGTATTATTCTGCTGGACTTGGATTCTCCTGTTCGAGAGCTGCTCTTATATGCAGGTATCCTTGGGCCCCTCATTGCAGGAGAGACATTGAGGTGCTGGAGCAGGGCCAGAGAAGGGCACCGGAGCTGGTGCAGGGCCTGGAGCACAAGTGTGATGAGGAACGGCTGAGGGACCTGGGGGGGGTTAGTCTGGAGAAGAGAAGGCTCAGGGGGGACCTTCTCGCTCTCTGCAACTGCCTGACAGGAGGATGGAGCCAGGAGGGGGCTGGGCTCTGCTCCCAAGGAACAAGGGATGGGACAAGAGGAAATGGCCTCAAGCTGCACCAGGGGAGGTTTAGATGGAGCTGAGGAACAATTCCTTCCCCAGAGGGTGCTCAGGCATTGGAACAGGCTGCCCAGGGCAGTGCTGGAGTCACTGTCCCTGCAAGTGTTCACACACCGTGTAGACAGGGCCCTAAGTGCCATGGGTTAGTGGTGGCTTTGGCAGTGCTGGGGAAGGGTTGGACTTGATGATCTTAAAGGTCTTTTCCAATCTGGTTGATTCTATGATTCTATCAGATATTAAAAACATATTCAGGTTATTCAGTCCACCCTTCTCTCTCCATATTAAACTTCTCTTTTTCCTGGAAGAAACAGATCATGAGATGTATCTTATGACGCAATCCTTGCTTCCTAGTGGGATGCTGGTTTTTGAGAGCAGCGATGATACATCTGTGTCTTCACTGCGAGACCAACAGGCAACACTATGTAAACAAGATAGCTAGAAGCTTCTTAAAGCTTTCCAGGGGAGATCTATGCTCTTCATTGCATGGATACTGTCCCACTGCTTGGGGACTATATAGGACACACCATGTGTGCAAGATGTTTTTGCACTTACTGTGACCCAGGGAGACCTGTAAGACACAGGGTCATGTTGATGGGTGCTTTCTGGACCGCAGCTGCTGTCTCCCTGCGATGCTGTGGGTGTTTTGGTTGGGCTGACTCGCCAGTCTTGGCCTGATGCTCCATTTCATAGAGCAGGCTAAGGCACGCTCTTCCAAGTCATCACATAACAAATTGTACAGATCACGTTACAAACTGCTTGATTTATTTTCCTAACCTCTGTGAAAGCCTCACTGCAGGCTTTGTTACTCCATGGCTTGTGTTCTGCATAGACTCCTAGCAAATCTCTGCTGCCAAAAGGATCTTGCACTTTCAGTATTCCTCATGCTCTATGTTTTTGTGACACTCTGCTTTGTGTTTGAAAGCTGTGGTTTTAAATCTGAAGCAAGGTTTGCCTAATAATGATAAAATACAAATTCCAAAATAGAGAACAAGTAAGAGTTCACTTTTCACCTCCGTGTGCCATGTTGTGTCTGTGGAACACACAGCAAGTGAACCCAGAGAGATGGTGCTGTTAGAGTTTGTATCAATGTGACACCTAGTTTCTTGGTGTAATCTGGGGACTGCAATGGACATCAGATGCTTAATTGTAAGATGCTTAAAAATGATGTCAGTCTGAGAAGGCTTTTTTAGGCTTTTGGAAGCAGTGTACAATTGATTGCTGCTTTCACTGGTGGCAGTTTTCATTGGTTACCTCTTTTTTTTTTCAAATTAAGAATTACATAGAACAAATTGCTACTTAAGTTGCCTCTTGCCTCTTGAATCTTTAATTCTAAGCCCACAATTGCTTGTGATGAGGCTGTTCTCTCTGCAATGGACAGCAACTTGAGGCTACTTGAAAAACTTAATAATTCATTCCTATTTATGCATACTGTAATACAATAGGTTATAAATCACTAATGTCATACACCTAATCAGGCATTGTCAGTAGGGCTTTAGAGATATTGTGGTGTGATCTGAGAGCTTTTTCTAGCTACAAATATGAACATAAATTCGTATTTTTGCTCTAAGCTTACAATGCTGTCTTAATTGTTTTCTTGTTTTTTTCCCTTCACAATTTTCTAATACACTGATTTTCCGGTGTCTTAGTGGCCACTGAATACTGGTGTCCCTCTGGCATGGAGCTTTAGTGGAGTAGAAACTCAGCTATTTTCAAAAGAATCCACAGAAAACAAGCCTTTTGTTAAAGGTTTGGGGTTTTTATACTCTCAGTAGTGTAAAGGGTGAAAAAATTTATTTCTTTAGGTGAGAATTTAGTCTCAGTTTATGCCTATATTGATTTATATGTGTGCATTTCAGATGTTACTTAAATAATTTTCCATGAAATCTATGTTTTACTTACAACTTCATGCTATACATATCTATAAATTTGTTTTCTAGGTCAGCAGGACGTGGAAAGCACTTGCAGAAGATGAAGTGTTGTGGTACAGGTTGTGCCAACAGGAAGGATACCTGTTGGATATGAGCATCTCTGATCATGCCTGTTGGAAGCTCGCCCTCAAGAACTGCCGGACCAGAGAGCGCACGTTGAAAACCAACTGGAAGGTAACAGGGAATTTCTTTAATGACATCCAGATGCTGTGGAAAAATGGGAACCTGGTTCAAGGAAGTGGTAGTGAAAAGCTGGTCTTTTGTATTGCAGCTTCTTTTTGCCAGTAGAAGGGGGAAAGCTGCTGAAGGATTTGTGAGACCTAGTCCTTGCTCCAATACCATTTTTTCCTCAATGACTGATTACTTTTGGGAGTGAATCTTTGTTTGCTATGCTGCTCCATTGACTTTGGTGAGAGAGACTTGTATACCTCAACCATCCATTGATAATGAGAATCAATCTTTAAAATGAAGGCTCCTTCCCCTGCTCATTACATACCCTGGCTAAAAGAAAGCTATCATTTTGTTGTTGTTGTGATAGTTGGTTCTCTACCTAAAGATTATAAGTGATAATAAAGAGCAATGATTTTCTCTTCATTTCCATCTGTAACAATTCCAGGCAGCAGGCATAAAATCCATGTGACTTTTTTCAGCTGCACTGCAGCTTGTCGGTAGCAATAGCAAAGCCTGGAGTTTTCCACAAAGCAGCAAGTTAATCATAGAATCAACTAGGTTGGAAAAGACCTTTAAGATCATCAAGTCCAACCCCAGCACTGCCAAGGCCACCACTGACCCATGGCACTGAGGTTTGTGAACACTTGCAGGGCCGGTGACTCCAGCCCTGCCCTGGGCAGCCTGTTCCAATGCCTGAGCACCCTCTGGGGAAGGAATTGTTCCTCATCTTC
Source organism: Strigops habroptila (assembly GCF_004027225.2). Lineage (NCBI taxonomy): Eukaryota > Metazoa > Chordata > Aves > Psittaciformes > Psittacidae > Strigops > Strigops habroptila. The sequence continues at coordinate 13,523,733 of NC_046360.1, forward strand.
ATCTAAACCTGCCCTGGTGCAGCTTGAGGCCGTTTCCTCTTGTCCTGTCCGTTGTTCCTTGGGAGCAGAGACCAGCCCCCTCCTGGCTCCATCCTCCTGTCAGGCAGTTGCAGAGAGCGAGAAGGTCCCCCCTGAGCCTTCTCTTCTCCAGACTAAACCCCCCCAGGTCCCTCAGCCGTTCCTCATCACACTTGTGCTCCAGGCCCTGCACCAGCTCCATTGCCGTTCTCTGGCCCCGCTCCAGCACCTCAATGTCTCTCCTGCAATGAGGGGCCCAGAACTGACACAGGATTCGAGGTGCAGCCTCACCAGTGCCCAGCACAGGGGGACAGTCACTGCCCTGGCCCTGCTGCCACACTGGTGCTGAGCCAGGCCAGGATGCTGGTGGCTTCTTGGCTGCCTGGGCACAAGCTGCTCATGTTCAGCTCTATTAATCAGCACCCCCAGGGCCTTTCCCAGGAGCAGTTTCCAGCCGCCCTTCCCCAAGCCTGGAGCGTTGCAGGGGGTTGTTGTGGCCCAAGTGCAGGACCCGGCACTTTGCTTTGTTGAACCTCATCCCATTGCCCTCAGCCCATGGATCCAGCCTGTCCTGATCCCTCTGCAGAGCCTCCTGCCCTCCAGCAGATCAACACTCCTGCTCAAGTCAATGAATGTGTGGCAGTGCCAACACCATGTCTTCTTTCTGTGCAGAACCGCATCGGTGCTGTGAGCCAGCTGCGGTACGAGCTGGGAAAGATTCTGTGTGATGTACATTCCTGCGATGGAGTTGTCATTGCTGGGTGAGTATGAGGCTGCCCGATGCTCACTTACACTGCTTGAAATCTCATGTACTGCTTTTAACACATTCAACAGAAGCACCTGCTAGAGGCAACGAGAATGACTTTTTCTAACTGCAGTTCCTTTGTGAGTGAGGGTGACTGTCCTTCAGGTGACTGATAATGATGGTTATCTACAAGTCATTTCAGCAGTGCAGGTTTTTATTGTACTATTCAAAAAGCTACCTCATGTGCATGTGGTCCCTCTAAAGTCTGCAGTACTTTGTGATGAGCTATATCCATTGTTTTGCTTTGAAAGCACCCAGATTGTATTAAATGTCATACGCATCTACTGAAAAATGCTCTCTTCGTTATTTTCTTCCATAAAAATCCCTTAATGACAAGGATGTTTTTGTGTGCTGTGGCAAGATAACTTTAGCAGGACTGTGACTTTCCTCCATTTTTATTTAGAAGACAATCTGGGGAGGTGAAGAACACCCAAAACCCAGAGAAACTCAAACTTCTCTTTCCTTAATATAAGGCTTTGTCAGGACCTTGATGTAACGTTGGCTATTCATTTGGTTTACACTCTTAAATACAATTTTAAGAACCTTGCAAATGCTTAGAAGGGGTTACCATGATTGTCTCAATAGGTGTAAGGCTTTACTGCTTGAATTTTACAGGCTCAGTAGTTAGTAGCCCTCTAGAAGAAGCCACACAAGTAAATACAAATGGTATCATACTGGAGGCAGTCAGAGAACACTGTCCTCAGCATACCAGAGCTCCATATTTGTGGTAGCACTTCACATTAATGGTATGTTTATGCATTATGGGATTAGAGAAAACTACTTATGAAGTACTATAAAATTCACACACTGGTTGTAAGAAAGGTGCTTTGGAATACACTGGGTGTAGATGACTCCCATGTATGGTGAAATGCTTTTCATAGAATCACAGAGTGGTTTGGGTTGGAAGGGACCTTAACGCTCATCCAGTTCCAACCCAGGGACACCTTCCACTAGAGCAGGTTGCTCTAAGCCGCATCCAAGCTGGCCTTGAGCACTGCCAGGGATGAAGCACTTGCCACTTCCTTGGGTGACCTGTGCCAGTGCCTCACCACCCTCAGAATGCTCTTGGGCAACTGAGAGCAGAAATCTGAACTAGCAGACAGCAGGAGGGAAAGGGGAATGTTAATCTTTGATGATTGGGTTGGTTTGTGCTTGGTTTTGGTTTTTTCCCCTTGTTTTCCTTCTGCATTTGCAGGTCTCCCTTCCTGTTCTCTCTGCCATCCTGTTCATTGACTATTGCTTCTCTTTCTCCACTTCTCGTGCAGTGTTTTCGCTGCTGTCGTTGGTTGTGTTAGAGCAATGGAAATGGTTCTGCTGAAGAGCTGAGCAGTCTCTGACCTCCGGAGGGGCAGTGCCACACAGTGGTTAACATGAACAGTGGCCATGGAAGAGGCTGGAAGAAGTTGTGTGGCTGGAGCACCACAGGTCTTAGGTTGGCTTGTGCCTGATGTGAGACCCTTGAGCCACTGCTCAGACACCGCAGGTCCTGGCCTGCTGTGGTCTGCGGCTGGGCTCCAGCTCAGCCCATAGCAACCTGCCTTCTTCTGTGCCCTTCAGCTTGGGCACTGTGTTTCCTGGCCTTGGCTAGGGATCTGCACTACTGTATCTGTTCCACTGTCTCTAATGAAACCTCCTGTATTTTTTTGGGAGCCAGAAACCCCAGTTGTCTCCATGCTGCTGCCAAAACCTCCATCTCTTCTTTTTCTTCATTTTCTCCATTGTGTTTATATCCAAACATGCAATATATAGAATTTTACAGAATATATAATACAGAATTTTATATAGAATATGTAGAAAATAAGCAGAATAAATTAAATAGCTAAAGAATTAACAACCAAAGGATAACAATCCTGCATATTCAACTCAGTCTGTATTTCAGCGTGGTGTATTGTGGAAGTTGGGTTTATGCAGTTTCACACGGTGTTTTCATATTGGTTCCTCAGTTCCTCCAGTGTCTCTTGATTCTCTTGGTGAGTTTGCAGCAGTGGCATGGTGAAGGGAGGTGGTACTCTTGAATAATTTTGGTCCCTGAAAGGTTTGTGGAAATAGGTGAGTGGGTAAGAGACCACTGAGGGAAAAGCTGCACATGTGTATCCATTAGGAAAAGCAATGTTACAGGTTTCACTCACATTACTTTTCAGTCATTTCCCTTCTCCGAGATAATGAATTTTAGTAATCAAGTATCTTTTTATGAAGTTATGAGCATATATTTGGTACAACAACACAGGAAAATCAGAATTCAGCTGTTTGACTTGACCTGGTTAGTAAATAAAATGTTTAGAGTATTAGAACAAAAAGTTATTCCTTCCTTTGCTGTTTACTACTTGCCTTTCGCTCTGCTTTGGTAGCTCGAGATCTCTGACAGCATCTCTTAAGTTGCTGCAAGTAGAAAACTATCCTGTGAATCTTGCCCCAAAGAAGATGGATTTGTTGGTGTGCCAGTGATGAGCGAAGTCTCCAAGACAGTAGCACACTGGCACACCTGCCAATAATGTCTCATGGTGAATATCAAACAAGACAGACTTCAAGTTATAACTAAAACTTCCAAGGACATTAGGAAATGGCACAGGGAAATTCGTTATGTGCATGTGTAAGTATTGAGGATGGGTAGATTGAGGAATTGTTGGGGTTTTGTTGTTTGTTTTCTTTAAATCCAAACATAACCCTCCCCTTTCTCTCCCAGTTTATAGTATTGTACATAATGGCATTGTGCTTTCAAATTTGTTATAAAAGTGTAATGAATCCGGTGATCAATAGTAGCTGTTGCGTTCGTTCAGTACCAAAGAAGTAATTTAATAGCTGAGGTTAACAGAAGTCAATTTTCTTCTCAGTAGAAATATCAATTATCTATTACATTTAAGGATTATATCTCCAGTTTCACAAACACTCATGTGCTTATATATGTGAATAATCCTAGATTACAGCGAGACTTGCTGTGTGCATAAAGACAAACTCATGTGACTTTGCAAGACTTCAGAAGTCAGTGATGATCTTAAGGCTGGTTTTGTGTGTGGCATTTCCTGGCGTTTTCTCAGCAGTGGCTTGTGGCATCATTTACCTGTCTTTCTTCTATGGGCAGGTTGCTGCACTGGAACAAAATAGGGCTGCTCAGTTTTTAGGAGGATTTTTGCTGCCTGACTTTGGGGAGCAGCTGCAGCACTCTGGCTCAGCTCGGTCAGACCAGCCAGGCATTACACTCTGTCTTTATAGCTGGAAACTGTGGCAGTGTATAACAGCTGCTCCCAGGTTGCAGGATGCTCAACTCGGGATCTTGGGAGACCAGAAAATGGTTATAAAAATCAAAAAAGGGGTGGAGAGCAAGGATCTCCACAGAAATGCTGGGGCTGTTGTGTATTTGGAGTCTTCAGCAAGCCTGGGAACAACCTTCCTTGATTTGAACCTCTGCTGTGGTAGACCTGATCTTGTGTTCTTCACTATCCTGCAGTAAAGTGGGATAATTTTTATTTAGAGGTTTTTTATTCTATTCTTTCTGAAAAGGAGTTTGTGCAGGTTCTGAGCAGAGTGACCTAAAACAGCAGCTACAAGTGTGGTATTAGAGGCATAGTTTGCCTGAAGTGGTTTGGGAGCAGATCTCTTTTGTTACCATTGTGTAAGGAAGCAGAGATAAACTGTACAGGGTTAGCTCTCCCTTAGAGAAATGTACCTATTTCATAGACTCTCCTCTTTTCTCCACGCTGCTGCCAAATCTCAAACCAGAAGATGGCAGAATATCAAGGATTGATTAAGTGCAACCTGAGCTGCGAGTGGAAGGTGGCTGCTAGCAGCTCCTCTTTCTCAGAGCGCCTTGCATTTACTGGCTGACATCAGGTAATTCAATCTGGCCTGCACGCAGAGCATCTTGTGTTTATCGTTAAAATTTCATCCCAGCGGTTACGATGCTTGTTTTCTGGGTCAGACCTTGAATCCCTTTTCATTTGAGACAGTGGTGTTTGTGGTTACCTCACTCCCAATCAATGTTGTATTCGCCAGCCTTTCTACAGTTACATGTCTCAAAGGATCTTCTTTAAAAGAATGCTGTCCTCCCTGTCCCCTCCATGTTCAATTCAAATGTAGTTTTGTCTGTAAGTCAGAGTTTACTCAAAGCAATTATATATCTGCTCGCTTGGCTTCTATAAATTACTACTGGTGATTAGGTTCACTGTACCTAATGCTGTTGTATGCTTGGTGTCAGTACAGAATGCCTGGATTGCTTCATTGTGTTTTAATAAAATCTTATTTATGTCTTTTAAGCAAGCATATGTTCAGACAGTAAAACTGCTGCTTTTTTTTCTGGGCAGTATTGACATCCACACTGATGGACATCTGCAGGCAGGGGTTAGGTCCTCCTGGAGACACCGACCTCAGACCACGCATCTGGTCCTTGTTTGAACTGTGTTGTCATTACACAGTGGATCCTGGGGTGTAACATGTTGTAGTGTGTTGTGAGACTGTTTTGCTGTCTGTGTTATACTCACGCGTGGCTGTCCTTGAATTGTGTGGCAAACTTGCTTCATCAAGGCATCATGAGGCAATCACCTCACCTCACAACTCTCGCCATAAAAGCCCACCATGTCTGATGTGAGGCAGGGTAATGTTTTATTGTGCATGATGTTAACTTTATGCTCACAGAAAGGGCGCTGTGGCTTTACTGCTGCTGTTTGTAGCTCTGAAAGCTTCCCAAACGAAAATAAACAGAAGAGATCCAGAGTCAGTTCACCCTTCCAAAGACCTAGAAATATAAAGGTATCTGCTTTTTCTTTCTTCAGTTTTCATTGACTGAAGAAAGAGTGGTAGACTGTTAGTGAAGAGCTTGCATAAATGGAAGTGTAAGGATATGCTTCTGCTGTGCCACCTCTGTTAGAGACCCATCCAGCAGATGCTGTGTGGAGTCCCTGCCCCTCTTACAGACTACGCCGGGAATCAGCCTCTTATTCTTCTCTTCACGTTTTCCTCCTTCCCCCATAAGTACTGTCATCTTTCCTAGAGATTTCATTTTCTTGAGTTACATCTAGTGAGATTCATCTGCTCTGGAATGCCTCGATAAATCAGTCGATGAACACTTCCTCCCTTTCAGGGTGGAGCAGACCTGGCACACATGGTATTTCTCCAAGTGATGCTTGATAAAGGCAATGAGAAGCAAAAGAACTTTCTAAACTCTCTGTGTGGTTAGGGGAATCATCTGATTTAGAGGTAGTGATACGTTTTGATTCTCTCATACTGAGGAAGGCACTCAAATGATTTTCATACAGTTGCCTTTGTTCTGAAGAGTCTTATGGGGGTTACAGTTTAAACACTGCATCGCTGCCAAACAGTTTGGACCTTAACAGTTTAAGTGATTATGAGCAGCATAATGTAAGTAGCTACTACTATATGGTGGGTGTCTTTGTTCTCTATGATCACCTCCCACTCTGCTTTCCTTATGTTCAAAGGTGACCTGCAAATGACTTGCTGTTCTTTTTAGCTTCATAATGATGTGTGAAACTAGCCCGAAAGGCTTGAAAACACTTTCCTGCACTTTCAAAACTTCACGTCAACTCTCATCTAATTTGGTTTGGATTTCTTTGGTTTTTGCTATAGGGCTTGTGGGTTATTCTCAAGGTATTTGTTATTAGCTCTTGCATCTTAATTCAGTGTGCAGACCTGAGGAAACCAAAATATTAATTAGTAATGAAAATGAATAAAAGTTAACAAACTGAAGACTTGAACAGCCTGAATAAACCCCTGCCTTGCTTAATTGCTTAAATTTGCCTTGTATAATGGCACAACTTTGATAGGTTTCTCCCTCCCCTCCCAGTGACTGAGAACCTGGATGTAAAACAAAGCAGCAGTAAGGCAGAAGGTAAAATATTTGCCTTTTTCCTTCAACCTTCCCTAAACCCTTTGTGTCGTTTTCACTCATTCTCATCATTGTTAAGAAGCAGTAAGTGTCAGACCTTCTTTTTTTTCAAGTGAGTTACCTTTAGGAGGGTTGAAAACAGGATGACATCATTTCAGAGGGGTCAGATGACAAACTACAGGAGTTAGGTAAGGTTGTGTTCAGTGACAAACATGTTGGCTTCTCTGTCATGGAAAAGGGCCTTTCAGGTGAAACCAACAGCAGAAGCTTGATACTGACTCTTTGTGGAAGATGCTTTGCCAGCCTGCCTGACCATGGAGCTATTGGTTTACCTCTAGGTTAGGCTGGATGCAGTGAGAGCCCAGTGAGATGGGCTGTGTGCTTAGTGATGCCCAGTGTTCTGAAGTCACAGTGGTTATTTTTTAGCTTGTAAAGCCTGGTTTTCTACTGAGGACAGACAAACCCATCCTTCTTTCTAGAAAACTTCTTGAACATTGAATTTTTACTGGTTTCACAACCTACCATCCCCTGGGCAGTGCCTAAGAGTTCAGGTGATACTTTTCCTCTCTGCTGTTTGCAGTGTATTGCAGTTTGTGTCCCTTCCAACATGTAAACATTACAAGTTACATCATCTTCAAATGGTGTTTACTTCCCTGTATCTGAAACTGGAGCCATTGTTTTATTTGTTGCATTATGTTTGTCCTTTATGAAATAATAGGGCTGATGGAGCAGATCCTCCCCAAATTGCATCCTAATTCCTCTTGAATTCTTTTGAAATAGGTGATTTATTTTTTTTCCTCCTGCCGTGACAGTACCCGTAGTAATATGTTTCCTTGGTCTTGAATCAATGGGCCTGGGCTGATACAAGCCACTGGAACCTTGATCTAAATGATGGGAGATTCTTAGCCTTAGAGAAATTACTAGAGACAGTTTGTCTTTCTCTAACTTCTGCTTTTGTGAGTGTTCATTAAAATGTTTTGCCTACCATATAACCCTTTGGCTTGTTTCTGCTCCCTTGGTATGACATTTGCATCCACTTCAGATTAATAAGGAAGCGAGGCACACTTAGGATGGCAAAATGTTAATTTTATTGCAGATAGCAACAATAAGCTGCAGAAGAACTGCGCGTTATCTCCTGCAGCTTAACCCACTTTCCAGAGCTGTGGTTTCCTAAATAAGGCCATAAGAAGGAAGGTATAAGCTCTCTGCAGCTCATTTTCTGTGAGTGGTCCACAGATGGACGTGGGTTGATGAATTGGGAAGTCAAGTTCCCAGCAGAAGAGTTTGGGATCTGATCATAGGGATGCTTGGAATGTGCTTCCTACATGTTCAATCTCAGTGTTTCCAGATCTGTTTTGGTACAAGTTAGTCACTTCTTTCATAGCTGCACTCATATCTCAAGCAACCCAAAATAGTGTTGGGATGAAATCAGAGACATTACTTGTCTGCTTCACGTTCTTTTACCAGTATTAGGATTGTTCCAGATGCTGGGTTTGGTTTAACCCCATCTGGTTTTTCTTGTATTTTGTGGCATAGCTTTCTGCCATGCTATATAATGGCAGAAAAATTTCTCTTTCTTCTTTCATTTTTATTGGTTATTGTGTTCTATGTATATTCCTTTCTGCCATATAAAATAGTTCTTTACTCCTTGCTAGTAGCCTGCTTTTCCTGAATCTTTCCCTTAAGGAATCCCTTAGTCAAGCTACCTGTTGGTTATAGACATGGTGGCAAAATCAGTGTCTTGAAATAACTGCTCTGTGAGGTATGTAACACTGTGGTAAGTGTATCTAAGCATCATTATGCCTCATTTCGGAGAAGACTTGTGGGTCTTAATGTTGAATAGAAAGAAGGTAATAGAATCCATTTAATTTCAGGATTATGTGTTCTATTGAGGTATTTTCCAACTTGCAGTGGTTGTGATGAAGAGCATTTGTTTGAAATAGAGCATTATGAATTACCACTGTCTTACTTGAGCCTTATAGAGAAGATAAAGCTTAGGAGCAGTTTAAACCAACTTCCAAAGGCGTTTGGACTTGGGTTTGTGTGTTTATTTGGACCTTATTCTTAAGCCTCCTGAGGGGGTCTCTGACTAGATACCTTAATTAACCACATGAAGGACTGGTTACTTGCTTTTGGTGGAAGAGGGATGAAAGGTCTGAGATGCTTGTTGCAGCAAGACCATGCAAAATACTCATTATTTTACTCGCTTATCAACAGGCATCCGTTTAAACAGAACTATAGCTGGTGACTGATACTTGAGCAAAATTCCTACTGACTTCAATAAAATGCATTGACATTGTAAGGACTTCATAATAAGATCTGTTGAGTATTAACAGATGGTCACTGACTGCCTGAAACAAAGTTGTTGGGTTTTTTCTTGTGTTTTGTTGATCACCGCAGGTATCTGGAAACTGAACAGACTTTGCCTTCTGGAAATCAAACCTGACTGTGAAACAAAGGGGGTTTCTTTCTCTTTCCTTTTTATTTTCTTGCTACAAATTCTTTAGAGAAAATATGGAAAATGTCAACTGATTTCTGAAGTGTCTTTTGTGTTCACACCAACTTAGTGTAGTAAGACTTGCCCTGGCCTCGTGTATTTGAGACAGCCAACAAAATGGACTGTCACCAGCATCCTGTTTCACCAGAAACCCAGTGACAGCCTAGTTGACCTGCTTGTTGGAAGTGAAATTCTGCAGTGCCAGCAGTAAGCAAGCCATGAAGGAAAGCAGTTTGTCTTTGCTGTGCCATGGACTGAATGAGGAGAGCCTCGACTGTTTTGAAAATGTTCCTGTTAACAGTTTTTCTTTTGTGTATTTGTCAGTTTATGTATTAGTTGCAGTTGTACTTTGCACAAACACTAATTAGACAGCCATCAGCACTCAGGGCCAAAGGCTTACTAACAATGCAACTGTGATAGCAGGGTCTTAATTGGTTGAGTATAATTGTCATTAGGCAACGATAAAGACATCTGGGGCTCTGGAGAGAGATCAGCCTCCCCCTCCTCCTCCTCTTCCCCAAATTTGTTCTGGCTATGGCTATCCAACACAGTTGAGTTTTTTTCAGATGAGACTCTGTGTTTTGACCAGTTTCCTGATGTTTTTCTCCTTATGAAATCGTCTGCCTCTTCAGCACCACTTCATTAGAGTGGTGCCCAGGCTCCATCTCGGCTTCCTCCCACATGTGCTCTGCACTTCACCACCTGCTTCCCAGCCATCGTGGGACATCAGCAGCTTTTAACCCCCAGCTCTTTTCTCCTTCAGTCTCCTGCTTTCACTCATGTGAGAGGGTACGAGGAAATTGTTCATCTCATTATGACATTACTGCCAATAAAAAGTAGTTGAAATGCTTTTGATTAGTGAGTAGGTATTTTTATTATGCTACATTTGTAGATACCATGTGAGTTTAATCTATTTTTTGTGCAGTTTCTCTATACCATATGCATTCCAGCTATTGTTGCTCCATTTCAGCAAGGTTTTTATGCATATCTGTAAAGCTTAAGCTGAATTTGCAGACTCATTTTTATAGATGTATACATATCTGTCCAGAATTGCAGAACTGGCTTGTCAAGGAGTATAGTTAGAAAATTATAGCTCTTGTCTTTCTCCTGCTGCTACTTCTCACATGTATACACTGAAATGTTCAAAAGAACAAGAGGTGAAATGTAAGTCTGTTGGAGAAGCTGAGTTACTTGGGTGCAGAGTGTCTGTTGAATGCTAAGAGGGGGATGACTGTGTCACACAGACCCCTGAAAGCCAGGCACCAGGTGGATGAGACACCTTGGAAGGCATCAGGGCAAGGAGAGGAGGAAAACCTGGGGTTGTAAGCAACAGATTTTACTTCTTACTCCCTGTTATGCTTGGGAAAGCAAGACTTTGAACAGCCTTTCTAAAGGGAGTAAATCACGTATGGTCTTTAACGTGGTTTGGGGTTTTATCCTTAGAACTTGAGAACTCAGAATTTGTAGGTTTTCGGGTTATTTGGGTGGGTTCTTTTGCACAAGTGGCTTATATTAGATGTCGGTATATTTACCTGCAATAATCTCGTTACAGAAACACCAGCAGAAAGCTGTGTAGGTCTTTCATAGCCATCTTGGTAGAAAAATCAGTAAGTGGATGAGTTTGGAGGACTCTGCCTGTTCTGGGGCAGAAGACGTTGCATCTAAGGTTCTTTCATTCTTTCATTCAATAGCTGGTAACCCAAACTAAATATTCATGGCGAAGCATAGAAGTTGTGGTAGGAAATGAATAAAAATACCTAAAAATTACCTAGAAATAGGTTCTGCAGAGTGCAGCATGTGCATGTTGTTCTCTTCAGCCATCTATATCACTATGGCAGATTTGCCAAGTATCTGCAGTAAAGTGGCCTATTTATTTTTTTACAGCAAGGCAATGCTTTAGTAGTTTAAAAGCCTTTTGTTGTGGTTACAAATTGAAAGTGTGCTGCTCTTTACAACAGCATTGAAAGCAGGGAGTTGAACCTTTTAAATTTTTTAGTTCTGAATTGGATTCATCTGTGTTTGAAATGCTTCCAGTTCAGTTCTGGTACAGGCCCAGTGTGTGCTGGAAGTGGGCATGTGGTGGTGATGGCCAACAGAGTGTATTGTCAGCTGAGGAGATGGTTTATGTCTCCCATTTTCCCATGCTGGTTCTCTGCCCAAACTTAGACCTCCACTTATGTTTCCATCATGGTCTTGTAGCACCTCTCCAGATCCTTTAGGTTTGCTGCGTGGGACTGATTTGCTGTCATGCTGCACTGGAAGGATAATGTGTTGTGTGAGAAATAGGGGTAGGGATACAGGAAGGATGGGGGCAAAGATGCCTCGCTGCCATCCTCCCACTTCTTCGTGATGGGCAGAAAGCCCTTGTCCTGTCTTGCAGTGCCCTGGTGAAAGCTCTTCAGCATGTACCTATCTTTAGGTTCAAACTTAAACAAAGGAGATTTAGGTTAGATACAAGGAAGAAATTTTTTACTGTGAGGGTGGTGAGCACTGGAACAGGCTGTCCAAGGAAGTTGTGAATGCTCCATCTCTGGAAGTGTTCCAAGCCAGGTTGGATGGGGCTTGGAGCAACCTGGTCTAGTGGAAGGTGTCCCTGCCCGTGGCAGGGTGTTAGAACTGGATGATCTTAAGGTCCTTTCCATCCCAAACCAGTCTGTGATTATATGATTCTGTCCATCACGGGAGACAAAGAGAGAGGATGAGGACGCTACAGGGAAGTGTGATACACAGTCTCTTGGTAAGCAGAGACAGTTCTTGCATTGAACAGGTCCCAGCACAAACACATCGATTTGAGTCAAGTTTATTTCAAACTGATAGAAACATCTGGTGTTTCGTTCCAGTCTGAGCTTAGCTGCAGGGGTAGTTCACGTTCTTCAAGAACAAAGAATGGTTCAAACTAAATTTTGACTTGGTTGAATTCAGAGCTAAAATTAATTTAAGCACTTACTGTGGTGCTGTGATGTTGGATCTTTCATTCCAGGCTTGCAGTCCGTGTTATTTTTTATGGATCGTGGCGTGTCTTGAGTCCTGAATCACTTGTGATGCTGGATACTAAAACCATAAGCAGTGCACTTAGAAAATTAGCCAGCCCTGTGTCTCTTCTCTATTCCTGTCATTCTGTTTCTCCATCTGTTAGTTCTCTCTTTTTACATTCCTACACTGGACTATGTGCGATTGAGTATGTGTATGCACTAGGAGGAGATGCTGTTCTTCCTTGCTTATTTGGGGATGAAAATGAATATTCTGTCAACTCTACCAGTATTTTATGTCTCCCTTGGGACTTACTTTTCAGGGTCACTTACTGACAGGAGAATTTTGGCTTCCCCCTTGGGAATAATCTGCTACTCTTTGCAGTTAAGAGAAGCTTGAAAACGTGACCCCAACCAACTCAAACATCAAGAGAAACAAAAAGCAGCTCAAAATTAAAATGCTTCCAAATGTTACGTGTGTGCCTTGTTGAAGTGGCCAGCAACAGATCTGTGCAATTATCTGTCCTACTGTGTTTTATCTCTAAGTTTTAAAATGTATCTGAAGTAAGCACTTTTTGGTGGTGTAAACTGATGTCGTGGACTGATCTGGACTGCTCGTTCAGTCCAACATGGAATATTTTGCTTTGGAGAAGGAAGATTCTTTCTTCATCTCTTCCCTTGAATTAGTGCTGCTGTAAATTGGAGATGAAAGCAGGGTTTGAAGGGGGATTTGGGCCTCATTTGCAGAAGGAGGAAAAGGGAGAAGTGCTTTCCCACCCTGTTCTCTCATTTTCTCTTACTGTGTAAAACACTGATGAGGAAGGCAGGTGAAAAGGACACAGTTCTCTCTTCCCGATTCAGTGCAGAGAATTAATGTGCATCTCTTTCTGCTTGACAGATTTCACCGCCCCCTCAGGCACTTTAATTAGTTGTATAAAGTGGAGCATTTTCACCCAGAGATGTTGGGAGTGATCTGCTCAGAGTACCTGTAACCCGTTGCATGGTACTCCCCAGAGAACTGGGTAAGCTGAGTCGAAGTCGCACATCTTCCAAATCTTTATTAAGCACTTCACCTCCCTTGTAAATAACTGTTTTCTTTTTCCCCTTACAGGACAGGCAGATAGACCTTTAAGGCTCATGCGAATCATTCTTTTGAAATACTTTACCCCCAAAAGATGGGAACAAACACAAAGCTGATGGGGCAGGAAGCACCCTGCTTTTTTCTACAGAATCCAAGTCTCAGCTATGGCAGAGAAAAACATCTGAGACTGTTTGACAGTGTTAATTGTCACAGTTCTGTCTTAACTGAATTATTGAACTGTTCCAAACAGCTATTGAACTGTGTTCTTTGAGCAGTCTTAGAGAGAGCTTCTCCTCCCTCTCCTCCTAGGTCCTCTATTACATAGAGGACAGTGGTTTTGGTGGGTTTTCTTTAATAGGATGTTGTGTGCCACAGCAAAGATGACACAGAACCATTTCTGTGTTGCTTGCTGTGTAAAACCTTCATTCATTTAGATATATTCAGTAGTATCTGAGAAGTGTAGTTCTGTTTTTTCATGTTCTCATTGGCAAACTGATGCTAAACTACAGTTTTTCTGATGTTTCAGTCAGAGAGCCTTCTGCAAAGAAGGCAGCACTTTAATAAGTGTTAATTCTGAAGACAACACTTAATAGTATTAATAAATTAATTAGTCTTCAAAGGCAAATGTAGGCAAATCTGATCTGTTAATGAGACATTAAGAAATTTCTGTGAAGAGCAGTGGGTTGGATGGGTGTATGTGTGTGAGTGCTTGTGTGTATGTACATAAATGCTCTGATTAAACAGCCTTTTCTTGGCACAATCACAATCACAGATTTTTAAAGACCAAAAAGAAGCAGTTTGAAGTTTTGCCATGATGTAATTTAGACTCGTTACTTGATTGCCTTTTCCCCCTTGAGCACAGCTCTACTTGCATTCTGGTTGTAAAGCTAATATTGATGGTTGGTAACCTGTGGTAGCTCAGTCGTGTCGTTCTTGTAGCTCCAATTTACTGTCTAAGTAGACTTGATGTTACGTTCAGTAAATGGGAATAAAATGAGCAAAGTTGATGGGCTTGTACACAGAGTGTGTGTGTAAACAGGAGGAGAATCACTCTAGGAGCCATGAATGGTGTTGGGTTTTAAGACGCTTTTTGTTTCTTCCTCCCTTCTCCTTCACTTACCCCTTTTCAGATGTTTGGGGATGAACAATAGCCTTCTTTTCCAGATACACATCAGGAGAAGTGAGGTTGTGGGACACTCGCACCTGGGACTACACAGCCCCCATCCTGGAAGCAATGCATGGTCCTGGTGATGCTGGACCTCGGCCACATGTCTCCTTTGTGAGGATAAACAGCTCCCTGGCTGTAGCAGCTTACGAGGATGGTAAGTAACCACAACTCTCCTCCCTGTTGGAAAAAAAAAGGGCTTTACAAAAATGAAGCAGCTGTGCTCAGCTTTTTGTGTGTCTGTAATCCTGTATCCACACACACACGCACACACTTGCTTTTATGTGAGAAAGTTGGCCAATAACCCTAAATGCATTAGGAGGCATTGGAACATAGCACCCATTAAAACTGATGTTTAATTCCTACTGGAACTGCTACACAAAGCTGGAGTGCCAGGCTGTAGTCCAGCCAAACTATATTAAGCAAATAACTTGTTTTGCTATAAAAATATTAAATTTTCTTCCACCAGTTTTTTCCTCTGTCCAAAACTCCCTTGGGATGCTGTGGAGCTTTGTGATGGGAATACTGGTAAACTTGCATGTGATTAATCTGCATCCTCTCTTGGCGTAGCGTATGGATGCACATTTTCTTCACTGAAGTATTGGTTTGCAGTGGTGGGTTATTACATACTTTGACCTAATATTTAATGAAACCCTAATAAAATCCTTGTTTTAAATATACTTAAATGTGTTTATATAATGGGCAACAAGAGACCAACTGGACGTGGGAACAGCAATTATAAAATTCAGGTTTGGACAGTGCTGGCCAGTTGGGATCCTAGGCTGACTTGCTCACAGAACTCAACTCTTATCATCTGTCTTTAAAATGTATGGCTTGACACTTGAAAACCTCTCCTCGGGTATGAATAAAGAGTATTTGGAAAGTCAGGGTGCTTTGTACACCTTTTATCTTTGATCCTGGCGTGTCTGCATGCGAAAACAAAACCAAAGATGGGTAATCCCAATTAAACCTCTAATCTCTGTGGTTTGTTTTAGAAGTAAAGTTAATGCTTTATATGTGAAAACAACCGTTTTGAGATGATCAACATCCTTGGCTGTTTTTCTAGCGTGGCTCATGCTGTAATGGTTTTCTGTGGCTAAAAATTGTTGATAGGCAGCATTTTCTGCCAACAGCAAGTCTGGTATTACAGAATACTTATTAATATTATTTACTTGAGTCATAGGAAATTATAACAGTGATAGTTTTAAGTGTTGGCTTTTTGTCCAATGTGCCAAACAATGAGATTCTTTTGTTTGTTTTCTAGTCTCCCACTGACTAATCTAATAATTTGTCTGGGTTTTTTATCTGTCATGTTCCTTGTTGTCAGTGCTGGGTGTGCTGTGACTAAACTAGTTTGCATAAAGCTCGGTGCCTTTTTATTCTTTTGGGTAGAAATTTTAATGGGCTCTGTGATATGGCAGTTACCCTGACTTGAGAAGCCTGGTCAGAATAGATTAGTTTCTATGTGAATAGGGAATTATAAAGGCTGGTTTTAGAAACGTTGACTAACTGGAATCTAAAAGTGTGTATTTACACTTTGGTGGAGAGAATGATTTTCAACTTGGGGAGGGAGAGGATGACTTTGAAGATAATGTGTTTGATTGTTCTTTGTTGTACTTTTCCAGCTCCCTTTTCTCTTTGTTTGTAAGCTTGACTAACACAGAGAAACCATCTGCTAGTGTTGGAGGTGGTGCTGTCAGGCAAAGAGTCTAGACTTCTCTGTCGAATCCCTGGCTCGCAGACTCGCTCAGATAACATCAGTTTCTCCCAGTTCAACAGAGCTCACGCAGCGATGTCCTTGGCATCCGATCACAGGGAAGAGCTAACAGGCAGATTCTGCTTGCGCCGTGCCTGCCTTACAGCACTCTTCTGCTGGTTCCATAGTAGCAAACGCTTCCCAAGGCAGATGAAATATAGCAAGGAGAAAGATTTGTCTTCCTGGGATGCCTGCATCCAAAGTGAATTGTAACTCCATGATGGTACTAAAGCAAAATTGAATTGTGACTTCTGGTGAATGTTCCCAATGGTGTCAGCCTCTGAGAAACAAGCTGCAAGGAGAGGTAAATGAGAGAGAAATGTATGGGGGGGAAATGAAGTTCCCTCCACCTATGCCAGTGCTCAGTGGGGGCACTGTATGTACACCTGGGGCAACGGGACTTGGCAACTTGATCCACAGTTGTGATTTTTGAATTCCAACCCACTGGCCTCATATTTCTTCTGCCTTGTTTCCTATTGTCAGCACTGGCAGTGCTCCAGTTTGATTTTACCACTAATTGTGTTGCACGTTACTGAACTGAAATGAATCAAATCAAAATGCTTTTCCTGGAGCATTAGATAAAGCAGGCGAGGGTTCTGGGTAATGAGCAGATGCTGCTAATGCAGGGACAGTAGAGGCCTTGCCAGGACTCCATCTGCTCCATGCTTGCCTGACTTTGGCTGTGAGCCACAGCTTTTGGGAAACAGCAGTCTACTTCAGCCATCACTCTCCCCCCCGTCCTCGGAGTCTCATAGTTGACTTGAAAACAATGTGCTGCAACAAGAGAACATACTTTGGGTTCTTTTTCTTAAATGCCATGCTTCATACTCATGTAGGCATGGCAGGGAGATACTGAGCTGCTGCCCTTCATGGTAAAGCTTTGAGACCTGTTGGGAGGAGTTCATGGTACTTTACAAGTTGCAGAGGAGCAACATGGAGCAAAGGAAGGTGGTTTCTGCAGGGATCAGAAGTGCTGTTGCTTGTTGGCAGGCTCCAGGAAGCGAATTTTGGCAGTGTTACTTTCTGGGACTGGAAATCTGCCGTCTTGTCCATTCTGATGCCCTTAAATCTGCTCACAGGTATTGTCCCTTCTGTACCCTCTCTGCAAAGATAGAAATGGAGTATTGCATTTGGTACCTTCTCCTAAGTGCCAGGATATGCTGTAGGATAGCAGGGAAACAGGCTGGCTCGGAGAAAGGGAAAAGTTTTTGAAGAAAATAGTAGATTTATTCCCATCGGATATGTGCAGGTGGCTTTGGATGCAGAACTCCTAGTTTGAGTAGATGACATGGGATTTCACGTCAGGTCAGGGAGTTCTGCCTGTGGAGTGCCCAAGTTGGGAAGGAAATACGGACTTTCTCATATGTGCCTTTCTTGTGGGACTGTAGAGGGATGGTGTCACTTGGAAATCTCTGTAAGAAGAGTGGTGGAGACAAAAGCTGACAACATTCGGTGGAAGCTAATGTGGTTATGGTAAGGTAAAGGCACACCTCATTGCTGAGGTCTGGTTTCCTGCTGTTGAGTAGAGTAAGTAGCTTGCTGGATCTGCTGAAATTTGAGAAATGGCCTTACAGTGAATATAAAATGTAAGATTTCAGTTAATGAACACCCAGCATCTCGCTGCTGAGGTTAAGTTGTCCGTGTGTTGGTTGTCCCTCTGGCTGGAAACGTTTTAGGGAGAAAGTCACAATTCAAGATAAGTTTTAAGACTTCAGGCTGGTGCTCCTTTCCACCCAAGTATTGCATCTACTGTTTGTACTCCGTAGGAGTATGATGTTATCTGGAAGTTACATGGAAATAAATTAATATTCCCAACCGGAAGAAAAGCATACATGTAAGAAGTGTTTTCAGGAGGTGAAAGAGTTTTGTTTCGTTTAAATCAAGATGAAGGGGCAAGACTCCTACTCACAAACAGGAAAAACATCATGTAGATGGCAGCTCTGTCCTTACCGCACAATGGTTTTCAGAAGCTGAAGTGAATGACCATGGAACCATGAGCATGTTCAGATTCCCTGCTCTAGCATATACAAAATTCTGTCTTTTGCCTTTTCTTTCCCCCCATGCCTAGATAAAGCACACGTAGGTTGTTTTATATCTTTTCTAAAGCTGACAGCAACTGCTAGCCCTGTCATTTTAATGCGGAAGAGCTGATGTAATGGGTCATTAGGAGCTGTGTGTAGGATCTTCCACACCAAAGCAGAGCCCTCCCTCCACTTAGCCAGGTTTGCTGTTAGCAGGTAGCACAAGCAGGCGGCTGTGCTCTGCTGTGACGTGCTGTGTGACACTGGCAAACACAACCAATATAGTATTTACAAATGTGAGTTAACATGTGATTTTGCCCAGAGAAGCTGTGGCTGCCCCGTCCCTGGCAGTGTTCAAGGCCAGGTTGGACACAGGGGCTTGGAGCAACCTGCTCTAGTGGAAGGTGTCCCTGCCCATTGCATGGGGTTGGGACTGGGTGAGCTTTAAGGTCCCTTCCAACCCAAACCAGTCTATGATCCTATGAACATTTTTTGCCTGTATTTATGTTGCTTTTCCCTGTTACAGGATTAGAGTATTTCATAGGAAAAGAGATACTGATGGCAGAAGTGTTGCCTTTTATACCAGAGAGAAACCTATCTGAAAACAGATGTAAAACCCAGCTGCTCTTGCAGGATGTCTTTTGTGCTTCCAGCTGCAAAGAGGGGAATAACTAGAGACAGGCACTGTAATGGAGAACAGCTTCCAGCCTTTCACATTTGATCCAGCAAGAGATGTGTAATACTGGCTGATGCTTACTAAAACTGGAGTACAGTCAGGATCTGTGGTGCACCGTGTAAGGCACAGTAGTCTTACAGTTAAATGCTTTATCCAAATACCTGCCAATTGAGAGTGAATTGCAATAAATGGACCTTTCATCAGGCCACATTTCAACAATATATTGGGTTAGAAGTTTGAATTCTATGTACAACCTTGGCTGAACTGATAAACGAGATGACTGGTACAGTGATCATAGTGTTAAGTGTCAGCAATTACAGCATCTTCATCAGCTTCTTGCACTTAACTAGTTTCCTTGAGCCAAAATGAAATATAAGCAAGCTGTAAAGTCTAAATCGAGAAATTTGAGGAGTTATTGTTAGAGTTCAATTGGAATAATCACAATTATGGTGCAGATTTCAGCATGCTGAGAAAGTGTTGCTTATAATTTGGAGTTATTTGCTTTCTAATACTGTTAAGAATACAATAGTAAAAACCAAAAAAGATACTGAAGATACTGTATGCTTGTAACCTTAACTTCACCTTAGCAAAGATACTGCTTTGGAAATGAAGTGCTGGTCACTGCTGGAGGCAGGAAGATAGACTATTTAAAGTAGTGATCTCATCTGCACTGGTAAATCTTATGCCTAATATTTTTTATGTTGCTATACTAATAACTAACTGTAATGGTGGCTTTTTTATCTGCTCTTACACAAGCATGATTGACTGTTGCAAAGGCTTGCATGCTAATAAATACATCTTGCTGTTTCTGCAATGAAATACAGAGTATTCTGAGGAGCATTTTTAGACCCAGTAGTAGCTTTACCTATTGATAAAAACAGTGGGGTGTTTGCTGCTTCTGTGCAAAACTTCATAACGTTTTCCTGACTTCATACATGACTGCATACACCTATTTGACAATAGTGCCTTTCCACAGAAGGTCCTTGCATGCAGTAGTTGAAGCTTCCAACTGGTAGCAAGTAGGACAAGATGGAGGATGTACATACAGAATCATACACTCTTTTGGAGGAGGGGAGAAGCAAGAGAGACAAGCAATACCTTTGTAAGCAAGTAGTTGTTCATCCTAATGAAGGAAAATGGTCTTTCTCTTGCTCTTTGCATTCCTGAACAGTCCTTTTTACTCCTTATATTGTGCTCCTTCATTAAACAGATGTTAACTTGTGCCCTGACAAGTCACTTGGGTTTTTTGATGTTACCAAGGATGTTTTCACACCACATTGTGAATCTGTGTTTGCCTGATAGAATTTTTAGATCTTCTAGATAGATTTTGCTTTTGAACATCATAACAGTGGCTTTCTTGCCCAATTCTAGAGAGCAGAACTCTGAATTCTGAGTTTCCCAGTTTGCTCCCATGGTCAGATGCGGGTTCTTTGACTGGAGTATTTTGCGGTATTTTGCAGAACTTCCACATGTTAAGACACTGTTAAAAACAGCAAAATGCTCATCACGTAGATGTTCAAACAAAAGACTTCACTGAAAGCAAATCACCTTCCTTTTTCCTCTTCACAAAAGTGGCCTTTAATTGGCCTAAATGTTCTGCAAAACAAGTTGGAAATACGGAGGAGCTTGGCAGCAATATTCCTCATCTGATAAAAAAGTCCGGTTCTAACACCCATGATCTGCAATCATTACAGTCTTTCATGATGAATAGTTTTTTCCTTGCTTGTTTGAATCGGCTGTGCTGGAGGTGAGACTTCACCCATTCCCTTTGTCTCAGCTTGGAGCCAGGGACTCATTGTGGAGGCACAAAGCAACCAGGCTGCAGAGGGAATCCGAGCTTGTGCTGTCCATTTGTATTGGTTAACTTGTGTTAAGCTTAAGTGTGTGTGATATGAGCTAGCATTCTGTTTTTCCAAACCAGTTCAGCAGTTATTTACCTTTCAAGCAATTAACATAATTACCATTATGCTAAGAAGTAATTTTGGGAAGTTCTGCTCTGAGCCCTTATGACTCCATCGGGACAGTTTTAGTCGGGACTTATCTTTTTGATGGAAGCCTAATTGTAGTTTTGGCTTTGTGTGAACAAACAGAGGCAGCTAATTGTTTAGGCAAATAGCAGATTAATTTAAATATTCATCCCTAATAAAACAAAAATGGTCCCCATTATGGTCCTCATTCCCATGGCGAGGAATATAAATATTCAGTGGGAGTGCCATTAGACAGGGATCTTAAGGATAATCTGCATTATTTCACATTGGTAGCACTTTCCAGATACCAAATAATCTTTACAAAAGCTAACATAAATCAATTTAAACTCATTTAGCTACCATTTCACTATGTGCAGTTTCATTACCACACTCTTGCTTCACCTCCTTTGGGACATAGGAGGAGTGTTTGCAAACTGGCATTGGTGCCCATCCACAGCTGTCTGTCAGAGCTTTTATGTCTCCTTCTGAAGGAATAGCTATCATTAATCATTTCATCATTAATGACTCAAGTAGAAGGAAGACTTCTCCAGCCCTGTCTGTCACATCTGAAGATTGCTTCTCTCTTAATTCAGTGCAAAGGTGGCCCAGAAGTCTCCAATTCTGTCTGGCCCTTCTGGTCTGTAATACACTCCTGATTGCTTCAGGTTGCTCTTACTCAGATTATTGCTTTAATGTACCATGCTTTTAAATCAAGTATTGGTGATCTATGCCATTGAAAAAGTGCAATTGCAAACGTTTTGTCTTTTGACTTACACTCCTGTATTCCTTGAGATTTGTATTCTTTTAGCTTTTTGGACTCTTCTGCATTTTCTGTTTTCTCAGAGCATCAGGATCAGGAGCTGGTTGTAAACTGTTAAGAATGGTATTAAAATCCCTGACCTGATTGTTGTGTGTGCAGAGCTTCAGATTCTTCACTTAAAAACTCCTCTGTGTGCAGCAGGGTGACTTCAATTTGAACATGGGTTCTTCCTCACTATTTTTAGTGAACATGGAGGGCAAAGGTATAGTAGAACAAGAATTTAGGTATCTGTTTAAGTCTGATCTTCTCGAAGCGTGGAATGTGGGAGAAGTCAAGCAGTCTTCTTCAAAATAGATACCAATGTTAACTGAAAGTCAAAAATTAGGAATTATTTAGAGAGCAACGGAGCCTTTAATGCCAGAGCATGTCATTTTGGAAAGTTTCCTCTGAACCTGTTACATGGTGTTATGCAGCATCCTGAAGTTCTGGTTTCCTGCCCTCCAGTCTCTTTTCCGTATATTAACTTTTTCCATAAAGAATGCTTTTAAGCTTACATCTTTCAATGCTCTTTTAAAGTTCTGTTAAATTCTAAGATAACACGGTGATTATCTTTTGTACACAGGGACAATTAGCATTTGGAACCTGATGTTCGGGCGGGAGCCAATCCATCATTACCAGCACAATCAGAGGATACAGGCTTTAGCTCTTGGTTCAGAGGGTGCAGTGGTAGCAACGGCATCTGGCTTCGAGGTCAAAGTGGAAAGCCCTGATGACAGAGGATTCTGGCAAACCACAGCAACATTTGACATCCAGAAATTGGTGAGTCTCCAGCTTCATTCCAGGAGCTCCTGGATGCACTCATTATTTTTGGTACAGTGAAGAGGGATCTTATGAAAATCTTACAAGAACTAGGTAACAGCATTATCAGCTAGAGGCTGTGATTTTGAAGCAGGTTAATGGATGAGCCTTTCATCACTGAAGAGCAAGGGTGAAATGCTGGCTGAAGCTACAAGTGAAAATGAATAGAAGTCCATATGGTGCAGGAGGTTGGCTGTTTTTAATTATTTTTTTTTGTCAACATTAAACTAAGTTGGCTCATTTTGCAAATCAGTTTTCTCGCATAGAATTGGAGCTAAAACTCGAGGTCTCATTCCAGATCAACGCGCTCTGATTAATTCTGAGGCAGGATATTGCAGACGAGCTAATAGCATCACTTGTGAAGCTGTAACTAGTTGTGCAGCTTCTTTAGGTTGCACCTTCTGTCACTCAAGTTTTGAGACTATTTTAATTAACACTCAGAAGCCGTCCCATTCTCTGAAGTTTGATTATGTCTCAGAGCATCCACATTGCTTTGAAAGGGGAAGGAAGTGTGTAGGAATAAATTGGCAAGGCAGCTTCTCTCCTACTGCAGGAAGCTGACTGCACAGCTAATGGGTATGAAGTTGTGATTTAAGCCACGCCTGACTAATCCTCAAAGTTAAGTCAGTCTTACAAGACTTAAATCAGCAAAATCCCCAACCATTTAAAGAGTTTTCCCAGTAATGGTGTTAGAACACCACCATGCACTCCATTGTAGCTGGATCCATTTTACTCTTGCATCTTGCTTGCTGTGAAACGTTCGTTTGCCACAAGTGAAAGGCATTCAGGACACCACACTCTCTTCTAAGGGCGGGTTAGAAATCACTGTGCTGTTAAGGAGTTTAAACCCCTCCTATAGTGAGACTTTCCAGCTCTGTCTTAGCCATTTACTGAAATGGGAAAAGCAACATCGCTCTGGTCTTGTGACAGAGAAGAGGGAGCTGATATTTGGGCTGTTCTTAGAGTCCTGTGATGACTTTTCTGTTAATTTAGGATATATATACATGATTGCAGGGAAAGCATCCACTATATTCAAGGCCAGGTTGGATGGGGCTTGAGCAACCTGGTCTAGTGGAAGGCATCCCTGCTCGTGGCAGGGGTTGGAGCTTTCAGGACTCTTCCAACCCAAACTAGTCTATAATTCCATGTTAGTTCCATGAATGTGTTATCTCTTCTGGAGCACCATATTCCCGTTCTAGCCGTGGTATTTGCTTTGTGTGTTTTAATCTTCTGTCTCTCTGTCATTCATCTGAATGAGTCCGTTAAGTGTTGCTCCTTTCTTGGATGTGACATTTTGGTGTGTTCTGTTGTAATATGTTCTGATAAGTTATTTAAATGGACTAATTCTAAAGATTGAGGCTCATTTCATCACAGGCGCTAAACTTGAAAAGTTCAGAAAAAATTGATACTTGGTCTTTGTCTGAAATTAGGTCATAGAATCATAAAATTATTGAATGGTTCAAGATAGCAACAGTCACGTCAGTAGTTTGTTCAGTTTAGGATGTGGCAGTAGTGATGTAAAAAGGAAGTTTTGGCTTAATAAAAATTAAGTCTGCTCTTTTTAGGTCAACTTCCTTAATCTGGTTCCAGATGTTGTGGGAAGTCCAGTGGCAGTAGCAGCTGCAGAAGACATTGTCTATCTCCTGAAAGCAGAAGATCCTGGCAAAATTCTCCATTCTGTCTATGGTCAGCCTGTGACGTGTCTCGATGTGTCTGCTCATGAAGCAGCCTTTGGGGTCAAAAACTTTGGCTGGTTATTGAATGAGCCCAACCAGGTATTTACATTTTTTGGTTAAGATTTTTTTATACCTTCATAATTAACAAAGGAAAAAAAGAATTGATGCTGCAGACCATTTCCTTCCCTGCTATTCAGCTTTTGACAGTAGAGGGCAGGCATTCTTTTAATGCCATAATGTGATGCTTCTGTTAGTGTTCTTCTAGTGGGCTAGAGGAAAGGAACTGGTTCGCTGTGAATACTTTGCATTCTCTGCTCCTCAATGGGTGTCAGCTCATGTGTGCTGTGACAGTGGCCTTGTAGAGGGAACTCATCTCAAAAAAATCCCCCAAAACCTAAATACCCATCCCAAAAAGCCCAAACATGCCTCAGCCTTTCTGATGGGGGCATCCTGAGCAGTGTGGCCAGCCTTGTACATGCAAATGTGCAGTCTCTGCAGGATGCTTCTTTCTTTTTCTGCACCTGAGTATTTGAAGTAAGTTACTTCCAACTTGGTGAGGATGGTGCGAGTGTGGTATTAAAGGAAGCAAAATGATAATCATAGGTTTGAAGCCCCCTGTGCTACACTGTGCTGCTTTTATCAGCACATCTTAGCAGGGGCAGGGTACATCAAACCCAGACTGATTTTGTAACCCTGCTGAAGACTTATGGCCAAGGCACACTTCTAATGCAGCTCTTGTCAAACTTCTCTGCTTGCAGGAGGGGCTCTTTTGGACTGGCAAACCCAAATAGGTAGCATAAATAATTGTATTTTGGGGGGCTCAGAATCCTACCTGAAATCCCAGGTAGCTGGTGGCAGCAGCCTGGACACAGCCCCACTCCAGGACAGGGACCAAGCAGCAGAAAGACCTCTTCCCAGATGCCTTGAAAAGAGTTTCTGTCCCTTTCCTGTATCTTGCCTAACTTTTCCACTCCCTCATTTCACTCCAGTTTTTGTGGTTTCGCTTCAGGCATGTGATGGGCTATCAGCAGTGAGGGAAGGAGAGTGCTTCAGGAGAAAGAAGCAGGAGGTGAGCACCCAGATGAAAGGAGCTGTGGTCTGTTAGTGTAAAAATGCAGCGTTTTCTTTGGCAAGCAACTAGAAAGCTTTATTTAGGAGTACCTCTGTGCTAGGAATAAATGTGTCCAGCTGCATCTAATTCCCCCTTAAAACTCATGTTCACTAGGGAAGTGCTAAGGCCACCATAAATACCTTTAGGGTTGAGAGATGCTGCGAGGCCATGCTGTCTTTATTAATTCCTTTACTGTCCTAATCCAATTCTTCTCCCTACAGAGGTGGGAGGTTAGAAGGTAAAATTGCCTCATTCAGGGGCATTACCTCGGTGATTGCCTTTGGTGCCTCATAAAGGAATAGAGAAATCTAGTTAGGCCCCCGAGCAGCACTCTGTAAAGCTGGACATATTTCCTAATTTACTTCTGAACTCTTTGGTGTTCGCTGGCAGATTGTATTAAGCAGAGCAGCAGCAGCGTGCATCCTAATCAGGGACATGGGACCGAGTTGGCCAGTCTGTGTGTGACAAGGACACTCACTTGGCATTGCTGCACCAGCTGACATCACACTGGAAATTAATTACTAATGTCTATTATGATAATTCTCTGCCTCGCGCAGACGTGAAGGGACTTCACATTGGCTCATTACGCTGGTCACCAGTTGACAGTGTGGCTTTAGGAGAGCTTTCCCTCTTGGAAATGGAGTGGTGAAGAACTCCAGCCCTGTTTTGCTGCTAGCTGGGTTGCTGCTGCTTCTCAGTTTGGGTTTTTCTTTGATTTTCCTGAGGAATATATTTTTGCTTTAGTGTAAGCTCACAATCTAAATGCTACTGCCTGGTAACCTGCTTTCTGATCAAAATATAGTTAGGAAAACCACCTTTCCTCCCTCCCCCTTTTTTTAATCATTGTCTAATTTTAACCAAACTTGACAGCAGAGGAGAGATCTGAGGCGTAAATTTTGTAAGAACTTTTATGTTGGAGAGGAGAAAAACATTAAGTCTGTGGCATAGTCTTGCCTGCTGTTAGATGACAGGCACACGTGCAGGAATGAGGGGAGAATAGAAATGCTTCATTTGTGAGGAGTCCAGCTTTCATTTTCTTAAGCATCAGACAGCCCAGGTATGATGCTGTTTCTTGAAAGCTGGTCTGTTTAGTGCTCCTGGAGTACTTTGTTTTATGTTAAGCTAAGAGAAATTGCTTTAGTGAAGGCTATTTCAGCTGTATTAACCCCACATGGAATGTACTCTTTTTCCTTAGATTCCAAATTCTTGAAATACTGAGATCTGTGTTTCCCATCTAGGCTCATACATGGCTAATAATATAGACCAGATAATAAACCACTAGCCCTGGCTTTCCCTGTCAAGCTTAAGTGATGCTAATGACATCCACTGGATATGCCTTGAAGGATGGTATCTAGCAAATAACATATTACCCTGTGTCATGCAGTTTGGAGACCCAGGATCTCGATGCTGCAGCAGCATCCCAAAGTCTTGGCATTCACATGTTTGAATTTTGGGTCTGAGCATTGTATCTAAAATGAAACGCACAGATTTAAACTAGAGCCGGCTTTGGTCCTCTTCGTGTCAGGATGGAAACCTCCTCAACAGGTAGCACTGTAACTGTCAGAGTTAACATCATCTGATTTCTGATGCAATTATCTTGCTGATTGTAGGATGTGAGTGAAGCTTTTCTCATTGTTGGTATATTTACAAGCTTCCCTGAGTGGACCATCTGCTTTTAAGTAAATCTAGTCTCCTGCTGTAGCTTCAGGTGAGCTTTTCTGCCTGTGGATTATTTCTCTGAAATTTGTAAGTGCTTTCTTCTCTTGGGATGGGGGAACAAACCCACCTTTCTCCTGTATTAAAATTTAGTTGAAAGTTTTTAACATATTCAACAGTTTTTGTTGATAGAAAATAATCAACATGGAAGGATTTTGGTGGTTTTTCTACCAAAGAAGCTTCTAGCATGGAAGGGAATTTTGTTTTAAACTCATGCTTTTATGCTTCATAACTTTTATGTTACATGCATTATAAGGTGCAGCCCAGAGGATGTCTGTGGTTTTGGTTGCTTCGTGCACAAACTTCAACCTTACTTCAGAACAGGTAGATGGGGAAGAGAGGAGTGAAGGGAGGATGGTAATGATTTTAGAGACTCCAACTTAGAAACAGAAGGCTGGATATGTTGAAATAGGATGTCTTGGGAGTTGTTTATGCTATTGCAGTTTCATCTGTTTTAAGCTGGTGATTGGCTTGTACTTGATAAATGGCATTCAACATCATTTGTCTCTTATCATCATCAAATGAAATACTGCCTAGTTTTGTTCCTGTGTTTAATGGTTCCACAGTATTCTTCAACTGCCTGTTAATGTGAGCGTATCAGTAGAATTAACCCTTGAAATGGATGTTATGAATTAATAGTAAGTGGAAAAACAAATTTTAAATAATCCTTTAAATTGAGTTTCATACTCTACAGTCTCTCTTGGATGATGTATTTAGGTCAGAGCTGCTTTATATAAGCTCTTACATCTTTCTTGCACCTTATTTTAACTAAAATCCTCCTCTTTGTCAAATGGTAAGCTTGCATTGTCTTTTCTGGTGTCATGTCTCCACTTCTTGTTGAGTTCCAAAGACTTCACATAATTTTATCTTGACTTTTCTTGTTAGAAAAAAGTGGGTGGTTTTTCAGTTGTATTAACCACTGTGGCTCATGTAAATAGTCCACTTTTCAATTAATTGATCTTTCTGAACTCTTGTTTTAATACCAGTAGAAGTGCAGGTCTTACTGGTGACTGAATTGGAATATATGGGACTTGCCCAGTTGTTTCTCTCTGGGGAGCTGTAGGTGTGGGGAGGGTTAGCAGATCTTTGCAGGTGAAAGGTGTTTTAAATACCTTTTTCTTTATAAACTCTTTGGTACCATATAGGAGAGACAGAACTCTTCTTTCTGAGGATCTGAACTGTGTAAGTTTTGTAAGTCAGCCACTGTAAGAAATAGAGTCTATAGACAGACCAGAAGTCCGTGCCTAAATTTTGCATGATGTATGGATTAACCCCTCTCTTGCTGAAACATAACAACCATTCATCTTGGCTTTTTCTGTATTTGCAAATGACCAAAATTAGTTTTGCAAGTTACAAATAAAAGAATCCCTTTTGTAATGTGAAAGATGCCCCATCCCTGGCAGTGTTGAAGGCCAGGCTGGATGGGGCTTAGAGCAACCTGCTCTAGTGGAAGGTGTCCCTGCCCAGGGCAGGGGGTTAGAACTGGTGAGCTTTAAGCTCCCTTCCAACCCAAACCATTCTATGGTTCTATGTTCTGCTTTTCTTATTTGTATGTTTATGTGAATGCCTGAAAATTGGCACAGCTGCTTAGGTGTCTTAGGGTTTGAAAATCCAGCTGCTAGGATGTGCCATGAGTGTTCAAAGGGATAATCAATGAAACCAAAAGAATTCATTCAGGTTTTTAAGAATTACCTTGCCTTCCTTTTCTCTGTCCTATCGTTAGGTTAGGGCAAAATGTATTTCTGGACCAGGGCATGGTTTTTTAGTGAGTGGTGGCTCAGCGGGCAAACATGCTATCCTTTCATCTCTGGGTACCTGAACTCTTACATCAGCCTTCAGCCACAAGTCAAATGAATCTGGTGACCTCATTCCAGGTCCTTGCAGACATCTGTCCACATCACAAGCCCATCAAGGCTGGCGCTGTCCCAAGGGCTGGCAGCCGGGGCTGGGGCAGTGTCCAGTGCTGGAACACCAAGGGTTGCAGGTGCATTGGCAGAGCCACGTTGCCTAAGCTCGCATGCTGCCTGCCTGCACAATGCTTGGCTCTGCTTCTTGCTACCAGCTTGGAGTCTCACTTTTTAACTCCAGTCAGATGAAAACTTAGAAGGAAAAACCAAGCTACGCTTGCCTTTAGCTTCATGTGTAGTTTTTACAGCAGATGTATGTATTTCAAGGGCAGGGCAGCGTGTATGGTGGCTTTTTGTGCTGCTGGATTTGCTGCAAGCTGCTTAGACCCTGTTGTTTTTGCAGTCCTCTGCGTGGGTCTTTAAGCGTTGCTTGAGGCTGCTTGGTGCAGCTCAGCGCATGCGAAATCAGAGCTCTCCCTTGCCAGCCTAAAGTCACCTTTAGGATGGCATGAAAGTCAATTTTCCACATGCTCAGAGAAACGGTTGTGTTACCAGCTTTACACAATGACTTCTTTCTGGCAAGAACTTGCAAAATAGTCTCTCTGGCTGATTGTCAAAAATTACATCATATTGGAGTAAACTGCTTTTAAATCAAACATCCATTATTCATGTATATTAACTGCTTTTTTTATTTATTTATTTTTCACTGGCTGTTTTGTGTATGATTTACTCTTTTTCTTTCTCTCTGATTGTCTGACTGTCTCCCTCAGCTGCTCCTTTTAAATCTTAGCTCATCTTGAAATTTATGGAGCCAGAACACTTATCTCTGTGCACAAGTATCAATATGCTGACCTTGCATTTGTTAGCAGTCACATTTTGCTGTTGTTGTTGCAGTGCTATGTGCCACATTTACAGTAGGCAATTCAATACATTTGCCCTGGGAAAATGTGCCCCTGAGGCTTGTAAACTTTGAAAATATTCTTTTTCCACATCACTTTAGAAAGAAAATTCAAACTTGCAGCAGTCTGTACCATATGTTGTACTCAATTTGATGACTTCTGCCACCAATGCATATGAAATAGCCTTACTGCTTTTGTAGATACCCTTTGAATTGAATGGGTTTGACCTGAGCAAAAACCAAATCCCTTTTAATTCATGGTGGACTTGAAATTTCACGACCCTTTCTTTTGTTGGCAATATTTGTGTATATTGTGCCTGTATTGAGGCAATGTTTTGGGGTTTTTTCTAATCAGCAGAGGGATGGGCAAAAGGAAAAGGGGGAGAAATATTATCAGAAATGAAATGCAGATTCTGTTCCCAAAGTTGCTGCTGATTCCTCTGCCTCTTTGAGCAACTCAGGCTGTTCTTTTAATATTATTTTGATCCTCTGTCTCTAAAATGACAGACAGAAACCTCTATCCTAGACAGTTCTTTCTGAGAAAGTGCTTCTTCAAGTGGTTATTCGGTAAGGAAAGGGATGTAGGTTTTAAGTGTGGTTTTAGAGTATACTTTGCTAATATTTATGATAC
Organism: Strigops habroptila; assembly: GCF_004027225.2. Lineage (NCBI taxonomy): Eukaryota > Metazoa > Chordata > Aves > Psittaciformes > Psittacidae > Strigops > Strigops habroptila. The sequence continues at coordinate 13,554,021 of NC_046360.1, forward strand.
TCCATTCAATACTTCATCTAAATAATAACTACATACACTGTATATAGAGTGCTGTGCCCAATTCTCAGGTTTTACTGAGTGGTAACTTCTGACAAGAAGCAGAAATGTGATTGCAGAAGGAAACCAGCTCTTTCACAAAGCAGTTGTCTGCTGGCTTTCAGCCAGGACAGTGGGTTTGAACACCCCTGCTCTTGTTGAAAGTACCACAGGCTCTTTGATAACAAGTGCTTGGGGATTTGTTGTTTTAATGTTCCATCCAAAAAAGACATCTCCAACAACACAGGATCCCAAAACACCTGCTGGGGTATTGGACATGCATGGAAGAGTTCCATCAACAGCATTTCCTTCAATTCCTTGGTTTTTCTTGGAAGTAACTCAACCACACTACATTGACCACGCTTGACCTCACTTAGCTGCAAGATGTAACAAAGCTCACAGCTTAGCTCCTCTGGCTACAGAGACTTTAATTCTTTGTGAATTAATTTGGTCGTCCGGTTTCAGTTCTTGGACAGCATTTAGAGAGAGCTCCTCATACCCACTGCTCAGCAGCTTCGTGAAGAGCAGTTAACTTCTCCTTTCTTCCTCTGCCTGGTCTCTTGAGTTTGCCAGCTTCTTGGTGCATCTATCTGCAAACAGTGGCCACAGGTTGAGACTTGCCCAGCTCGTGCAGTAAAGAGGGAGATTAGTCTAATGCACTGTCTTAACAAAAGAGTATGAGCATGAATAATTAATACCTCTAGTCTGTGGCAATCGGATAAAATGAAGTCCCATTTGCTCAGCCTTATTAAAAGAGAGAGAGGGAGAGGGAGAGATGGTAAAGGTTGTTAAGGGACTTGTAACATGGAAAGAATCGCCTCCGAGATGGATAATGTGTTTTCTAATCTCTGTGGTCTTTAACTAAACATAATGGTAAAGGTACTCTGGCTATTTCTGGCTTGCTGAATTATTCAGCATTCTGGGAGATTGCCTGGCTCTCAGCCAATAACTTGGACTTTTCATTTGAACAATGTTAATAGGTAACACTTTTTATTTTGTGCATTAGATCCTGATACATCTGCACAGAGTATTTAATGCTTTTCCTCCCCTGTGTCCCTGCAGTCCCTCTGGGGGAAGGGATGCTCGTTAGTGTGTTATCCCAGGGCACTTCATTTCACACCTAAATGCTCTTGGTTCACTTACCTTCACTTCGATACCTATTAGGTCACTGGTCTTGGGTGTCCATTATAGGATTATAAATACCTTTAAAAGGGTAATCCCTTTGCAGTGTGCATTATAGGATTATAAACCTCCTAAAGATCTTATGCTTTATCTGCCCTTTAACATGCAGGCCCTTATTTCAAGTCCCTGTTGACCAGGTATTTTCATTATTTCTCCTTGGCCTTTGTAAAGAAAATCCTTGTTGCCTTGGGATATTGTGGGAGAGCTCATCACAAATGTTCCAGCAACTTCAAAACTGTCATCAGTATGCTTTTGTACCCCCTGTCTTCAAGCAATTATTATGCAGACTTTAAGAAGCATTCTGAGTTCTTTTTGTTTCTTTACCTGTCAGTTTGTCTGGGTGAGGTTTTGAAATTCATTTGCAGACCATAAAATCACTCAAGACAGAAGTTGAATTTGAAGATGGGTAAAACCTGGAGGTGGAAAATCACAAAGAGAATCTTTCCTCCAATGATAGGAGTAATTGGCTAGAAATACACACGTGCATCAAAACTAACCCAGCAATCTTTAAACGAATGGAGACTGATGTGAGAAGAGAAGGAATTGGAGGGGGTAGGAGAAGATAAGACAAAAGCTTTCCTTCCAATTTTGTGGATCTGAACTTTTCTCTCTTCCTTAAATGCAAACACTTTAAATTGGTGGCCAGGTACAAGTTGTGTGTGAAGAAATAAATAATGCTTGGCTGGTTCCACCTACATATGAAGGTTGCTAGAGGTCTAAAATGGAGAATGTGTAATATTTGCCCCAATGTGTCAAACAGGGGAGTCTTTAAATGCTATATGGAAGCAATTTTTCATTGTAGCCTTTCACGGCTGTAACTGCATTTTCAAGGTTGTATCTTATGTTTATAGGATAGATGGGAGCTATGGTCATTTAGAGAAATTAATAGTTTATGGATGTTCACTTTAAGTATTAGCCCCAGGGGACTTTTGAGAAAGCAGCATTTGTCCCTCTCTGGAGTTTCAGTGTACAGCTGGGAAGGGCTGGTTCAGAGCCTCAACTGGGAGCTGGAACATGCTGCTCTTGACCTGAGCGTTTATTGTTCCTAAGTTGAATTCAGCAGTTTATTGACTTTGTCTTTAGTTCAAAATTTTCCAAGGAGAAATTTGGTTGCCAGGCACAGATATTAATTTCCTTTGCACTGAAAACGGCACAAAGTACCTTGCCAGAACGTCATTATCTCTGGGTTTGGTTAGTGAGCTCTTGGAAGCTGTGCTGCAAGTGAGAACAGGTTGTAAATTGGTCTTTACCTTCAAGACTTAACGTTTTCAGGCAGTTTGTAGCAACTTTTTCATAGCTGTGGAAGTTTAAATTCATTTTTAGCCACATTTATGTCCAAAGTCTCCTTGCAAAAGTAGAATCTTCCTTGCTTTACAGAGTTTGGGTAAAATTGCTTTAGTTTTGGGGGTCTTAAGGGTGAAAATCACATGCTAATGACTGCTATTTGAGGCAGCTTCACAAACACAAGGCTGGGAAAGGGAACTACTTGGGAGATTATAAATATTACAAGCAGCTGAGAAAGTCAGGTATGAATGTATTGACTAACAGGGAGCTGATAACGTGTCTGAATAAAACTGTGCCTGCTCTTTAGCTGGGAGAAATGGCAGGTGGAGGAAACCTGCAAATTCTCTGCCTTTCTTTGCAGTATTCCTAGACATTTATGAAGCTTTAATCCTGTTGCCTAGAGGCATCCATTGCAAAGTGATCCCCTCCTGCTCTCTTAACTTGACATTTCAGATGCTTACTGAAATTGCAGAGGTAGGAAGTAAAAGGCTGTATCACTGCCGCTGTTGTGGCAAATGTAGAAATGATGTGTACAGATGGTGGAATATTTATTAAGCTGCATGTGGATATGATCAGAAATGTAGAAGTTAAGAATATTGATGTGCCATTGACATAGTCATGCTGATGTTGCTGTGGAAGCCCTAAGTTCTTTCTGAGGTTTTAACTCCTGTTACTCTTTTCATGGTCATAGGTTTCTCTTAAATTAAAGGAGCATCACCATGAAATTTGGTGATGTTTATGGAGTTATGGAGGCCCAGCTGCTGTGCTGAGCTCCACTGGGCTTTGACCGGTACATTTTTGTGTTTCTAAAAATATTTGCTCTCCTAAATTGAAAAGCCCAAATAACTAAACCTCATCTGTCTCCACCAGAGAGACAGTGAACGTGATTAAGCTGTGCAGAGGAGAGGAGGGCAAACAGACAGGAGAGAACTTGTACCGTGTTCCAGGCTCTGGTCGAATCATCTTGGATGTTGCTTAAAATCAGAGTTGTTTTTATTCCTTCCCCATCTGAACTGCCACTTCAGATGTAATGTTTCTCTTTATCTGTTTATGCTGTGATCTGTACAGAAGCTATCAGCAGGGCCTGTCAGCGCCACGGCGATGTTTGTTCAGTTCTGCTCTTCCATTTCTGCTGTATTTGATTGAATCTTTCTTGCAGAGTCTATCTGTCTAAACCTTCAAAATGTTGATTCTGTTTACTTTTACTCTCTCAAATATTAAAACTGGTGAAGAAACTATTTGCTTTTCCATGGAAGCCTTAAAAATTTGAGCTGGAGAAAGTCTGTAGGGCTTGTTTTGCCTGCCTGAGAGCTATACCTTCTGATAGTGGTTGGCAAGAGCCTTGCGTCCCTTCTTCTTGATGGATTCCATTGTGAAACTTGATTTCCTTATTTCTGAGGGTGTCGTTGCCCGTCTTAGTAGGGATAGTTTTGTATCTTGGTTATTTACCATCTCTGATGGTAAGAACTCTGTTCTACTTCATGCTGCAGCAAAATGTACTTGCGCTCCTGCTAAATTTAGCCAGTGTTTGTTCTCTTTCTACCAGATTCTTCTTTACAATCTGGAAACAAGTCAGTGTCTGAAGAAGATGGGCAACTCAATAGGTGACTTTACATGTGTCAACCTCCAGAACAGTCCTCCAAACATGCTTGTTACAGGCAATAAAGACAGAAGGTAGGTACTACCAAGAGCTGTAACCCATCTCAAATTAGCTTACTTCCTGTCCTGCTGTCCTACATCTGGACCTGCTAGAATTTGTTTCTCCTCTAATGTTTCAAAAGCAGCCTGCATGAACTTCAGGAACAAAATATTAGGTAATAGTTGGATGTGGCTGCCAGTTTGCTTTGTTTCAGAAAGCTCCATGGGAAGACTTTCTTTTTAAGCCATTTGGTGGACGCAGTTGGTGTACAGCCCAGCGAGACCACTTGGAATCTCTTCCACTTCCCCAGCACCACCCGCAAAATGAGTTTGGCATTTAAAAGCTCACTTTCTGATATTAAAAAAATAACCTAAGGGATGAATCATGTAGGATGAGATGGGTCCGTCTGCCAAATGATGTCAAGAGTGTATTTCGGAACACTGTGATGTCCCTCAGGTGACAAAAAAAAGAGGCTTTCATATGAACAGATTCCAGCTTCTATTTAGCTGATTAGCAGCTTTCTCTTTAACTCCTTGGCTTGGGGAGTAGGATTTTCCCAGCACAATATCTGGTGCCAGGATTGGACGCGCTGGGAACAGTCAGTGCGAAAGGATTAAAGTGCTTAAAAAGACCCTTTGAGTCCAATTTTTAGATTTTCTTTTTTTGGCTAGTTATTTGTGGGGTCTGATCCAGTGCACCAAAGGAGATGTGGGATGGCGAGGAGCCAGTCTCTAATGGCTCCCCGTTCCTTCCCTCCTCCTTTCTGCACTGGGCATCGGGCTGCAGGTGGTGGTCTGGTGTGGTGGTGGGTATCAGATTGTGAGGCGGATACTTCCCTTTGCCAAATCCCAGACCTCTGTCCCGCCAGTGCAGCAGCTTGCAAAAATGATTATTTTGTCAAACAGCTTTTTTTCCTTCTCAGCAAATAGGCAGCGCAACCAAACCTCACACTTCCTCAGCAAAGGGGTTAAGGAAATAGCTGAAGTTTGACAAGTGTAATTGAAACCTTGAGATTCTGGGGTTTTTCCTCCTCTAAAAGCAGATAGTTGAGTTTTGAAAGCACCCCAGTAAAATACCTCCGATTTTGATCTCTTGCACAATGATGGGAGAGTTAATAAAGTTGATGTAGAATCATAGAATAGTTTGGGTTGGAAGGGACCTTCAGAGGTCATCTAGTCCAACCCCCCTGAAGGAGCAGTTACATCTTGAACAAATCAGGCTGTCCAAGATCCAGCCTTAGTATCTCTTAAGTGAGGTTGAAATTTATTCCCTTTACACTAAAGTAAATGTCTGTGCCCTTTCCCCTCCAGAAAGCTTCTCAGTTTTTCTGCTCAAGCGTTGACCGAGTTCAAGGGGTTGGCCATCACTGTAGCAAGAAGTTAGGAATCAACAGTTCAGCAAATAAGTTTGTCATCCAGGAGGCAAGGCCATGTGTATCTCGGAGGTCAGTTCCTCATATGGTGCTGCATGAAGGGTATGAATAGGTAAATAAGACTTGAATATTCGTAGCCCTATTATAGAGCAAGTGTACTAAATAGGGGCCTTGCCCTGGGAGTTCAGGCTGTTGATGGCCAGTGGAAGAACTTCCTGCTTGAGTTAAGTTCACATTTTCCCTAGTGTATGCTATTCTTTAATTCAAAGAGAGAGATCTTTGAACAGGGAGCATGTGCTGATGCACTGCACAACAGCATCGTTTTCTCTGGTGGTACCTATGGTGATGAATAGCATTGGGAAAGCAAACATATGGCAAGCCCAGTGTATTGTGCAGCTGAAAGGTGTAGAGCAAAACACGTATTCCATGCTCTCCTTAAAGGCAAGTAAGCTTCTTAGGTACTCTTAACAGCAGAATCAAAGCCTGGTCGTGAGAACACCTTCCTTACAGCTCCCTTGAACCTGGATGAATCTGAAGTGCTCCCACTGAGCCCAGCTGCTGAGGCAGGAGACACTGGGCCATGCCAGGTCTGCATTAGAGCATCACATTAAATTTGCAAAATGCTTTTTCCCTTTTTTTTGTTAAAGCACATCTAAACAACTCAAGTGTGCCTCTCATTCTTCCTAGGGTGTGCCAGAATGGACACCTGCCTGAAACCTGGGTCCTCGCTAATGAAATAACCAGGGCACAATCAGATCTTTGTTTCCAACAGTGCTTACCAAACAGAAGGAGCTTTGATTGCTGTGCAGAACACATGCAGTAAGACAGGGAGAGTGCTGGGTGTGAACACTTCCAAAATACCCCGTCCTTACCCAAAACACAGCTCTAATATGTAGCCAAAGCTTCTCTCTGCTGGAGTTGGAGAAAGCAAGAAGTCCTTTTCACCATCAGCAGCTGTTGTGATGGGGTTTTCCTATGGGTGACTGAAGAGCCACACAAAGCATGCTCCTCGCTCTGTTTCAGCATGTTTTTCCACATGTCAGATGGATGTTGCTCTGTTGGAGTTCTGGATTATTCTGTTGCCTTTTATTTCAGTGGCTGAAATGTGTTATTTGTAAAATCATATGATGCAATCTCCATTTGAGAAAGGAAAAGGAAAGACTTGCAACACCATTAGGATCATAGCAGGGGTATGGAATAAAGTAGAGTTAATGTGTTGGAACAAGTGTGTTTTGGCCTTTTCTGGAATTAATGTGTACCTGATGGTTTCACTCTCGATAGCCATCAGCTGGGAGGAACTTTCTCTGGCTTCTTTCCAAATCTGAGATCAGTATTTCTCCTTCTGTTTTCACTTGCTGCATTATTATTTTTATGCACTTACGTACTTCACTTGATCCCTTAATATGTCAGGGTCAAAAAATCATACTCCTTTGTGCAATGTGCTGGGTTTAAAACTCAACACCATTAGCTTTAACTGGTTTTGTGGACTTGTTGCGTTGCAATCATAAGCTCTTTCTCTACAGTTCTGCTTCTAGTTGAGTCTTCAATATGTTTCACTTCAGAACCCTTTGAGTGATCAATAGTTTCTGCAAACCAGATGTACCTGAAAGCCACCCGCAGTCAGTAGTTGTGGTTTTGAAATCGGAAGAGACACTGATTGCTGGGTGCTTGGGCATAACTTTGTGGTGGTGAACTCAAGTGTATAAACCTGTAATTCCCTTGCCTTACCTTTTGAGTTGCCACATTTAATCTCTTCCATAATCTTTTGAAAGGACTATAATAATAGTCCTTTCCTTGATCCTCATAATATTACCCCTTGGCCACAGTGGACGTGAGTTGGGTACCAAGGGGTAGGATGCATTAGCAGCATGCCCAGAACGCAGGACTTTATGCTTCAAGGCAATGCTAACATTTTGGGAGGCACTTTCTCTAAATTTCTCTCACATTTTATATCACCCAAGACTTGTAAAGAGATTTTTGAGTCTGCCTCAGAAAATCTTTGATAATAGAAACCAGAGTGAAAATTCAGTGGTGGTAAATGTGAATCATATTGGATTTCTGGCTCTGTAGTGGCCATGGGGCTACTGCTGTCCTAAATGTATTTTCATAGCCCCAACAGTATTTGTGCTCTCAAGAACCCCACTGCACATCCAGAGCTGGTTTGATCTCTGTTCTTTATTTGCTTTCATTTAGGGTTAGGGTATTCGACCTCCGCAAAAGCGAGTCCTTGTGCTCCCTCTATGCCCACCAGTTAGGAGTCTCTGCGGTCCAGATGGATGACTGGAAGATCATCAGTGGAGGAGAAGAGGGCTTGGTCTGTGTGTGGGACCAGCGGATGGGCACCAAGCTCTGGGAAATGCATGCCAGGTAATTTTGTCTGGGTCTTGTTGCAAAGGTGTTTATCGGGTCTGGTTTACAGGAGGAGTGTGGGAATGGGATGATCCAGGATCAAAATGATATAACATGCCTATGTCTAAAGCTTCTGGGAGTTCTGTTTTCATGTGATTTGGGAACAGATTGCCTCCCCACCTGGAGTCTTGTGCATGGAAATTTTTTCCCCTGCATTTCTCATGAAGATCATAGAATCACAAAAACATAGGATTCTATGATTATTACATAAAATCCCAGCCTGGTTTGGGTGGGAAGAGACCTTAAAGCTCATCCAGCTCCAACCCGCTGCCACAGGCAGGGACACCTTCCACTGGAGTAGGTTGCTCCAAGTAGCCACAGCTTCTCTGGCCAGCCTGTAGATCAGTGTCTGCTCCCTGCCCCATCCTCATCCAGTATTTACTTTATTGAAACTTGGATTTAAAGTGCTGGACTCCTGGTTGTTGTCTTCAGAGTGACTGGTTGTCACTCTGGCTGTCTCTATGCACTATAGCCTTGCGCAATCCCTGTGTTTCTGTTCACCTCACACACATTCAGTCAAATCCAGGCTGGTATTTAAACTCATTTAAATATTAAAATAGCAGTTTGTACTGGAAGCACAAGTAGTGCAGTACTGCAAGCACATGCAGAGATCAGGATCCTGGAGTTGACAGAAAAGTGTTAGTTGTTACAGCTAAATGATGATTTCCCGCTCAAAGCACAATTCCCAAGGGCTTTGTCCGAATGAAGACCTCCAGGATTTAGTCCCTTGTAAGTCTGGGTGATAACCTTACTAAAATGAACAGATAAATGAACAGATAAATCCTGATAACTTTGTTTTTAATGCATCTTCCCCAAAGAGGAGCTAGATGAGGTATTTACAGTCAGAGAAGTTCAAGCTGGAGTTGTCACTGATTAATAGCAGGTACCACCTTCTCTTTTGACCCTGTGAATTATAAAGCCTGTTGTGATGTGGCTGATGCATTAAGGACAATCTTGCATTGATTGTCTCCTGGAGAAGCACTAATGAGTATGCCAGCAGGGAGGGCACATCTGAGCTTTGGGGTGTACTAAAAGTGAAACCATTAGTTTAAACATTTAAAATACTGTTTAATCTATATAGGGATCAGAAGGGATCCCTTCAATCAAAAAGCCTTTCATAGATAAGAAGGTGCGTGTGTTGTTTTCCATGCATTCAGCCAGGTGTCATGAATGGAAAGCAGGGGCAGAAGTGGAGAGAGGTGACAGGAGACAAGATGAGCTGTCTTAATCTGAGAAGATAAGATACTCCTACTTGAACAGTAAATGCTGTTGCAGTGGTTCACGATTAGTTTACTCACAGTGAGAGGAAGAGGAATGAAGAGCAGACCTCTTGTGCCATACAGTGCATTTCTAAATCAGCCATAGCTCAGTGCCTGGGATGTGGGTGTCCTGGGTGTCTCCATCCCTCATTTTGGGAAGCAGTCCTTGAAGCAGCAAGGTGAGCAGGCAGCCTGGATCCCTTGCAGCCTGTGTGCTGCCAAGTGTCTTAGAATCACAGAGTCATAGAATCAAGCAGGTTGGAAAAGACCTTTAAGCTCACCCAGTCCAACCCCAGCACTGCCAAGGCCACCACTAACCCATGGCACTGAGGTTTGGGAACACTTGCAGGGCCGGTGACTCCAGCCCTGCCCTGGGCAGCCTGTTCCAATGCCTGAGCACCCTCTGGGGAAGGAATTGTTCCTCAGCTCCATCTAAACCTCCCCTGGTGCAGCTTGAGGCCGTTTCCTCTTGTCCCATCCCTTGTTCCTTGGGAGCAGAGCCCAGCCCCCTCCTGGCTCCATCCTCCTGTCAGGCAGTTGCAGAGAGCGAGAAGGTCCCCCCTGAGCCTTCTCTTCTCCAGACTAAACAACCCCACGTGTGTTCTGATAACAGCCCACTAGATGGGGGTAAAAGCTGCGTTTATCTGCTCCAGACAGGAGGAGAAGTGCAGATTCCCAGCCTCTCTGCATAGAGAGGGCGCTGCTTTAAATGAATTCTTGTTTAATCCAGAGCGACTCCTCTCCTGCACTTGGATTTTAAGAGTCTAATGCAGGAGAGATCTCACCCAGTGCTGTGGGTTGTTTTTCAGGCATCCGGTCCGCCACGTATGGTTTAATTCTCACAGCCTCATCACTGCAAACATCCCTGATGAGAAAAGCCTTCCAGGCACCAGCATCACAGACGATGACCTTACTGTGCACCACAAGTGAGTACCCCAGCTCTGAAGGGTGGGATTTTTGGCACTGGGAAGATCTGCTTTATTAAAGTGGCCCACTAAGCACCCCAGTCATGATCCAGAGCAGTAATAGAGAAGGGATAGCAAAAAGAAGTTTAAAGATAAGGCTTTCAAAAACCACTGAATTGGCTCTTTACTTCTGAGCACTTCTTTTTCAGCAGGGGAATGTAAAGGCCACTGGAGCCAGATAGGGAATGCAGCTCTTTCCTTGCTCTAAATATTAGTAATGATATCTCCTGCTCCAGGATATTTCAGCTTCAGGTTTTGGTATTTGCATCTCAGATGGCTATTAGCATGTCTAATGGAGCTACCAATCTGCAGTGTGCTTATCTTCCCCCTTCCTGAATAGATAAGAGCTGTTTCAGATGACAGTCATGTCTCTGCAGTGCTGAAGTGAATGATTCACTGTTTGTTTCCAGGGCTTAGTGGGTCCCTGGAAGGAGGCAGGAGGGAGTTTTCTCTGTTAAAACTGCACAGACAGCCCTAGCGCAGAAGAGATTTATATTCAGCTTCTGAAGCATCAGATTTTGATTCTTCATGGCAATCTCTAACTTTGTTTTCCCCTGTTGGAATATATAATTCAGCCATATGAAATGGTGTGCCCTGGTTGTGTTTTGTGCAGGTATCGAGGAATCATTTATGCCTACGAGTTCTCAGCAGACCAGTTGGCTGTAGAAAGTGTCCTTCCAATCTGCCGCTCTTCTTATGATGAAGTGACTGGTTACAACTACAACATTGGCCTTGCAGTTCCCTATGATAACATTTAGGTAACTCACTTGGCTTCTGAGGTACATGGCCAGAGGCAAGAAGAAGATCCACATGGGACAAGAGCCAAAAAGACAGGCTGCAGGCATGTGGAATGGGCTGAGCATCTGCTGAAAACTTGGGGATCTGAACAAGAAGAGAGAAGATCTAGCACTAAAATATGTTGCTGCCCAAATGTTCAGAGGTCCACTGTGGTGGAATGGAGAGAAGGGGAACAGTAAACAAAAGTGTTCCTTCTTGCTGCTTGTGGGAACAACACTGGTCCCATCTGGGCAGAGGACATGGTCGGGAAGTGAGAGCCCCGAGTGGCAAACTGCTGGGGTAGTGGGAGGCTGGGCGCACATTGAGGAGTTCATGCCTATCCTGAGAGGAGAAAATAACCACCAAGGACTTGGAAAAAAGCATCCTGCTGAGCCACATGGTTGAAATCTCTTTCCTTGTAATGAGCTGCTCATTCTGATTTTCCTTGGAGCGCATTAGAATGTGTCTAGGAACATGACCATGCCCAAAAGGTGGTTGGGAGAGGGGAGTATGATGGTAAGAGGGGAGGGGAAGGGTGGCTCTGGCCAGGCTGGATGCTGGGACACTCAGCAGGCCACACGCATCAAAATGATTTTAAATTAAATTATTTTTTTAAGTCTCTAAAATTCTGGATTAAAAATTTTCTAATTGTAACACGTGTCTGTGAGGGTTTTGTTCATAAGTCTTTTAGGGTGAACTAACGCCAGTGCACTGGAACAGAGGCTCTCATGGCTCAGGTTCATGGTCAGGTTGGTTTATTGCTGGATCATGCCCTTCCACCATGCACCTCCCACAGAAACTTGGGGTTCTAACACTGTCCTCACTTCTGAGCTGGGAATTGCTCATGTTGGTGTAATGAAACCGAAGGGATGAACTGGCTGCAATCCATCTGCAGGGGTAACTAGCTCTAACACTCTGGAGAAGCATCCAGGCCGAAGGGTAAGGTGTGATGCCTCAGGTGAAAATGAGGAGTAAGGCTTTATCTTAAACCCAAGTTGCGCTGACATAGGCAGAACCAGTTTGGTGAATAAGAGCTCATATCCTGCATGGGTATGTTTTACTGGTTTGAAACTATTTTATGGTGGTGATTTGCCCTTGTAAACTTACTGGTGCAAGCTGGGAGCCATGTAAATGAAGTTTAAATTGAGGTTAAGTTTTAACTTAACACCTTTTTGCTGGCTTAATGGAATCCATTTAAAAGAACAGTGCTGGGGTGGAATGTGTCTCAACCTGCAGGACTGGGACTGGCTGGAGTGTCACTCAGGCAAATCCTGGAGAGCTTTGTGCTGCAGCCTCCTGCCTGGAGAGAGACTGTTTCACACCAATTCATTGTCTTGGGCTTGGGATGGTTTTCCGTGACCCCTAGGCCAACTTTCACTTGTGGTTTTGGGTTTTAACAGCTTTTTCCTCCTGATGGACTGACTTACACAAGAAGTGCAAGGGGCAGTCATTCAGTCTGACCAATATTATCTTTCATAAAGCTTTGGTCTTTTTATGTCTTTTTCTTCCTCTGCCCTTCTGGGAAGCCAGCTCCCTCCCTTCTCTGCTGGCAGAACAAGAGGTGTCATGGATCTCTAGTTTGGACAAGAGCTGAGCTGAAACCTGGCAAATAAATAGGAGTTTCTGTAGCATCAATGATGTTGTGGGTTGTTCCAGACCTGTGACTCCTGCTGCGGCTGAGCAGAGCGCGCTTCTGCCCTCATTGTTCTCTTGCCCACCGAGCCGTGACCTGCTGCCCTGTCTCACTGGATACACCCTTGGCTTGTTTCCACTTTGACTCTCTTTATCTTGCCTCACGATCCGGCGACAGCTTTGTTCTTTCTTCAGCTCCCTGCTGCAAGGAGCAGATAAGTTTTGTCTTCTGTGCATCTCGAGCCCTTTTCCTGGAGTCCACCCCTCCTGCTGCCTCCTTAACCATGCTCCTTGACCATCACAGTCACTGAGCTGCACCTGCATTTACCCAGGTGTTTGCTTTCTTATGTAGAGAAGACCTACAAGTCATCAGTTCACTGGGGACCAAACATCAACCCATCCACATACTGAAAAGCTTACCATCGTCTCCAGTGAAGAAGGAAATTCCATGTCCCCACAGCACCATTTTGATGGCTCAGGGTCCGGATGCAGTAGTGGATTGGAGGGTGGTCCTTTTGGTCTGTTTTCCCTCTCACTGGCATTCATTTAGGAAGGTTGTACCACAACAGAAGTTCATGTATGTGTTTAACTAGCATTCATAATACAAATGAGGGCACTCAGGCTCTTGGAGAGTATCAATGGTGGGAGTTTCTCAAAAGGGATGTTGTCCTACTTCGCTGGTAGTCATTAATACTGCTCTGGAGTGGGTGCTGGAGAGTAGCAAACACAGTTGTGACTGTTCCCATCTTCACCAGGGGTAGGTGACATTTAAATGGAACCTCTTTCCTAATAACTTCAAGAATGGAATCACCATCTGGTCTTCACTGGAGAGAGATGCCATCTTTGGGTTTCCCACCTGGGATATTTCAGTGCTACCAGTTTGTGGTAGGTAAAGGTTGACTCTTGTTTCTGCAGACCTCAGTTATATCCCCCAGGCAAAGCTTATTGCTCAAGAATGTTTCCATGTAGCTACACAAGGAAGAGGACTTATTCCAGGGCAGTGGTGGAATCGCCATCCCTGGAAGTGTTCAAAAACTCTGTAGATGAGGCCCTTAGTGACATGGGTTAGTAAAGGTTGGACTTCATGATCTTAAAGGTCTTTTCCAACCTGATTGATTTTATGATTCTAAGACAGGTTCATCTCTTCTGTGCCGGGTGATGCCTGGGGCTGATGGCAGGGGTTTGAGGTGAGGACAAACCAGGCAGGACATGTTGGACCAGTGCTGTGGATTGGCCAGGCAGAGGTTAGGCTGAAGGTGAAGGCTCACACTGTGTGAGGGCATGGTGCAATGTGCCAGGCTGGTAACCATCAGAATCAGAAGGCATTGAAGGAGGAAGTAATTTAAGGTGAAGAGCCTCAAGAATGACTTCTGGTTTTTACTGTTGATGGCAGTGATCCTTTTAGCAAAAAAGACGTGTCCATTGTCTTTGTGAGAAGGATCCCTGGTTATAAGTTTCTTCCCTACTATTCTCCAAAGAGAATATTTGATCAAAGGGGGATGTTTCTGTATCGCAGCCTCCAGCTGCTGCCAGGCTGCAGAGCTCTGTCTTTCGTGAGAAGTGATGGGTGGTGCAGAGCAGAAAAATCTTGATGCAAAAGGCGTGGTAGGACACACTCAGCTGAAGCACTGTGGTGTCCTGCCCCATGATTTGGGTCTGAGCCAGCCGCAGAGTCCCCAGCAAAGTGCTTTTTGCCTCTGTTCTGTGTCCTTGAGCACCTCAGCAGGAGGGAAAGAGGAATTCCAGCATTTTGTGTTCTACCATCCCTCTCTTGATGCTGAAGAGTGGTGGGAGGAGGAACAGCGGGTGCTGTTTGTGCAGAGGGGGACCAAAGGGGTCTCTGGCTCTTCTCCCCTTCCCTGCCTTCATATCCCTGTCCAGAGATGAAGGTACCAGAGGTGAAGGTACCTCTGTCATTCCCTGTCCCCATTGCTGTTGGAGGGGGATGAGCATTGGTACCAATGAATGAGCTACAGTGGTGCAAAAAATACCTCTTTATGCCCCCTTCTTCAATGATGTTTGGCTGCTCATTTCCCCCTTCAGTGGATGGTTCTAAAACCTTCAGCTACATGTTGGCCAGTGCTGGTGTCCTCCCAGCACCTACTAGTTTTCACCCCTCTGAGACTGGGCCTTGCTGATGGAGCAGATAAAGCAGCAGTGGTTGGAGACCTCATAAGCAGGTGAAGTCCCAATGGGTTAAGCAGGAGAAATTAGTGGGGAAAGTGCCTGTTCCAGATCAACATTTGTGCCAGTGGCCCATTTGTGGACAGAAATGTGGACCTGGGCTAAATGTGTCTTCATGGAAGGCAGCTGCTGGCTTCACTGGTGGGGAAGATCCTGTGTTACCTCTCAGTGGAGGGTGCCACTGGAAGGAAGGGGGAGTTCCTCAACATTTAGCTTACAAAGATCAGCTGCAACCGGCTGTCCAGCTCCATCACTGTGTGCTCCTGAGCTGCCCTCCTGCACCTCCCATCTTGCCTGGGCAGGTGTCCCTGTAGTTCATAGACTGGTTTGAGTCTCATCCAGCTCCAACCCCCTGCCACGGGCAGGGACACCTTCCACTAGAGCAGGTTGCTCCAAGCCCCTGTGTCCAACCTGCCCTTGAACACTGCCAGGGACGGGGCAGCCACAGCTTCTCTGGGCACCCTGTGCCAGCGCCTCAGCACCCTCACAGGGAAGAGCTTCTGCCTCAGAGCTCATCTCAGTCTCCCCTCTGGCAGGTTAAAGCCATTGCCCTTGGCCTGTCCCTACAGGCCCTTGTCCAAAGCCCCTCTCCAGGTTTCCTGGAGCCCCTTTAGGCCCTGGAGCTGCCCTAAGGTCTCCCCTTCAGGAGCCTTCTCTTCTCCAGGCTGCCCCAGCCCAGCTCTCTCAGCCTGGCTCCAGAGCAGAGCTGCTCCAGCCCTCGCAGCAGCTCCGGGGCCTCCTCTGGCCTCGCTCCAGCAGCTCCACGTCCCTCTTGTGCTGTTGCCCCAGAGCTGGATCAGGGCTGCAGGGGGGGGTCTCCCCAGAGCGCAGCAGAGGGGCAGGATCCCCTCCCTGAGCTGCTGCTCACGCTCTGGGGGTGCAGCCCAGCACACGGGGGGGTTCTGGGCTCAAGCACTCACTGAAGCCAGGTCATGGGGAGCTGTTCGGTCTCTCCTGCCTTCCCAAGCTCCTGTGGCTTGGCGATGGATGCGATGGTGAGATGGGTGCTGCTGGTGGGAAGCTGGGTCAAAGTATTTGTTCCCTATGTGCCAAAAGGCCCCTGCCTGTGTGGCAGTGACTGCAGTCACGCAGGTTGCTTGGTTCTGCTCTTCCAGAACCACATCCCTTGCACTCTCTGACACTGCTCAGGCTTTATCATCAGCTCTCCCTGGGCTTTCCAACACATGGCAAAGCAGCTTCAGTTTCTCCAGTTCCCCTCTGCTGACCACTGTGGGTCTGCAGTGGAGCTTTGTACCACATCACAGGTCCCAGCAGCTCTCACCATGCCCTGTAACAGAACTGTTATCTTTTATGGAACGCTCTGGGCTTTGCAGGATTTGCTGTGCTTTGTGACACAAACATTACCCGTGCCAGCTTTCCCAGTGCTCTGCCAGGTTTTCCTGTGCTTCACAGAATGATTTATTCTCCATCTCACTGGGCTTTGCAGCATCAACATTGCTCTCGCTGCCCTGGCTTTCCACTGGGAGTGATGCTCCTGGCCTTTATCACCAGCCCTTTGCTGGGGTGAGGATCAGGTTTATCTTCAGGTCCCTCCTGTTCCACCCTCCCTTTCATCTGCTCCAGGCACCCCTCCGTTCTGCTCTCAACTTGATTCCATTTCTCACAGAGAAGACAAACACAAGCAAAGGCAAACCACGCTGCAGGCAGTTTGTTTTGGGTCCTGCCTCCGCTTCCCCACAGCCCCTGCTCCCGTGCTTCCCTCACCACCCAACCCTCTCATCCAGGCCTCCTGCCCTCTGTTTCCCAGCATTGCACAGTGCACCCAGCCCTTGCTGGCTGCAAAAGCTGATATGTCTCCTCCAAGCAAACCACATGGAAGGGGAGTAGGACCATGAGTTGATGTCAACCCTGCAGCAGCAGCAGGAGGAGCCAGGGCTGTGCGCAGGAAGGGTGATTCAGGGGTGGAAAAGGGCTTTTCAGATGCACACAACTGCTGCCAGGAGCAAGGTGAGGAGCCTGGAGCTGGTCTGAGTGGGAAGTTCTGCAGCATCTGTACAGTAACTCCTGTGGGAAGAGGGGGAAAGGAGCCTGGGGATTTTGGGAGAAGGTGGATTTGTGTGCGTGGGGAGGGAAGGGAGCACCCAGGATCTGGCACAGGCAGGAGGAGGAGGAGGAGTGGCAGGATCAGCCTCAGCTGGGTGGTCAGGCACAGCCCAATGGTGCTGATGCAGTGCAGCTGGGCACGAGCCCAGGAGGTGGAGGTGTCCCAGAGAGTGAGAGGAGAACCCTATCCAAGAGTCCCAGAGCCCTGCAAACACAGGCAAGGCTCTGGCTGCCACTGGGACAGCACCAGGAGACCCTCAGGGCCCGACAGGCCGCACTGGAAGAGCTGGGAGCTCCATCACCACCATCCCCTCCCCAGCACCAGCACCGACCCTGGCTCTCACCACCGAGCCCACACTGACCACCACGTGCCAGGACTCAACCACCACCACGGGCACCACGTGCTGAGGCCGTGACAACTCAACCACCACCACGGGTGTCCCATGGCTCTGCCATGTGGCAGCATCCCCCCATGAGATGGGCTCAGCCCCATCCCTGCAGCTCCCTTGGCAGCCGGATCAGCCCCAGCCTGTCCTTGGTGTCTTGGAGCAGCGCAGGTCTCTCCAGGACAGGACTGCATTGCAGGGAAGGGCTGCAGGGAAGGGCAGCTCTGCTGCTGGCTCTGAGGAGCTGCTCCAGTGCAGGGGCTGTGAGTGGAGAGCAGGGCTTTTGGAGAGGCAAAGCTACAGCAGCCTGTGAAGGCAAGCCCGGAGTGTGCCCCTCACTAATGCAGAGCAGGAGGAGCAATTGCTTGTGCCCTGAGCAAGGGGATACCGGGCACCGGCTGCCCTTGGGGGGACGGAGGGGGCTGTACATGGTTGTCCATGGTTGTCCATCCTCCTGCAGGCGCTGCTGGCTGGGGGGGGGCTGTTTTCCCACCGCGGGTACATGTCACCGGGGGAAGCTATTTCTGATAAAACAAACAAATCTTTCCAGCTTTTCTAAAAATAGCCACTGCCCTTTTTCATTTCCCTCCTCGCTTCCCAGCTCCCGCTGCCTCAGGCACAGGAATCCACCCCCGGTAATACCAGTAAACAGACCTTGAGCTCCGGTGCCTTGTTCTAGTGGGAACACGTGGGGGCAGGAGCCGCCCGGCTGCCACATCCCCATATCCCTGCAGCCTGCAGGGGGGTGCCCGGGCCCCAGCGGGGTCTCACACTGGAAGATGCATCCAGGAGAGCTGGGTTTTGGGTTAAACTGGGGTTATTCCTTGTGCCGATGCCACCTTGAGCATCTCGTGGGATGCAGAGGGGGATGTAACAGCCCTTCCAGGTGATGTGGATGGTGCCTTCACCTCCCCTCAGTATCCCCATCCCTGCCTGCACACATTCCCCGTAGCATGGGATATCAGCCCCTTACAGCACAAGCTGGGCAGCTCCTTCCCCATAGCAGCACATGGCAGAGGCCTAAGAATTCAGATTTATGGGAAAACCAGGATCTGTGGATGCTTTCTGCATCCCAGACCCCCCCGGCCCTGGGATGTGGATGGATGGATGGATGAATGGATGGATGGATGGATGGATGGATGGATGGATGGATGGATGGATGGATGGATATTTCTCAGCAAGGAGTAAAAAGAGAAATACCTTTTATTACAGATAAAAGCCTCTTATGTTTCTAGAGAGCAGAGGGCAGGCCCACAACGGGACAGGCACATGGTACGTAGCGCTTGGTGCCAGGAACATGGAGCTGCTGCAGAGTTATCTTCGTCTTCCTCCTTCTCCTTCTCATCCTCTTCCTCCTGCTCCTCCTCCAGGTGCCAGGAGGAGCCAGTGTCAGTAGCAGTGCGCGATGGTGTCCACGTTGAGGAAGCGGACGTGCATCTTGGTTTCGATGTCGATCCCCTGCCACATCTGCAAGGGAAAGGGGGTGAGCGGGGGGGGGGGTGTCCTTACAGCCCCCTGGCACCCTCGTCCTGAGGACACAAATGGACATGCCACCAACCTTAAGGAAGTCATCAAAGGTGATGCCCTCATAGACCTGGTCCGGCCCCTGTAGAGAGAAAAGGTTACGCCTGCCCCATAGGGCCAATGGCGCACTGAGTGACCGGGAGATGGGACATGTCTCCCATGGGTGCACAGTGCTGGCCCCACACTGTGCCCTATGGCCAGCCCCAAATTGGTTCCCAGAACCACCATGGCTGCAAGGAGCTGCCTTTTTAATAAGCATTACAGCCCCAAGCACTGAGGGTGGTGCTTTATGGGGCTGTTTGTTTATGACCCTGGGGACAGGGAAGACGCCCAGCCAGGAGGGACACCTTCCAGCCCCATTTTGATGCCATCACGGTGCCTCTGTGCTGTGGTAGAGCAAGGAACCGGCTCCCACCATTTGTCCCACACAGATGCTGGCTGCCTCCATCATGGCCCCATCGGCGATGGACCGTGCCGACTCCTTCTCCAGGTGGGGGTTCCCCGACAGCAGCTCCTCCACCACCTACAAGGCAGTGGGTCAAAGCTGGGGCTGGGGGTTCAGTGGTGATGGGGTGGGAGGGACCATACGTTACATTTCTGTACTCCTGCAGCGTGATCTTCCCATCATGGTCTGAGTCGTACATGTGGAACAGGACTGGGAGGGACAAGAGGAGCATGGCAGGGTCAGAGAGCCCCTTCCCACCATCCACCCATCCACCCATCCATCCCTCCATCCATCCATCCATCCACGCATCCATCCCTCCATCCATCCATGTATCCTTCTATCCATGTATCCATCCATCCATCCATGTATCCTTCCATTCATCCATCCATCCACCCATACCCCCAACCCTGGACTTTGGGCAAGCCTCACATTTGAGTTTCTCTTTCCGGAAGCGGTCGAGCTGCTCCTCGTCCATGTTCATCTCGATGGGTCTGAAGTAGGACATGATGGTCAGGAAGTCCTCGAAGTTTATCTCATCCGCCAGCCCATCCGACTCCTGCCGCAGGTTCCTGCCAAGAGCAGAGCTGCTGGTGACAGCCAGGACCCCCCCTCTGCCCACCGCAGAGCCCGGCACATCCCTCGGCAAAGCTTCAGGACTCTTTTATCCCCAAGACTCATCTTAATGTCTGTAATTTCCATCCTGGCTCCACCCCACTCTTTCAGGAGGTCTTTGCCCAGCCACGTCTTTTCAGAGGATGAACCAACCCCACCCCGATGCTGGGGATGTTCTTACCTCTTGTCGAAAAAGGCATGGACGATTTTCCCCCTAATTGGGTTGAATTCCAGATCGGGAATGTTGTCAAAATTCTCCTTGCTGCAAAAAGGAAACAGGGAAGTGGGAGGGAGCTGAGGGGGAGGCAGATGCTGCGACTGTCACCGCAGGGCTCGGGCAGGAGCCCTGACCCCGTTCGTTCAAAATAATCATTAAAAATAAAGAGGTTTGGCACAAAACCCCCTTGTTGCCCCAGTTCAGGCTGAGAACAAGCGATATTGATGTATCAGTCTGTGCTGGGTGGAGTTTTGTCCCACTGAAGTGGGTCTTTGGGAAGCTCTGGGACACAGCAGCATGGGGCTGATGCTGGGGCTTTCTACATGGCTTGACCTGCAAACGCCTGTATGGTTTCCAGAGAGTTTTCTCAGGAATAATGTCCCAAACGGGGCTTAACAAGGTTGCCCACCATCTCTCTCTCTGCACTGTCCTGGGACTTGTCACTGCCCTCCCAAAACTAAGTTCAAAGCTGTGGGGTAATGGGTTAAAACTAAAACAGGGGAGATTCAGGTTAGACATAAGGCAGAAGCTCTTCCCTGTGAGGGTGCTGAGGCGCTGGCACAGGGTGCCCAGAGAAGCTGTGGCTGCCCCATCCCTGGCAGTGTTCAAGGCCAGGCTGGACACAGGGGCTTGGAGCAACCTGCTCTAGTGGAAGGTGTCCCTGCCCGTGGCAGGGCGTTGGAGCTGGATGAGCTTTAAGGTCCTTTCAACCCAAACCAGTCTCTGATTCTAACCCAAACCAGGCTGGGATTCTGGGATTTGGCAGGAGCAACCCTGCTCCCAGGCCACTGGGTCACCACTCATTTTTCCACATATTATTAATGACGCTCTGCAGAGAACCAGCTCAGCACGGCCGTAGGATGATGGGGCAGGACACATTCATGCTCGCAGTCTGAGGAGCCGGACATCCTGCCCAGGCTCCGTTCCCAGCCCTGGGAAGCATCGTACCGGATTGTGAGCTGGTCCTGGCTCAGCTGCTTGAACCGCCGGTGCAGGTGCTCGATCTGCTCAGAGGTGACTGGGGGGGGAAAAGAGAGAGGTGATGGGGGGGTGTGAGCATCCTGGGCACAGAGCAGCACCCAGGGACCCATCTGCAGTGCCCATGTCCTAGCCAGGGACACGAGGAGACTTGATGGGCACCAAAACCTGCTCCAGAGCTTGTGCCCTGGGGACATTACCAAAGTCCACCCTATCCAGCAATAGATAAAAGGCTCCTGCACACACACCCCTGGCAGCAGGGCAGGGCCTTGGGCACCTCTTGGCACAGACATCCCTGTCCCTGTTTCCCTCTGGTGGCTTTATGTAGCCCTACAGGGATTTGAGCAACCTGCTCTAGTGGAAGGTGTCCCTGCCCGTGGCAGGGGGTTGGAACCGGATGAGCTTTAAGGTCCCTTCAACCCAAACCAGGCTGGGGTTCTGGGATTCTGTGGAACTCCCCAGGGGCTGCACGGCATGGCACGGCAGGATCCCACCCCCTGCTAGGGTCTTCAGTATCAGACCCTTCAAATAAATAACACTAATAAAAAGAACACCCCAAAGCTGACATCAGCCAGGGCAGGGGAAAGGTTGAACATAGAGGAGGTGATTTGGCATGCAAAAGGCAAAGCCTAGCTTTGAAATGCCACTACTGCTGCTCAGAGGAAGCTGGGACATGGGGAAGCCACAACCCATTGAGGTGGGTGCTGAGTCCCCCAGGGATGCCCCAGCCCCTGGGCAGTGTGGCTGCACCCCCAGAGCATCACTTGGACTGAAATTGGGGTGTCAGCAGCCTTCCTTAGAGACCCACAGCACTGAGGTTACAGTTTGAGGCTCAGCAGCATCTTTTCACTTCCTCAATCCCATGACACAGGGTATGTTATTTTTTCCCAGCTATTCTCTACAGGCCATAACCAGCCTCTGCAAAGCCCCTGAACACACACAGCCCGACTCTCTTGTGCAAATATTGACAGTAACTGTTCCCAGGAGCCAGGGAAGCAGCTCCCAGCTCTGTTTGCAGGAGCTGATGGAGTCTATCCAGGCGCCAACTGGACCCATAGGCTTGCAGCAGCCCTGGTCGGAGCTGGGCAACTGGTCCTCAGCCCTTCCCAGTGGCATGGAGCCACATAAAAGCATCCCAAAGTATAATTGAGGGCTTGCAAATGGTTAACTGCTGTGGCGGAAAGCCAACAGGTTGGTGTGGAGCTTGGGGCTGGCTGGCTCCCTTCTCTCTTTCATTATGTTTAATGTCCTTTGCTCTGTTTCTGACTCTTGTTTCCCAGCCTTGAAATAGAACCTGTATTGATCAGGAAGGCTGAGCATTTCCAGACCTCTATTAATGGACTGGAAAATCCATCTGTGCTTGTCGCTGGGGCCTGTGCCTGCCCTGCTTGGCAGGATGAGGCCATTTAAGCCCCCTGGGATGGGCTTTGGGGGTCCCCCTCTGAACCTGCTGTCTCTTAGGCAGCGATGCCTGGCTGCATGGGCACCACTGATTCACCCATACGGTGGTTTTTCTCCCCTAATCCCTCTCTGCGTGATGCTTCGCTGCTGCCCATGGAAACTTGCACATGGAAACTTTCTCTGGACTCTGCTTTCCAATTTTGGCCATGGAGAAATGACCTTTCGCTTTCTGCCTTGACAACATCACCATCACCATGGGAGCAGCTGGGCCACCAGGCCTTCAGCATCTGTGACTTGGTTGCACACGAAAACCTTTGATCTCTCAGACAAATATCCCACACAAGGACGTGACAAAAATCTGGGGTCACCGGCTGGATGCTCATGGTTGATCCAGCCCCGCTCTGCATCCAGCCCCCATCTGCACGGCAGAAAAGAGGGATCTGCATCCCCACACCCAGGTCCTCCTCTCGCGGCTGAGCTGCGGTGCAGGGCTGCGGTGCAGGCAGGTCTCTGAGGACTGCACTGTCCTGCGAAGGGCAGCAGCGCTCGGCTGCTTTCCAGGGATAAAGCTGCATCTGCACAAAGGGCAAAGGCTTTGCTGCCAGCAGCACCGGCTCAAGGGCAGCAGAGGCTGCTGTATCCCTGAGAAACAGCCCCAGCACTCGGATGCTGCAGGCCCGTGTCCAGCACAGCAGCTTATGCTATAGGGGAAAAGAAATGGTATTTAAACTGAAGGTGCTGGGTTTGCTCTTTCCCAGCCTGCGGCGGTTTGTGCTGCTTCAGCAAAGGAGAAGAGACAGGCTGGAGGGGCTCAGCCCTGTGCAAGGGTTTTGCCTTGCGGAACCATCCTGGGTGCAGGCAAAGATCACATTGACCTGGGAAAAGCCACTTCAGAAAATAGGGGAGATGCCTCTGCTGCAGCTTCATGATCAAGCACATGGCAGCAGGGATGGGAACTGGCCCCAATGGCCCCACGCGACAGCTGTGGGTGCCCCTGCAGCTTTTGGGGTTGAAAGCAGTGGGAAGAAGGCAATGGAACACGCCGAGGGCACATCTTGGGGATGTACCTGGAGCCCTGCCCTGTTCCCGCTCCTCCCAAGGGACCAAGGGTGACTGGAATCCCTTCCCCAATGCTGTACCCCAGCAGTGAGCCTGTCACAGGAACGTGAATTCCTCAGGTTTTGATAGCAGCAGCCACAGCCAGGTGGGAGGGAGCCCTGTGCATGCTGCCAGGAACACACCCTGCTCATGGGGGTCATCAGGCGCCTCCCTTATGTCCTCTCCCGGCCCCTGGTTTTGATGGGTGTTGCCTTTGTACACCCTTCTCCGGATGGATTCACAGGGACACCAGGCGTGGGAAGGTGCCTCCCATGGGCAGGTGCTGCAAGAAGGCCACGGACAGCGCTGCCTGTGCCCGAGGTGCCAGCTACAGGCTGCCAAAAACCTCATCGGATCGCAGGCAGGGCTGGAAGGGACCTTAAAGCTCACCCAGTTCCAACCCCTGCCACGGGCAGGGACACCTTCCACTAGAGCAGGTTGCTCCAAGCCCCTGTGTCCAGCCTGGCCTTGAACACTGCCAGGGATGGGGCAGTTTCACTCCCACCCTGAGCTGACGCTCACACCCCGGGGGCGCCCCCAGCTCCTGCGGGGAGGGCTGAGGTCACCCCGGTGGATGCTGCCGTGCTCAGCCCTCACGAGAGGATGTCCCATGGGATCAGTTAAGGGCAGGGCTGTGGGGAGCTGCTGGCCCCTCGCAGCCCCAGCACGTCCTTTGTCCATGGGCAGCGCTGCCTCCTCCCTCCATCACAGCCCGCTCTCGGTAAGGCAGGAGCTGAAGGAACCAAGCGGGAGCATCCCGATCCCTGTGCCCAGAGCTGGCCACGTCTGGGGGCATCCTGGAGTGTGACATTCACAATCACCCCCTGCTCGGAGCCCTAGGCCACATCGCTGCTGCAAGCCCCCCCTCCCCGGCCCGCTGGTCCCTTCCCCGCACCACTGGGCATTAGCACCGCACCGGCCCCGGGAGCATTGTAGCAGGGATGGGGGCTCTGAGGCAGAACAGCGAGGGGGGGGGACACACAATTCGCTGCAGCAGTGTCGGGGGTGGGCAGTGCAGCGCTGGGGCTCACCCATGTGCACACTCCATGTCCCTGCTGGCAGAGGTGCGGCACTGGGGTGACATGGCTACATCCCAACCCCCCCTTCTCCCCCCCAGCCCCGGTGACATGGATACACCCCCTCCCTTTCACCCCCCCACCGCCTCCATCCCCCGGTGAGATGCTGCATCCTCCCCCCGCGGTGACATGACCGTTCCCCACCGCGGACACCCCGTGTCCCCTCCGCAGGGCTCCGCGGTTTGGGGGTGGGGGGAAGCAGCGCGCAGGGCCCGGCCAAGGTGCCCCCCCACCTCCGGGGCCGCTCTGCGCCGGGGACCCGCGGGTCCGTACTCACAGCCGGTCCTGTCCGCCAGCTCCCGCATCTCGGCGGGCACGGAGTGCGCGGAGCCCATGCCGGGCCGAGCCGGGCCGTGCCGGAGGCGGCGCGCCGCGGGCCGCTGCACCGGGCTCCGCCGCCGCTGCCGCTTATAAGGGCGGGCGCGGCGGGGAGGGAGGCAGCGGCGGCGGCGCGGCTCCCCCGGGTCCCTGAGCCTTCCCGCTGTCCTTAGGTTCCAGAGTTAACAGTGTCCCGTTCCACACCCCCCCCCCCCCGCCACGGCCTGGGGTCCGGCGCAGGTGGGTCCCCCCGGGATGTGGATGGGGGCAGCTCCCTTGGGGGCTGGTGGCACTGGAAGCCCGTGGCTGTGCCCATCCGTGGCTGTGGGCACTGCATGGCTCTGCTGTGACCATGCTTCAGAAGAAGGGCAGGTAGTGCCCCCCCCCATGCCCTGCACTTGAGGCAGGGGTCTCCCCCACTCCAGGATGCCCTGCAGAAACCCTGGTGCCCACCCAAACCCTTCGGTTCCCCCCATCCCTGGGACCCAGGAGGGCAGGAAGACAAAAGGGGGATAGACACAGGGGTGACACAGGGCCCCCCAAAGGAGGGGGGTGAGCTGTGAGCCCTGGGGGTGCAGGGTAGCAGCAGGTCTGGCAGGGCCCAACGCAGAGGTGGGTGCTTCTGTCACCATCTCTCTCGCTGCCAGACGAGGCTCAGGCCCCGGCAGGGACACGTCAGCCTCCCACAAGCACCGGGGAAGAGGAAACTGCTTTCAAGAGACAAGGCAGCAGGTTCACGGCAGCTCAGGAAGCACAGCAGGCACGGGCAGCAGGTAGCAAGTCAGTGTGGTTTATTGTTTTAAAGCCAAATAGAAACAGGAAAGCAACCAAATCATTTCCAGCCTCCACCTGCCCCAGATGCAATAAAATACCCGCTTATTTTTAAAAATAAATAAATAAAGGAGAAAGGGGAGATAGACAGCCCCATCCTGCAACCTCAGCACTGTCAGAGGACCTTGGGGCTCAGGGGTCCTCACCCTTCAGGTCTGGGGCAGCAATTCTTCATCTAAGGTGTCTTTTTGCCCAGCCCAGGCATCTCCAGCTGAAAGGAGGAAGGTAGGAGAGAGGGGTAACACATGCACCACTCCATCCTTGCCTACACAGGCAGGCCCTGTGTCCTGATGTTGGGGAAGAACCACAAGCCAAGCAGGTAGGGCCCGTGGAGCTGTGACATCCCCCAGAGATGCTCAAAACTAGTCAGGACAATACCCTGAGCAACCCAGTGTGAATGTGAAGGTGGCCTGGAAGGGATCAGAAGATCCCCAGGGGCTCTCCTCCAACCCCCAGCAGCCCTTTCCTCCCCTCACCCTCCTGCACGCAGCAGCAGAGCCCCAGAGGATGCAGCGCTCCATGGCTGGAGGCAGGACTGGCTCGTGTGCAGGGTCTTGGGGCCTCTGGTTTTGCTGTAAAGGTTGGTGACAAACTGCCAGTTTGTCACAGAGGCCACGCTCCCCCCATGGCCTCAGCTCTGGGGGGTGTCAGAGTATGCTGTACTGTGTCCCTGCTGGCTTCGTGTGTTGGGATGGCTTCCCAAGAGGATGCAGCACCATCAGCTGTCTCTCCCTTGCCTCAGGGAACACACTTTGCTGGTGGAGCAGCTCTTCAGCCCCTCTCACAAGCAGCAGCACACCAAGACATTGTCCTGTGAAGGAGGACAAACCTCCCCCAGGAGGCTGCTGCCCACAGGCCTCACTCCTTGCTAAAGGAAGTCTGGGAATGGTGCTACCTCTGTGACATTCCCAAACCCCATAACCCAGTGGCACCACTGGCTCAGCTGTGCCATTGCCCTATGATCTAGACAGCAATTACTACCTGCTTCCTGCCCCCTCCCAGCCTGCTCTTTCCTCCTCTCCATATATTTTTCCTTCACCCTCCAGAAAGCCATTTTAACATGATAGCACCCTGGCTGTCCTGTCCATAGGACTTGGAAAGAAAAGGGAGAAGATGGAAAGGCAATCTCCATTCTGCATGGTGCTCCATGCTGTGGGAAATTCACCCCTCTGCCCCCAGGAGACCCAGGACCAGAGGACTTTGGTACTGCACCAGACCAACCTGGCCAGGCTTTCTGCCTGGTGGGATGGTGGCGAGTCAAGTCAGGCAAGAGAAGGGCAATTCCACCTTCTCCAGAAAGCAAAGTATCCCTTCTCCCCAAGTGAGCTCTGCACAGACACAACAGATCACAACAGATACGCAAAAGCACCATCTTCAACATACATCCACGTGGACCCAGACATTACTCACAGACACAAGGTACTTTTGGGATCCACTGCTGTCTTCTTGGGGAAATGGTGACTGCAAAGATGCTTGTGCTGCCAGGAGAGGAGGGGGGGACAGAAGGCCTGAGACATGGGCAAACTGCTAATGTGACACCAACCTAAAGAAGTGTTACCCAGCAGCACTGGACCTCAGATGTTCAGCCTGTGGGAACTGAAGTGCATTTCCAGAGGTTCTCAAGCAGGGATAGAGAGGTATCCTTGTGGTTCTTTTTCCTTGGCCACACTGGATGCTTGGGCTGGGGTCTCCCACAGCTGCAAATAAATACTTACATGGGAATTCCTCCTTGTCAAGACCAAAGACTCAACCTGTAGCATGCAACACAGCCTACCCCACCAGCAGCAACACAGAAGGAGGTGGCTGGCATGCCCAGCCAAAACCAAAACAGGAAGAGAAAGGACAGCCTTTACACACCACTTCCTTTGGTTTTGTCTGGATCCTAGAATTGGACTGGGCCCCTGTGCTGATGTTGTGTGGTGC
The DNA here is from genome assembly GCF_004027225.2 of Strigops habroptila. Lineage (NCBI taxonomy): Eukaryota > Metazoa > Chordata > Aves > Psittaciformes > Psittacidae > Strigops > Strigops habroptila. Next base: position 13,581,633 of record NC_046360.1, read on the forward strand.
CTGTTGCAACTCCTCCAGCCTCCTCTGAATTTGGCACATACAAGGCTGTGTTGGCACTGATGTGGTCTGTGTGGCAAAGCAGGCAAACAGACCTGTAACACACTGCTGAAAGGATGAGAGACTTTAGTTACAGGGCTGCTGGATTCCCTGTGCATGTGTCTGCCCTCGCCTGTGACACTCTCCTCTTGCACCCCACGCAAAACTGGAAATGGTTAAAGCCTGTGGGTGGGGGAAGACTGCGAGAACCTCATGAAGAGCAGTTCCCACTGCTCCTTGTTCACTCTTTCCAGAGTATAAACCTAGAGTGGCCCCAGAAAGGTGGGTATAATGGGATCTGTTGCTACACTGGGACCCTCATCCTAAAGTACACAGTATGTTTATAAGTGGGTTACATGCGCGTTGTCCAGTACCAGTTTTCAGAGCAACTTTGGGTAGCTTTCTGTTGACTCCTGTGGCTTTTTATGGCCTGATTCTACTCAGTATTCAGGCAGCATATCTTGCTAAGGATTCCTCTAAGCTCAGTATGTGGCAATTCCCTCGATGCACTTGAGGGGGCAAGGTGTCAAGAGACCAGCCATTTGGCAGAGGGGAGCATAAAGCCCCAGGAAGCTCCCCAATATCTCTGCTGTCGCAGAGCAAACCTCATCCAAGCTGAGGCTGGGAATGGGGAGCCTAAGCCCTGCTGCTGCATGCCTGTTCTCAGCTACCAGCATCAACCTTTTGGCTCAACAGTCCCATTCCCAGCCTTGCATCCCTGCTACAAACCTGTTATCAACCCTCAAATAGGGTTGGAGGGCTGGGGTCCTCCAAGATTTTAGGATTCTGCCTAATGACTCCTTATGTGGCTTTTAGTTGGGTCCTTCCTGCTTCCATTGAAGTTCTTTAGTCCCTTCTTCCTTCCCTCCCTCCTAGTCCATTTCAGTACAGATTTCTTTAAAGACACAGTTTTACTTCGAGTACAGCACCTTCACCATTCCTCAGCACTAACCACACAGGGCTCTTCTTCCTAAAGCACCGAGATCCTGCACACCACCACCACCACTCCACTGGCAAAAGTGCTGGGCTTTCCATATTTATTTCTCATATTTAATCAGTGCTCAGTATTCCAATAGGACGGCATGCAGTTCAAGCATTCTTTTAAGAGGAGGGCTGTGGGATTTCACGTGGGGATACCTGAAGTGCTATAATTGACTAAGAGCATCCACCTAACTCTACAGGGTACAGTACCTAATTCTCATCTTTGAGATAACTACTGTATTGCAAGTGGACAGTGACAGGAGACACTAACTGCAGTTAGTCTACAGACATTGCTTCAGAAACCACAAAGATATGCAGGTTCCAGGGATGCACAGACACTGTGTCACTCTGCACCCTGTAATACCTGAACCCAGAGGAAAACCTTTTCTGCAGTGGTTTTGTCTGGGCCTTTAAGTCATGTTAAAATTCATGTGCCTTGAGCTGCTGAAGCTCTTCCTTTCTGGGCAGCGGAATACGTACTCCCCCAAAATCCATTCTCTTTTGGCAAAAAGGAAGAAGGCCTCAAGCTGCAGGAATTCACATCTCTTTTCCATACACAGTCTGGCTGACTCCAGTGTTGGCCAGTTTCCAGTCACAATCCCACTGTATTGCATAAATACCTATAGATGAGACATAGCAGCAAGTGGAAGCTCCCCATGCATCAAAGTCACCCTGGCACTGACCTCAAGGCTTCCATGCAACAGTGCCATGAGATTCAAAATCATCCTGGGAGCACTCACAGCTGTGCCATAGATCCTGCCTTGGACATAAACAATGAACAGAGTGAAAAACAAGGTAAGAACACGGACTGCATATGTTTAACAGGCAAGGGAAAGGGCTAGAAGTTCATCTTCAGCATTAGGAGAGTTTGCGTCATCAGGAAGGTGGCCAACTGGACCTCAGTGTTACCAGTGCTCTGGCCACCCCTGGAAGCTTAGCTGCTACTGGTTTTGTTGCTGGGGCTCTTTCCCAGGCCCGTGAGGATATTTAGAATTGGAATGGTAGCTCTATGAACAATCAGACTACAGAGGTGGAGCAAAATCTGACCAAGAATTCAGACGGGAGAAGACAACAGTGAAACGTAAGAGACTTTAAAAACTATCACCTGCATGAGATTAAAACATTAAAAAAACCCCAAAACACAACCAAACAAAACCCACGTCACTGCAAGGACAAGCGACTTCCTTCTCTGGAAGAGGGGCTTCTTCCATATTCCACACCAGGGATCTCACTGAGTTGACCTTCTAGGCAAGACAATCACAGAACGAGTAGTATGTGCAAATCCTTCCAGAGGACAACACGCTTCTCAACACGACTGTCCCTGCAAGATCCTTAAGCTTGGCCTCAACTACTAATGTGTCCCTGTGCCTTTGGGCCAGAATGGGCAGGCAGGCAACAGAAAGATGCTATAGCACCAGTTAACAAAGTTCAATGCAATTTTCAATGCATTAAGCCAAAGGATTGTCACCAAACTTGCCTCCCACGCAAGTTTTGCAAAGAGGGTAAAGCTACACTCCAGCTGCTTGTGTCCTCACGGTGCCTTTTGCATTCACTCCTTGCCTGAATTGTAGATCTTCTGAACTGTGGCACGCGTGAGCTCCAAATCCTCTGGGTACCGAATTTCTAGCTCGGTATTTGCTAGGTAGTGAATGCCAGTAAACTCTGAGAAATAGCGGCCGATGTCAGGGTGAGGGATCTCCCGAGGCTCAGAGTTGTATTCCAGGTTCTCTGTTAGGAAAGGATAGGTTGAGTTATCACCACATGAAATGGCCTACTGCAAGGCAATAAATCCTGCACCTCTCTCAAGTCTTGCTTCTGTCTTTACAAACACCACCTCTTGATGCTTTAAAGACAAAAAAGCTAATCCGGGAAACTACACACAGAGTGTGCCAGTACAGTTGCTCCAGAGCCTCACCTCCTAAGAGATGCTGAACGCATTTACTAGAGGTATGAAAACTGTTTTATGTCTGAGACCACACTGTCTAACATCAGGTTAAGAGTAGCAGGGTGCTGGCCTGCTCCCACTTGGTTACACAGGTTGCAGTGAGCAGTGGCCTGTTCCCACTTGGTTAGTCACAGATCTTTGTCATAAGTGCAGAGAGAAGCTGCCTCACTGAGTTCTAATCCCTTGAGTCCCATGGGAGATCGGTTTCTAGGGAAGATCCTTTCAGTTGCTCCAAGGGGAGGCTGACTGCACAGGGTTGTCCTGGCAGAGGAACCGAGTGCTTTCTTACTCTTAAGTCACCAGCCTGTGTTTCAAGCATGTCTCACACTGCAAAAATAACTTTACTAAATCCAAACTTCCCCAATTTCAGAGAAAGTCCTTAAGTACAAGAAGTTGGTTCCTTCCTAGAGCACCCCATCTCCTCCTTTGTACTATAAGATAACCTGATAAAGCACAACAGCAAACAGTGCAGAAGCACTGGCATTAAAACCCAAAGGGAACCCAAGCTGAGGGCCCCTTTGCTCCTGCAGTGTCTGTATAAAGCAGTGTGACTGGGAGGCTGCCCAGCAGTAAATCACACGTGCAGGTGCCCTGCAGCAGTCCCCAAATGATGTCACTTTTTCCAGCACAGTGCCAGACACACAGGTAGAAACAAAAGCTGCCTAAGTCCCAAAGTCTGACTGATCTGCAAGGCAGGGTGGGAACAAGATGGGATGCATTCAGGAATAATTCACTTGTCTCAAACTATTCAGTTCACTACAGAGAGCACACAGAAGCTGTACTAATCCATACAGGCTCTTTGAAGCTACTGTATGTCTGTGTGCAGCCAAAAGCACAAGCACTTTCTATACCTCAGTGGGCTGGTGCAGTCCTTGCAAACTACCTTGTTTGTATACTGCACCACTGCAGGAGACAACTGACACTCCAATAGCTCTGCAGAAGCACAGCTGAGCACTGAGCTGTGAACAGAGGGAAAAGCACTCTGATGAAACAGAAGCTGGCAGGGGGGAAGAGTCCGAGTTTGGCACTAGGTGGGGAGCCTGAGAAATGTGCTGAAAAGCAGTTCTGAGCCAGGTACCTGGCCTGTGATGCCACAAAGCAAACAAAAAAGGCGAGAATGGACAGGCAGACACCAAACTCACTGTATGAAACAGGTGGTTTGGAATTAGCTACAGCTCAACCTACAAATACCCAGAATGGACTCAAACTGAGCTACAGTTACTTATAATAAGCTCTGGGTTATTTCTGCACCGGGTAGATAAAACTCTGCATGCAGGTTTAAGATGCTTTCAGTAAAAAACTATCACTCTGTCTCCAAAGTCAGGTCAGTAAGTTATGAAATAGACCCTTCCCAATTGATCTGAGGATGTATTTTAGAGATATACTCAAGAGTCAGGCAGCAAGATTTCAGCAAGGACAAACCCTTCAATTTTCCCTAGCAATATCAAAACACTTATATGCCTCAGAGACAACAGTGTCACCTAGAGTCTGGTTAAAATACACTGTGCTCTGGAACCAGACAGTACTATATCTTTTGTCTAATTGTTTATAAACAAGTATAAGATGCATATTTTATTATATATTATGAATAGATTATTCTATAAAGTTCTTCCCTGTGAGGGTGCTGAGGCGCTGGCACAGGGTGCCCAGAGAAGCTGTGGCTGCCCCATCCCTGGCAGTGTTCAAGGCCAGGTTGGACACAGGGGCTTGGAGCAACCTGCTCTAGTGGAAGGTGTCCCTGCCCGTGGCAGGGGTTGGAGCTGGATGAGCTTTAAGGTCCCTTCAACCCAAACCATTCTGTGATTGTATGATTCTATATTTTAATATCACCCAAGGCACAGAGGAATTTTTGGTTTTTAAGACTCTTTGATAGGTCAAGTACTGCCTAATATAAGCCATAAGGAGCTGCAATATTCCCAGTTTCCACTTCATCCACTGAATATAAAGCAACTCTCAGGACAGTGGGAAACACCCACACTTTACACCTACAAAGGTAGGAGGGTCATCTCCTATGAAACCACCTCTTGCTCACGTGTATGGGACCAGAACATGCTAGAGAGCACCCCTAGTGAAAGAGCTGAACTGCATTTTGTTCAGCATTTCCACTCCAGCAGCTTCCACATCTCCTAGCAAAATACAATCAGGCTGTGCAGCTGCCCTGCCAGCTGGATGGGATGCCTCTGGATCACAGGGAGAAGAACAAACATGAGGCAAAGGAACACTCTGTTTACAGTGTACAGAGTTACAGATGTATTATTCTTTCTTTTGAACCTCAGTTCAACACTTCTTCCTATATCCTAACCTCATGCTCTGTCCATCAGACAAGAATTTCCTTTCTTATGGTATACTGCATGAAGAGTGCATGACAGAAATTTCTACATTGCTTTGCATTTGTAGAGACATTCATTTTTGTCCTGTTTTTATGAGAGGTGGCACTAAATCCATGCTACCTGTGTTCTTGGCACATAGTGTCTTGATGACAGTTGCTCAGAACCATGCCCTGACAAGCAAAGCTTGTTTGCTCCTTCACTAAATCCTATCTTGAGGTCCTGCCCAAAGCACAATATGATTTCAAAGAGCAAGAGCTGCTGACAGAACTTCAGACTTCAGTAAAAGACGAGTGACTTCTTTCAAAAGCAGCAATCATGGTTTACACCATAAAAACACCCATGTCCAAAACACACTTCTTGGGCAAGAGGAGCTTACCATCAGAGTGGTCCTTAAAATTCATTCATGGAGAGCAAACAAAGCAGGCTATGATTCAAAATCATCTTCCTTCCTACCTCAAACTTAACTAACAGTTTGTGTTTCATACTTAAAACAGTTAATCCCTTAAGCATCCCTTTCTCCTAATGTACTTCTAAAAAAGGATAATAAACACAGGAGACTTACCTTGAGCAGCATATCTGCAAGAGCCATCTTCCACTAGTACATTGTAGAAAGGCTGGTGGGGGCCATGTGGAAGGCTGTGGACGTTCATATTCCGGATCCATTCATGCCCCATCATGCAGGCAGGATCCCAGCCATAAATCACACAGTTGTAGCCATATCTAATTAAAAGAAATAGCACATCAAAGACTGTGAGAGTTCCAGAGCCAGCTCTTTTCCCTCAAGACTAATACAGCACAAACAGGACAGAAACCTCCTGTGAGGTGGCACAAAAAGATTGTGTATTTGGAGGTTGGAGAAATGATCAGGAGTGACTGGATAAATAGACAGGAACAAACAGCTGAGGACAAAGGAAAACCAAACGTGAGCAAGAAAAAGAGAGAATGAGAGGGATACTCTAGGCCAGCAACCAGAACAGGAAACAACAGGAAAGGAATCAACCATCCTACTGTGCTGTGCAATTACTTGTGTGCCCATCACACAGATGTGGTAATCCCAGTATTGAACTCCCAGAACTAAAGCCATCATTATTTTCAGCATATTTATGTGATTAATCCTGAGGTATTGTAACTGTCACTGCTGATGGCCTTCAAATACGTTCCACATGTCGAGTCAGAGGAGTAGCTGAAGCAACACAGGGCCGGCATGTCACTCTGGCAGAGTAGTACAGACAGGGATGCAAAGCCTCTGTGCAATGCAGAAAGAGGGGATAATAATAGCACAGGGAAAGATCCATAAGCTGTCTTAGGAATCTTACAGTCTCTTTTGAAGTAGATTCTGTTCCATGGTCCCTCATCAGAAACTGATTACTGATGTTTCTTCGGGAGCTCTGGGCTGTGGAAATTTTGCCTCTGCAAGCAAACAGCAGTGAATACACTTGCTCTCTCAAAGGACAGAACTGCTCTCACTTTCCCACAAGGTGCACGGCATAGGTACACATGGCATTTTCTATTCCAGGTACCTCCTTGGTAGATAAACCCACATCTCATTACTATCAGAACCAACACCTCTGCACTCATCCTTACACTACAGCCTGCTAATATGGAGAAGGTTTTGAAGAGCTCACCTCTTGTGTTTCATAATCAGCCCGATGGAAAAGCAGACCTCTTTGTGCTTCTCATCTGAACGGTGCTTCACCTCGGGTCCCACCTCCTCCTTCCGCCGCTCAATGTGCTCCAGGGTATGTTGAACTAAGTACCCAACGGCCCCATGCTGGGATGGGTCCAAAGCCTGAATATGCTGCAAGATGTCCAGAACCTTCAGCAACCAAACCAAAAAGACAGATTCAGAACAAGTCTCTAGAGCAGCCCAACACTTACATATATATACAGATATATCACTCAAGTTAGCTGGGTCTAAGTGCCCAGGCCTAGAGGTCCACCACACGAGTTTTCCACACAGGACTGAGAACCTCTGCTCCAGCTACACCCTCCCAAGGAGTTCTTCATACTTGCTTAGCCTGCAGAAACGGCAAACAGTTCTCTTCTAATTGTAAAGCTCCCTACTTCCAAGGAAGGGCACTGTTGAGCACAGCAACTCCTTAAAACTACGTCATACAAGCTAACCACGTCACATTTTGCAACCACAAGGCATTGACAAGATTCTTTCCAGGTTTCTGAAATGTTAAAGAGGTTGCTAGTCTCTCAAACTGCTGCTGTGAAGTGGTTCCAGATGACTTCTGCTGTACTTGAGAAAATATGTTTTAGTTTAAAAGAGTTCCTCAGCATGTCTGTGAGAGCCTGACAGAGGAAAAACAGGGCAGCAAGAATGAAAGGCAAAGAATCTCTGTGATGCTATACCATGTAATAGTGAATAAGAGACATAGAACATGCTGCCTCAGGATGACTAAAGAACACTAGAAGTGCACTCAAAGCAGCAAACCCTGTCAATCCAGAACACCAGCCCACCAACACCCTCCGGCACACTGTCATGTGTGCCAGACATTAGAGCATCCTGCTACCAAGTTTGTTAGAGGCAGGAAATCCAAGTTTCATTCTTTTTCTTTTCCTCCTTGCTCTTAACAAAACTATTGTCTAAACAGCTTAAGACAGATACGTCCACCCCAAATACCTCAAGTGCTGCCACAGTCCCAAAATCTGACACATTTCAGCACCTGGCAAAAGGACCATCTACTTGATGACACACTGTAAGCCTTGGTCACTCTAACTTCAGAGCAGCAGCAGAACAGAAATCTCAGGCTGTTAAGCATGAACATCAGCCAAGAGGCAAAGAAACTAAATTCAGAGAAAGAACAGGTGAGTAATAAGGCATGAGAAGCAGCAGCACAGCTCAGGCTCCTTGGCCACCTTAATTCTTTGGCTGGCTTCTCAAGAAGTATGTGAGAATCCTGGAAAATCCTACAGAAAGGGGAAGGCCTGACAGTGACCAGAGCTGCCAGATTCTTGGCTATTTCATTTACTGTTATTTGCAAACATTTAGGACAACATTCTGTGCAACTCAGTTTGACTTTTAAGATTTTGTACGACTTGCCATAAATCTGGCAAACCTCTATTAAATCCAGTATCTTCTGTCAGACACAGAGCATCCTCTCTGGCTGGCTAAAACCCTACCCAATAGCCTGGAACGACTGGATACAATACTGCAAAGTCCAAATTTGCACATTTTCAGTGCATCTGGCAATGTGCTACAGAGAAATTACATGTAAAACTCAGCCATGGCATTATATTATTTGCTGTGAGGGGCAGAAAAATGCAAGTAGGTAAAGGCTTGGTGCTTTACAAACACATCACTGAGTGCCAGAAAGGGGAAGGAAGATCTTGCAGTGTTTCACTCAGCTGTCCCCTATATACATACAGTTGCTATTTCACTCAGTGAGTCCCCTCTGTACAGAATTTCTTAGTTTGTGCTCGTTTTAATGTGCTGATCCTAAAGCTTGCTGCCCTAAGAAAGGAAGGGCAAGCTTAGCACAGTTTGTTCTTCAAAAGGAGGGCAGCTTCTCCAGCAGTTCTGTACTTCAGTGAACTTGGTGGAAAGAGCTTTGTCTTCTGCTCAGCTGTCCAGCCAATAATTTTGACACCTCACCCAAACTTCACTTTTGGAAATGGCACAGGCATTGCCCAAGTGTGTGAGCTTCACTAAAGCAGTACAAGGAATTTTCACTAGGGAACACCTCTTTGCTGTAGTGACATACTAAAGGAATGACACTTTGAGTTACATGCTTCTTCCCTGTGCCTTAAATCACTGAAAGGCACAGATGATCTAGACAACCAATTTTTAAGTCTCAGCACCTTCTTTCCCACATTCACAAGATAGCAGCACTCAAGTTGCTAAGCTAAAGGTGGTATTAAAAAAGAATCCAAGGACAAGAATATTAAGTTGCTTTTTCACAAGAGCCACTGATTGTGTGGCTAAGGTTTCAGAGAACAGCTTTGGTTGTATTTATAAAACATAAGTTCTTTAAGTTTTCTAATAAGATAATTGCTTTTATATGAGTCCAGCAAGAGTTTTACCACCACTACCACAATCCAAGCATGAACCAGAGTGCTCTTATAGCTAGAAGTCCATAGCATTGGTTGCAAGATAAGCTGTCAGGCTTGGGCAGTAAATCATAAATTATGACTCAGACTTGATGCTGCTTACAAGTTTCCCCTAGGGCAAGCAAGCAAGAATCATCCTCCTTTCTCTGCTTCATAGAGTACAAATTGATTCTCTGAAATGTGATAACTCATTCAATTGCATTTATTACAGAAACAACTTGTGGCAGACTGTAATGCAAGCTGACGTAGTCCAAAAATCAATAGACTAGTGTTAATAGTACTTAGTCTATCAGAAAACATACAACCGAGTGGCGAGGTACCTTTTCTGGCCAGATTCCCAGGTGGAAGTATAACCTAGCCTGGAGCATTAGATGCTGCACATTGTCCGGATACATGGCCAGGTATAGATCCAACGAGTCTCTCAAGAGTTGATAAGACTGATCAGTGCTTTCTCTGCCAGCAAAAAAGAAACTCAGTTGTAAGGCTAGCTCTTTAACCCCTGTTCCCAGTACTCTGATCCCAGCACAGGGATAGCCACCAAAAATGACGCTACAGGTACAGGCATGCTCATTCAGTGACTACAGCACTGACTGTCAGTCATTGCATTCAACAGCCTGCTCAGAAGGAAAAATGCTACAACATGACCTCTGATTGGAATCTACCCTCCCACTTCACTGATATTCTACTTGGTCAAATAATCCTACGGTAGAGAATTTGTTCTCCAAGCCATTTCCTTCTGAAATCTGCTTTTGTTCCCTTACCTTAATTACCCCTAAAGCAATCCTTTCACTGTGATTTCTGTCTGTGTGGTTATCAGGGGCATTTGAAAATAAACCCTGATACCGTTTATTTTATATGGTTTTTATACAGTATATTTATTTTATACAGTTCTCAAACCAACCGTATCTCTAAAATGCCCATTTGAGCATGTGGGTTGTGCTTACCAGATCATAACAAAGGTCTCTACTCTATGGTGGACAGTGCCTATGAGCTTTTCACAAAGCAAAAAGAGATCTGTCCGTTTCCTTATGGAGAACTAGTTTTACTGACTGTTCTTCTTTCCACACAATACCACTGCAAGTGATTAAAAGCAACTAGAGAATGCAACATGACATACAGAATTTAAGATCCCCTGGGGTGACTGATATCTTTTTAAAGCACTCACTCAAACACTGTGAACAAGCAGTATGGGATGTGCAGACAGAATACTCTGGGCCCTTTTTTCCAGAGGCCTGACAGGCCTGATGATCAACTCACCGCTTGCCAAGGTTTAAGAGATTCCCCACCATCCGCTGCAAGACCTCTTTTGAAGTCACCACTCCATAGAACTCTTCTGTCACATGGTGGCCAATAAGGTACTCACACTCCTTCACTGTCAGCTGCTTCCCCTTCCCAAAGGCATCAATGTAGGTGTAGTCAAAAATATCAGTGCTTCTAAGGAAACAAGAGAAGTAAATTATGATGATGTGTCTCATGGACAAGCAGCATTACCTATTTCTGTTCTTCCCTCAGCAGTTTCAAGCTTGTTTGTAAAGCACGTTTCACTCATACCTCAGCCCTCCCCTAAAAAGAGATTACCTGGTACCTTCTCTCTCCTTTTAGCTGCTGCTTCAGATAAACATACACGGGAAGAGACAGGAACTACAAGGAGATTTCACTCTATGATGTCAGTTCTTTCCTTCAGATATTTTCAGGTTTGCTGTATCTATTGCTAGATTATATTATGACATGCACTGGAAAGTGTAACAGAGCCCATGCATATGACATCTGAAGCCTAGTGCCATAAAGGGTCACTGGGACTGCTGATGTCATTCAGGAACCACAAAGTTCTGTAAATTGATCATGATCTGGTCAAAGATGTGTTCTGCACTGACTCAGAGAATGAAATGAATGCCCGGAACAGCAGCAGTGGCCTGTAGCAACTGTTCTGTATGAAAGGTTAAATGAAATCAGCACCTTTTTTCTTTTCAGCTTTTCATAATTATCTTAAGTAAGAGAATCATGACCTCACGGTTACTATTACTGCACACAGGAAATCTGTTACCATTTATCAGCAGCACAGTTCAGTTCTGGGAAACCTTCTGTAGAGGTCTGATCTTCTTCTCTGTATAAGTTATAATTATAGATGGAAAATACTAAAACATTCTGGTATAGGTCTGGACTTGTAAATCCTTTTTGGCTTTTATCACGGTAGACATAGCTTCAAGACTCAGCAGGTCACCTACCCTTCCTTTCCTTGACACCATCGCAGCAGAAAATGGCTAGGGAAGTTCACTGGTTCAAGCTTGACTCCCAGCTGCCTGGCAATTGTTAAATACAGCACAGACAAGCTGATGGGAATTCCTGTCCTGCGGATCAAAACCTGGGGATAAAAGTGTGATAAAACCATGAGGGATACTAAGAAAACCAGAAACCCCCAAGATTTGATTTCACAAATGAAAATGCACGAACTTGACAGAATATGCACTAAAGGATGATACCATATTGACTTTACAGCAAGTTGTTTTTGAGATAGCATTATTTGTCTGACTACCTTCAGACAGATAAACACCACAAATAGATGTTTCAAGCCTTCTAGTCTTCTGGTTTTTGCCCAACATACACATACCTGGTGAATGTATGAATTCAGGGAGTTGTAGTAATCCAGCTCGTTTCCTTTATATTTCAACTGCTCATATAGGACACAATTCATAGCATCAAGTACCTGCCGCTGAAGCTCCACTTCTGGAATCAGGACCTCTCCTAAAAATACATGCAATGAAATAAAGACTGAGAAAGCAAGTGTACTTAACCTTTACCCCATGAACCTTATACCAAAATTCTTCCTATAGACTAAGGACAGAAGAGCTAACCCCAATTCAGATAGTGAAGAGACTGCCTGGAGTTGACCATGGCAGTCCTGTAGTGCTCTGCTCACAATGTGGCCAGGCTCAGTGCATCGCCCTGCACCTAAGCTGTGCAATAGCAATTCCTCACTTCCTTCTGTGGCTGAAGGACTGGATCCTAACCACCCCGTGCCAGCACAGCACTGCAGCTGGACACGCCACACTGCCTGGGCGTTGGAAGTGTGCCTTCACTGCTTGAGAGTCCCAGCTTGCCCACACCAGATATACAGGTACAGGCAGATCATCCATCCTGTCTTTGGAAGACAGCAAACATTGGATAGTGCTTATAAAAAAAAAATAATCAAGGAGCAAGATGCTGCCCCACCTTTGGAGATGTTAAAGCACATACCTTTTCTATTCCTGCTGCCTTTGAGACTTGCAGAGGAAAAGAGGTCAATCCCAGGGGGTCCCACAGCTGAGCTACAGATATCAGGACTATTTAAGTCTTCAGGGACAAATGGGAAAAGAAAGAAAAAAGAATTCCCCTCCAAATTCTTTTTGCTTAGACAGCATCAGATGGACTGACAGTCCTGGGCCATTGAGTCCCTGTGGCTGTTTCCTGAATGATGGCTTAGGCAAATGTCAGAATATGCTTGCCAGGGAATAGACCAACAGCTCTTTAAGCAGCAATAACTCAAGAGTTTCACCAAGTCTGCCTGTGTCTAGGCTTGCAGAAATGCTGTGCAGTAAAGCCTGTGTTTCTGTACAGTACCTGCCTTGGAAGCCAAGCTGGGGTGCCTCGGGTTCCTCGTCCGCAGGACTTTGCGCACTTTGTCTGTGATATCATCCACTTGTGCCTGGACACTTTTTAAGCAGATGTCTGACAGGGGGTTACAGTACTGATCGATTAAAACAGCACCTGCAAAAAACAAGCTATATAAGAAACAGGACTTCAGTTTTTTCTTGGCTTAGTTTTCCCTGCTCTAAATTCCAGGCATGCAGCAAGCAATTGCAGCAGAACATAAGAGCTTTCCTTTTAAAATGTGCAGTCATTTATTGGATTTGTCACATAAAATGCAAAGAATAAGCTGACATGAGAAATACCAATTCAATTCAGTATTCTCTTCTCCACCATCTGGAAGGGAAAGCAACAGATTCATACATTGAGCAGGTATGCTGCTAGACCAGGCTTAACCAGCCAACCCTCTGGTCACACTGCATCTCCTGGCATTCTCCCAACCTATAATGTTTTATATTCAGGGCCTGAAATCATCTCAACTTCACTACTGCTTTAGTTCTGATTTGTTCTTGCCACATCCTCCATAGCTATCATTCTTGCTTGTCATTCCCTCTTCCACTACATTCATCTTTCTCTTCCACACTCTCTTCATCTTCATGTCAGAAACCCACTATTATAGATTGTCATTTTCCCTCTGCTTAAGCCTCTCCTGTCAAACTTCTGCAAGAAAAAAAATAGCCCTTTCTCAGAATCTTCTCTTTGTCATCTTGTCACCACTGCTCTTTCCAACCTTTTTCAACCTTTGGCATGAACTGTATTCATCTGCAAGAATTTTGCATGGATCATACCTCTTCCAGCTTCCCACATGCTTTGATAACATGTCCATGACAGGCCTGTATTCAAAGCTTTCAGCAGGGGCCCCGGCAATGTCTTCTTCACCCCCTGCTCCTGCCCCCGAAAGTGCTCCTCATGCTGACCAGGTGAAACTTCACAAAAAACCATGTGTTGGTGCTTTAAAAGTACCTCCATAGCAGACAAATGCATGTATTTGTGACCCACATGATCAAGTCACATAATTAACTGCCTCAGCTGTTTCCAGAAAAGGCCACTTTTAGCTTTCCCTACCACAGTCTCTTCTTCAAATTCTATTGCCACTAACAAGAACCAGCTTTGGTGATAGAGATTCTTTGGTATGACATTTCTAAGTTATGTATGAAGAGTAAAGGACTCTTCTACAGACACTGGCAGCTTTTGATCCATTCAGAAGACTATATTCTCCACAGAAAGCCTGAAGAAGAGAATAATCCACCAGACTGAGGACATGAATAGCAAAAAAGCCTTTTCTTTCCTCCTATCAGGTGCATGTGCCTGCCCACCCTGTGACTGGACTTCCGTCTATTCCCCAGCTCTACACAGCACAGCTTCAACAGCAAACAGCTTCCAAGAGAAAGTCACATCACACAGGCTTTAAGCTGCAACAATTCCCCCTCCCTGCTGGTTGCCCCTTGCCTTTACCTGAGAAGCTCTTGGCAAAGGACATAAGAGGGAGCTGACTCGAAATCAGACCAGTTGGTCTGACAGGGCCCTCTTCAGCCCATGAGCCACAGTTAAAATGCTTCTGAAACACCAGCTAATGAGGATGCTGAGCTACTGCTGATTTCTTCACTATATAATTCAGGATTCAAATACAAGTGTTTAACATTTTCTCCACTGCTTTTCAGCTCATCTGTCCATAGGCAATGATACAAGCACACAGCACTGACAGAAGCTAATGTAATCCTGACATACCCATACACAACTACTGCAAGATTTTAAGGATTTCAGGTACATCAGAAATGCAAACTCAATTCTGAGTTGTTGTCCAAGTGCTAGCTGAAATATAAGCAAGGAAGGCTCTTTCCAAGTAAAAGAACAATGATGGAAAGCTGCCATTAGGTGCTCTACATGGGATTTGGGCCAAAGACTTACCCTCCAGAAACGACTGCCGATCCGTCGGGCGCTGAAGATACTCCTTCAGGTTTTTTAGGATGTTCTGCTGCCGTAGGAAGTAGAGAATTTTCTTTGCATAGTACTTCCAGGTGAGACCTTTCCTGCACATTTAAAATACAGAAAGCAGGATTGCCCTGAACAAGCACTTTAAGGGTGAGCATTTTCAGTGAACACAGGTTTACAAGTGAGACTATTGCTTTGCTAAACTAGTCTGACAACACCATTATCCCTCAAGAGTCAACCAATAATGTGTTAAAAGGAAATCTGTCATCAAAAAAGCACAATATAAGCAAAACATTGCTGCCATTATCTGTTTTTTAACCTATCACCAATATGTAATTCTGAGAGGATACAGTATCATGGAAAACAACACAGATCCTAAGTAAAACAGCTCAGGAAGATGTGATTAAAGTCCTGACTTCATTCATAAAACATTACCCTCTGACTGGTAGTAATCCAGATTAATCAGATTAATCCAGATCAAGTAGATCCAGATTGACTCTGCATCTCTCCAGAGTCAATCTTAAAGCATCCTCTCACCATCAGAGCTCTGGTCTTTAGCCACAGGCTACCCAGTGCCTCACTGAGCACTTTTACACCAAGTAGTTAGGAATGGCATAAAGCCCTGGCCCCCAAAAAACCAAAGGGTGAATTCTACTGATTCCCAGATTCTGCCCTTGCTGTGTGTTTAAAACAAGACCAGTTTCCTTCTTCAGAAATCACCCTCTGTCCCTGCTTACATTTCCTCTCCTCCAGATTGCACGTCAGATCAGCCTTCTTCACACCTCTGTACAGAACAATCAAACCTCATAACACTTTATCCTCTTCCAATAAATCAGGATGCTCAATAGGGACAACTGCTTTATTGGGATATCTTCCAGGGAAATGATTTAGCCTAATGCTCCTGAATGGCAATGACTACAGCTTAATCAGGGTGTAATTAGCATCAATTCAGCTTTATGGGGAGGCATTTGGCCAGTGCAAAGGCTCAAAGGCTTTTTAACCAGTTGTCAAATGAGAGATGTTTAGTCCCAGTTCAAACAGAGAAGGTAATAAAATGGATGTGAAAAGGCAAAAAATCAGATGATTGCCATTCCAGTTATGTTCTTCCAAGCTCTACTAACAGTCCCTTTAATCAAGGTTATGAGATTGCATTAAGAGCAATCTATTGCTGTTTTGTATCACAGCAAAATCAGCATGGTTTATATGCTACCAGCAGAAAAAGCTTCAAGTAAAACAGTGACTTATTCATCTTGGCCAGTGTTAACCATGGCGACGAGAATACCCAGGCAGATGCAAACCAGAGGCTTTATTTACCTGCTTGGCATTTCACCTGTGTGAATAATCTATAGAACTGCAAATCTTGCAATGGCTGAATTAAACTCAGTTGCTTATTTGCAGACAAAAATTGTACTGACCTCCTACAGCCAAGAAAAGCAATAAGACGAGGACAAAAACAAGATGCTATAGTTTCATGATACAGGGGTTCATGCTCCTTATTGAGTATTCCTGCTTCCCTCCAGTGCTGTGGCCCATCCTGCAAATCAGTTCAGCAAACTGATCCAGGTTTAAATAAAAAAGGAATGTGAGGATGTCCTTAAGCCAAAACCACTGCAGAGAAAAGGCATGGAACATTGTCCTGAGAGATGTCATGAACTGACAAGGAAACAAGCAACAAACAGTAACACAAAGCCAAAGGAACTCCTTGTAGAACAGTTTACATGGTTTGTCCTGAGAATATTACATTTGTTCTGAAACTAAACTCATAGCAATACTTCCCAGCCTTGGTAGGCCTGGGGATATTGTTTTATGAGAGTGACAAAAGGACAAAAGCTGAGGTCAGGCATTCACCACAGTGATGTTCTCCTTTAACCACTCAAAGGAGAAAAATCCCTTCCATTCCTAACCCCTCACTCTCTTACCTTCCTTCCATGTTAAGGATACACATCAGCTCATCCTCAAAAAAATGACTTGGGCACCCAAGAGTCTCAATGTCACTGAACCCATCACAGGGGACCTGCCAAAGCAGACAATGAATTATGCAAAGCACAACAGATTCTTCTCAAAAGAACATCATTTCACAAGAGGTCCCAAAACCAAGTTTGCTCTATGTTTTTAAATTTATGTGTCCAGCTTACCAAGTACTTATAGTCTCTACTCTGGATTCATTACAAGGATGCATTAAGAGCCCCAGCAGCACCCTACAGCAATTTGAGCTAACTACTACAGCATTCAGGGCTCCTCCAGTGGGTGTATGGAGCAACACAAGCACCCCAGATCTTATGCATACCTTCCAATTCAGTGAACCTGTGCCTGGCTGTGTTTTCGAATGACTTCTGACAACTCACAGGACACATCCTTGCACAAGGCCTGCAGTGACACAGACTCATAGGCTGAGGTTACGTGTCAACAAACTATTGGTCCTTCAGAAGTTCCCAGAGCCAGGTCTGAACATGCAGCAATGAGCAAAGAGCTTTTAAAGCTGCAGCAGCAGCTGAATGTGATATGCAGAGTGTGCTTTGCACCTGTGGATTTTGAACTGTCCTTCCCCTTCTGGCTGGTGATGGAGCATTTTCATATGAAGTGAGGAAATACAAAATCTCTGATGGCACAGTTGAAAAGATGTGAAGAGAGAGGAAAGGCAAACTAATAAAAAGCACTAAACAAGTAGCTAGGCTGTTGCACATACTTACATAAGATGACTTACATGTTCTGAAAAGAACCTTTTGGAGAATGAAGCTACAATTCTCTGGGCTTCCAGGCCAGCATTGTGCCGTGCTTTGTATTCTTCAAGCCAGCTAACACCATCTGTGTGGCTGTAGTACTTCAGCAGCGATGGCCATCTACACAGTAAGACAGAAGTGAATACATTTAGTATTTCCACATAACCAAGAGCCTCCAAAACTGTGAAATGTTACTTATTTTAAGCATGTGACTTGAGGAGCTGAGACACTGCCAAGACACAGCACAACTTTAAATGTAATTGTCTAAATTAAGGCAATGATTCAAGCACCAAAGCATAAACCCAAATGATTTTATTGATTACTTAATGGTTAGTTAAAATTAAGGTCTCCTGAAGCCTGTCAGCAGAAGACCTTCAAAATGTCAGACTCTGGGTATTTCAATACCTAAATATCCTAAACACTTTTGAGATGTCCTCTAGACCTTTGCAAGATCAACACAGGTATCACACTAGCAGACAAGAGGCAGAGTTTTATAATAAATAACAAAGTTTGCCATTCTGAAGCAGTATCACACGTAAACTAACTTGTCAGCTACCAGAATGAGAATTCATTGTCCTGTGTTCCTCCTCCTGCCTTGTGGGTCTAATTAAGAGGATGCACAAAATAGAGCTCCCTCTATTGCCCTCACTGGTGGCAACATCTACTGGAGGCAAACAGAATTCTGAAGTCAAATTGTGACAGCTAAATGCTTTTGCTCTTCATTTTTAATATGACAAATAATTGTCTTTTACAAACCCTCTACACTTTTCTTATAAAAGAAAGCTGTACCTGCTTTACTGAGACTAAAAGTCCAAAAGCTAAAACACATTCTGCAGCTTTGCTTCAAGGTTCAACTGAAAACCTAACTTCAGGTAATGTTCTGGGGGCTATTAGCGCCAGCATCTTGTGCCATAAAACACCAGCACAGCAATACCCACAACTCTCTGGACATACCAAGATCATTTGTGTATGAAACATGAAGAAGAATCAGTGCAGATGGAACTATTTTGGGGAAGAAAGCTGAGAGAAAGGCCTCTTAATTTAATTTATAGGGGTGTTTATGTCACATATTGGGATTCTGTTAATATTAACTGGTTTTCACAAGACATTTTCCTTTAACTATATGGATTGCCTTAGGTTCTTTTCAGATTTTTTTATATATGTGTGTGTGTGTATATATATATACTTTCATACATCTATATATTTTTATAACTAGAGAAAAGGCCAAATGTCTAAACCACTACTTCTGTACAAAAATCATTACCAACTGACCAAAACACACAGTTATGTCCATCCACACATGGAAAATATTTTGCTACCAGTTAATCATAAAACTCCACTGCAACTGCAGGTACAAAATAAAGTCAAAGACTAACCAAATAACTTCACATTACATCACAATCTCTCTCCTGATGGCTCCCCAGCCATTCATCTGCTGCTGAAATGTAGCCACGTCATAATAACAATTACAATCGTTTATTTTAGGATGAGAAAGAGTAATTTCTGGGGTTGAAATGATATTGAAAATGTTAGGAAGATAAAGGGTAATTACTCACGATGGAATCCAGCCAGGACAACAAGGTCAACGGGCAAACTCCTGCCAAAAGTTCTACTATCAAAGCCAGAGGAGGATGGCAGCATGTGCTAATCACCCACCACACTCCATTTCAGCTGCTGGATCTCACCCATTCGTACAATTTCAGGTTCACTTCAGAAATTAGAGCCACTGAATTGGTGACAGTATCTGGCCAGTCATCCCAAGCCACAGCTCGGTGAGCTGGGGAAGCTGTAATGGTTCAGTAGCCTTTTTCACCCATGAAAAGAGAATAATTCTCTCATTTGAGCTATTTTAGAAGCCAAGTGGCAATTAAGGAAAGCAACATTGCTACTTTTCCTGTGCCAAAACACAGACAAAACCAGGTAGCAGATGAGCATGCCCTACTCTAGATAGGTTGGCAGCCCTAGTGAAGGAGTGGTGTTTCTAGGACTGCTGAAACCAGCACAGCATAAGCCACACAACACTCATGCTTTATTCCCAGCTAAAGTGTTAACAGCTTCACCAATTACAACCTAACTATGCCCTCATCAGGCACTCTGTGACTGCGTTTGGGGAAAACTAAACTCAAAAGCAGCAAAAGTCAATCCAAAGGATTCTGGTTTCTGTGAAAATAGCTCTCCCAAAGGCACTACAAATAAGCACTGTAAAGCATCAGTCCTGCACCAGGACACGCTTTGGCAGTTGTTCTGGAAGCTGTTAGCTGCTAGTGGGACCAGGGAGGCCCATCGGTGTGTGTGTGGCCCTATGTCCATACCAGTGCCAGACCCAGGCTGGATGTGGCGGCTGCAGGTAGCCCAAGCGCCCGGCTGCGGAAGGGGCTGCACAGACGGATCTCGAAGCAAGGGGCTTCAAGGACAGATCTCCTCCGAGTGGCAGGTCCCGAGGGACTAAGGAGGGGAAGCAGCCTTGCTCGGGGAGGACACCCACATCTCACCCGTTAGACGCCACCAAAACCCCGCTGGGCTCCTCCAGCCCATGCGGGGCAGCTTGTGCAGCCGGGAAAGGAAGAGAGACAGGGATGGGGTGCCGCGGGGAGGGTTCGCTTCCATCACCCCGGGAGCACCGGGGCCCTCCCAGCCCCAGGAAACCGAAGAACCGGTCCGGTGGGGCCCGGCCCCGCTGCCCGCCTCGCCTCGGCGCCGCGGTGCCCACCTGAGGCGGAAGCGCTCCCGCCACACCTTGCCGCGGGGCTGGCACGCCTCACGCAGCCGGCGGCAGGTGCACGACACCCGCCCGATGTCGGCGGCTCCCAGCACGTCGCAGCAGAGGATCAGCTCCAGCAGCTCGCCCGGCAGGTCCGTCAGGCCCATCCTGTCGCCGTCCGCCTCCGCCGCGCCCCGCGGCACCCCCGGCCCCGCCGCCGCCACCGGGCCCGGGTCCGGACCCTCCGCCGCCGCCATCTTGGATGTTTACCTGCGCGCCCCCCCTGCGGGAGGGGTTAGGGAGCGTCTCCCGCTTCCGGCGCAGGGCGAAGGCGGAGGAACGGCCCGGGGAGCGTCTGCCAAGTGCCGCCGCCTGAAGAAGCGCACAGCGCGGCGGCCCGTTCCCTTTGTAGGCGCTAGGGAGCGTCCGCCAAGTGCCGCGGAGCGCATCGCCTCGCCCGGTTAAGGGTGGCGGCGGAGCCCAGGGAGCGTCTGCAAAGTTCTTATCCCCACCACGACGGGCGGTGCCAGCCCCTCAGGGTCGGACCCCCACCCCTTCCTACCGCCGCCTGCCCAGGCAGTACGAGACCGGCGCCGGGCGGGCTGCAGGGAGCCGGGTGGTTTGTGCCCGCCCGGCTCACAGGGTCTGCGTTATGTGGGGTACCGCTGCCGCCATGGCTGCGCGTTAGTCCATGCCTGAGGTGGCGCCGCCTCTATAGCTGAGGTGGCACCCGAGGTAATGCCGCCGCCATGGCGGCCGTGGCACCCCCGCGGGGACTGAGGTAACCCCGGCATGGCGTGTGAGGTGACACCATGGTGTCTGCTGCCCTGCCCGGGGTAACGGCGTAGTGATGTCTGAGGTGACACCGCTGCCATGGCTGAGGCGAGACCATCACGGTGTCCAGGGTCACACCGCTGCCCTGCCTGAGGTATAACTGCAGCAATGTCTGAGGTAAAACCACCTCCATGTACCAGATAACACTGTGGCCACGTTCCTCTCTCCAGCCCGGCCCTGCAGGGCTTGCCGGGGGAGCATCCCCTCACTCCTGCACATGGATCCCTTCATCCTCTCACCTGCTCCTAGCAGGAAACTGAGGATCTTTCTGTCCCGATCACATCCATGTCGTGCTGCTCTTCAGGGGGCACCAGGATGTCTGTTTAAATAAAGGCAGATTCGTACCCCTGTGCAACAACATGCTACCTCCCCATGTAAAAAGCCATGCCCACACTTCTGGTTCACTGTCCTGGCCACATGCAGCCATTCTCTTTGCTCAGGTCTCTTAGGTCCTGCCTGGAGCTCTGCTGCTGTGTTCCTCCAGCTCCAGCATCAAAAGCTGCCCTGGATTATGTGCAAACATCCCTCCTTGTCTGGCTGTGGCATTTTCCTGAGGGACATGGTATAAATGATGTGAAACCTGTCATGCTGTGACTCAGGTAACCTTACAAGAAGGTGTTTGTGTCTTGATGATAAATAGATACTGCTGATTGACGCCACCGTGCTATTTATAGTGTCCTGGCATTACAGGTAGCGAACCAGAGCAACACTAAGACATCAGCAGAGCCATTCCAGCGTTAAAACCTTGGTGATAAGAGAAGAACGAGGTCTGCTGGGTTTTAGTTCACTTTTTTATTTTGACTGTAATGCAAACAGGCATAAGTATTCCATAAAATCAGAAGATCGGAACTATACAGAAAGAGGTGCATGCTTTAGAACAATGTGGATATCTTGCAAACAGAGCCAGAGTCAGTCCGAGAGAGGGGGCTGGAGTACATTGTACGAATGGCAGAGATTTTAGCAGCATTGAGAGCTCAGAGGTAGGGGAAAACCATGTTTGAAACCACTTAAAGCACTGGTATGATCAAATACAACACCAGCTCATCCATCCCTCCTCCCACTGTCCTCACCCCTTTACTCTTCAGAAGAAACCTACCTCAGGATCACATGAAAAGCTACAAAATAAGCTACACACCCCACCTCCACACATACCTGTCTTATGGGATGCGAAGTGAGAGTAAAGACAACGTGCCAGTGTTAAATCATGGCATCATTTGATAAACCAAATGAAGGCACAGTGACATGAGGAGGGGAGGGAGGAGCAGGAGGACCAGAGAGCAGCGAGAGGTTGGAGTCCCTTCTAGCACAGCAGAATTTACCCACATCTGAAGACGTTGAGAAGAGGTTTAGGAAACCTCTGCCATGGAAAGTTGGGGAGGTGCCTGCCCCAAAGCTGCCACCCTTCACAGACCAGTCCCCTTTCTCATCATGGCATGAGGGAAAAAGGCCACCAGGAGAAAAACTAATCCAAACCAACCTTTGAGGCTTATGCTTTTCAAAGGTGCCTAAGGGAATCGAGGGACTACGTCCCTGTTCCTATTACAAAGATGAATTGGCACTGAATATCACATTCCCTGGGTGGCTGGCAGAACTCATGTTTCTAACTGCATGCAATCTAAAAAGCAACGAGTCCTGGCTGAAAGTCATTTTCCTCTGTTCATCTGCTGCCTGAGGAATTGTGCACACTCTGGAAGAGCTGGGGATGGTGCTGCAGACCAGGGAATCTATTCTCAAGCTCTTTTCAGCATATGAATCCCAGGGCTTTTTGAAGGCATCTCAAGGCAGCAGAGCACGTTTAACCTTAGGAATTGTGGACATTTGCCTATTGTGTAGAATTCTAGCAAAGCAGAAACTGGGCATTGAATTTCACTGGCTTCAAAGCCATCACTTCAATGCTGTGCACGGGGAGATGCTGAAACACCATCTTCTGTTTGCGGACATCCTGTCGAGTATTGTAAAACGTATTTTGTCAAGACATGATTCCATGCCACAATCACACAGAGAGAAAGAGAATAAAGCAGGCTCAGAAGCAAGTAGCATTAATGTCTCTTGTTGAAGCTGAATATGTATTAAGGCAGTTTTGTTGCCCTTGGAAAATCTTTAAACCTCTGTTAGCAATTCTTGTGAGAACAAAATATGTGATTGAATCCAAAACAATCTGATACACTTTTTGTTGGCTTTCCCTACCCGAAACCGACACATGAAAACAAAGCATCAAAAAGAAGCCCCAAATCTGTTGCTCTTTTACACCATCTCTTTCAGTATTTAGCCTTTAAATTTTTTAAGTATTAAGAATAGTCATGGAAATAAAATGCTTTGCCCAGTGTTATTCACCCACTTCCCCGCCATGGTAGCAAGGAGTAGCTGCAAAGCCTTGGCCTGTGGGCTCCTGCCCAATGAGGGATGCTTGGGGCAAGACTCACTGGTTCGAATGCCTTGCTTTTGAAGTGCTTCCTCCGTCCTCTCTCCCTGAAATCTGGCCAGGTAGGAAGATGGATAAGGCAGGAAAGCAGCAGCCCTCACAGTGAGGTGCTCCCACTGCTGAACAAGCTGTGGCCGCTCCGCTGTGGACTCACAATCTATTGGGTTTTGTTTGCTTGGCTGTTATTTTCCCCTGTGATTTCAATGGTTCAAACTTCCATCACAGCCAAACATCTGTAGGGGTGGAGGCCAAGCCTTTCTAGTCTACTTCATTCCTGGCACAGCAGGAAAAAGGTGTATCTGCATCACAATGATTAAATATTTCATGAGTTACCCATGCTAAAAGCAAGCCGATGTTGGCCTCTGGTAAGGTGTGTTTTACTTGTGGAACCAAGTGCTTTAAAGCAGCAATCTCATTAGCTTTCTCCCACTCCCCTGATTTCCTACTAAATACACACAGCCATATGGAAGAAGCTAGAGCTCAGATCTCCCTGTTGAGGGGAGATTTCAAATGGATCACTAGAGTCATGCATTGCAGGCAAGTGCAGATTGACACACACAAAATCACTGCCACCATGAAACTGCTGCTGCTGTGAAAGCCTGATCCTGCAAGCTGCTGAAATCCCCAGTGCCACCGAAGCGTGTGGAAGGTGTTTTGTATCTGGGAGGACTCGGATCCAAGTTCAGGAATACAGTTTTCAAGAGCATTCAGCACTGGCCAAATTTGTCCCTCCTGTTACAGCAGAAGAAATCATTATACCAAAACCAGAGTTACAGCAAAGTGGAATGGTCCTGAAAATGTGTCTCCATCTGTTCTGTAAAGGGACTGTGCTCCCCTCTGGAACTATCAAAGCGATTGCAAAGTTATCAGAGCAATTCTGAAGCTGAGAGCTTGTCCCCAGTGAAAACAGGAACAAAATCTAGTTTTGAGCATAAAAATTCTCCTTCCAAAAAGCACTGGGAACTCTCTGCAGCTCCCCCACAGGTATGAATCAGAGGAGTGAACAGCTTCAGTGGTCATAAGTTGGGAGGCAGCAGCTTTGGCTTGGGCTTGCTGCAAGTCCATGAGGCTTCAACCACAAACACACACTCTCCTCCTGCTGCCAGCTTAATAAAACCATGGTCTCCAGTACGTGGTAGGTGTTCACAGACCCGTGTTGCTTGCAGAAGCTGGTGTCCAGTTTTCACCCACACCTTGCACTGCCTCCATATCCCTATCAAACCCCATCACTGGGAGATTAAATGCAGAGCAGGGCTGTAGGTTTGCTCTCAGTCATCCCGGGGGCAGTTTGCCCATCAAGAATTTCACTTGTCAATTGAAGTCACTGTTCCTCTCAGCCTCAAGTCTCTCTGGATAAGGAGCATCTCTGGAGAGAGCAGGAACAGGAGGGCAGCGCGGGTACAGCAGTCTCTTCCCAGCACAAGGCACTGCAAGTCTGTCGCCATTCCCAGGACTCACCCTTGCCAAGCAGCTCACTGCACCTTTGGCTGGGCAGGCAGGGCTGAGAAAGGAGGGATCTCCAGAGGGAAGTGGTAAAGGGAGCACGGGATACAGCCTGGAATGGGGTGAGAGGCATCGCATACTAACAGTAAAGGAGCAAACGGAGTAATCGCAGTCAGGCTGGGCACAGGTTCAAGCAGCTCTTATCTCTTCCCATCTCCTCTTCTGCATGGGTGCAATCATTCAGGACGCAACTGCAAGTTGTGTTGCACGGACACATTGGCTCACACTGCTCTGGGAGTAAAGAGAGTCCCCTGCTCGCCCCTGGGATGTGTAGGCACAGGATGGCACAGGGAGCATGGACAGCCCAGACCCGTTTCTCTGGCCAGTATGGACATGACTGGCTCAGTTCCTGTAAGTTCAATGATCTCAGGCCCACCCAGCAACGATCGTGGAGTCATCTTCGTGAGTGTGCTTCTGAGGGCAGAAGTCTCATTATTTTCCTGCTGAATCTCATAAACAGAACAACAACAAACTCCCAGGCAGTCCTTCTGGGGAGATGAAACCTTTGAAGTCATCAACAACGCAGGCAGTAGACATCCTTGCACTGAATGAACAACTTATTTTTCCCTGCTAGTGGACACAGCAGGTTGGAAAAACTGAGAATCATTTCCCATGAGTTTTCAAGCTCAGGTAATAACTTTCTGTGGACATTTGAAGGACTTATGAATTAAAATCTTTGTCAAAAAAACCCCTCACTTCATGGTGTCTTGAAAATCACATCTCCTGTTTAGAGAAGACCCTCTTTATGTTTAATATGTGGGGAGCAAAAATGGAGCAGAGCTGCTCAAAACAGGCAGTGCTGGTGGTGGACATCCTCCAGGAGAGGAACTCGGGCACTGGATCAGGCTGGGTGTCATCAGGCCCAGCACCCCCCACCTCAGGAACCGTGTAGGGCTATGCAGGAGCCTGGATGGGCAGCAGGCACCCGGAGGTGACAGATCTGTGAACCAAGTGCCCAGGAGGCACAACCCCTCATCCATGACACCTGGAGCAGCTCACAGCACTACTCTGTGGCTGACCCCATCTCGCTCTCTGCTGCTTATCCATGCCAGAGCTATTGTAGCTACAGCCACACATCAGAAATGTCACACCAAGACGAGCAGAGTCTAGACAACTGGTGGAAGAGCCGTATTTGCGGAATGATAAAGCAGATCCCCAAGTTGATTTTCTCCTTTGCTGTAGGAGAAAATGAAGCACGAGGGGAGTGCAAAGCCCCTGCGGGTGAGAGGATGGAGGAGAAGTTGAGACGTCTGAGACTGAGTCAACAAATACCAGTGAATCAAAATTCCCAGTGGTACAGCTTGTGAGGAGCAAATGGTCCATCTCAAGCAGAGGGAGCAGAGAGGCAGCCCAGAGCCCTGGGGGACATATGAACTGCAGTCACGGACCTTCATGGCAGGGAGGGTGTTTCTTCTCCAGGGCCAGGCAAAGAGGCTGCCCCTGAAACAGCATTTCCCTTCCAAAGGGCTCTGAAGGACTCACCTACCCGATGCCTGTTGAACTTGAGGGGGCTCTGGCTGTCTGTGACAAAGGCCCCTGTGCAGATCCCGCCGAAGGCAAGGCACATGCCCCATTCCCTTCTCCACTGTGCTTCCCCACTGCTTTCACTGACAGCTTGGGTGGAAGGGGGAGATGGAGGTAGGAAGCTTCAGGGTGCAGGGAAAGCAAGTCAGTTCATCTCAGACACAGACTCCAGCAGCAATATGTCTGTCAGATGGGAGGCAATACAGGCAGAAGGCAGGACAGGAGAAAACTAACTGCCAGCAGCACAGGATGAGCTGGGAAGAAGATGAAGACAAGGGCATTTCTTTGGGCACTACTTCCTCTTCAGGTTGCATCACTCCTTCTACTGAAAGGAGAACCAGAGCACAAAATCTAGAGCCACAATCAAATCTCCCAAAAGAAGGGGATGAGTTTGATTTTTCTTCTTTAGCTCTGCTTCTGCAGCCACAGGACTGGGGGTTAGGACCAGGCTTGTTCTATGTTCACAGCTCTAGGGCTGTCTTCCACAGACAGCAAAGGGACCCAGCTCCCCTGTCCCATTGCCTGCCCTGGGATTAAGGCACAACCCACAGAGGTGGAACATGGGCTGCCCTTTTTCCTTTCCTGTCCTGCTTTCACCTCCAGGTGACAAAGTCCCCAGGCAATGACACAAACCTGGCCTCACACCCGGCTCCAAACCCTGCTCTGGCCACAGCGTGGCAGCATACATTCGTATTTTACACCACTCTGCTGGGACCAGCAAAACCGAGACTTGGATCTCAATTCAGTGCCTTTTGCTCCTGGATTTGGGGTTGGAGCTGTTTCAAGCATTCAGGGTGTCAAGGCTGCAGAAGATGATCACGGCACGGGGAAACATGGCAAGGGAAGAGCAGGAGGTCCTGGCTCAGGTTGGGGATAACAGCTCAGCCTGGGGCCAGGGGAGCCAGCTCAGCTTGTACTATGGGCTGGGAGAGTAGCAAACCTCCTGCAGCTTTTTGTTCTGACTTTGACTTAGGACAGCTACTCTCTGCCCTCTGAAAGCAAGCTCACCATTGCAGCTCCTGGACAAGCCCTCTGCTGTCATCAGTTTTGGTGTTTTGCTCCATAGAAGCATCAGCATAGAGTTCATCAGAGCAAAGGCAGGAGGAAAGGATGGGCACCTCCTAGATCTGCCAACCCCATATCCCTGCCTCCAGCAAAACCTGCAGCCACGCTCTGCTGTCCTTGTCCTGGCAATGAGGGAGGACAAACCTTCTCCAGGGTGAGGAAGGGAAGAGGAGAGGAAGGACACACAAGGTCACGGATGCTTTACCTTGCAGACAGCTTTTCTCTGTTAGAGGGACGATACCTTCCTGTGATTGTGTTAACAGATTGCTTCTGGGGCCAGGCTTTTGCAGCAGGGCTGAGGTGTGAGTGTGCCAGAACCCAGAGTCATGCAGCATCTTTGCAGCCCATCTCACCTCCCTTCTCACGGGAGATGTCCCGGCAGACACAGCTTGTGCCGCTGGCAGCTGGTACAGAGACTACAGAGGGGACTGACTTGTCACCAAGGTGCCACATGCATTTCTCAAGTCACTCTGTGCTGGCACTTTCTGCTCCTGAAGGTGTGGAAGAGGCAGGGCTCTGCTGTCCCAGCACTGCTCATGAGACTGCGCTAAGGTGGAGATGATTCTGTCTTTGGGCTTTCAAGAGTCCTCAGTCAGCACATCCTCACCAAGGAGCAGGAGCCTCTGTAACCCTCCAAGTGCTGCCTTCCAAATATGAGATGCCTCTTGCAGTGGGGTTGGAGCTGCTTCTCTCCCATCCTCATGGCTTTTCAGTCTCACCTGGGAGAGGGTTCACACGTTCACAGCATGCAAAGCTCTGGAATGCAGCCAGTCCCCCAATCTTTTCCACCAGCATCATTCCAGCAGGTCATGCATCTCCTGTAAAGCCCTCCAGAGGACAGCCTGGCCAAGCAGCAGTCATTGGCATGAGTTTTTCCCTAGCACACACACCAGCCTGTGTGTTTGATGTTTGCTCCTCTGTGGGAGGACTCATGCCAGCAAAAGTGGGGATTAAGCAAAAGGAGAGGCTCGTGGACAACAGGGAGCAGAGAAGGAGGCAAACGTAGCACAGAGTCCATTTAGGAGAAATCATGACGTCAATCAGAGACATCCCACCCTTGGGATCAAAACAACACTTGTATCCAGGCTGCTTGGGGGTGAACCAAGTTCGTAGGCACGAGGGCATCGCAAATCATCTGCCCCAGCTTCAGGCATATGCCCAGGGCTGTACAAGTCCAAAGGAAAGCCATGAAAATGCAAGGATTCAGCCAAGCCCCAAGCTGGGGAAAGGGAGAGCTCTGGTCAAGCAACAAGATGTAGCCATTGCCCAGCCCCTGCCACCTCTGCTGTCCCACTGAACACCAAAATGTGGATGATCACAAAGGTGATTTCATGCAGCTGCAAAATGCCCTCATGAGAAGGAGAAATGTGGAGTTCTGTTAAGAGCCACTGCAGGTTATAAAGCCATCGTACTTCAGTAGGGAAATCAAGGGAAGGGAAAGGGGGTGAAAAGAAATGGCCACAGGACAAGAGCAAGAGAAAGAGGAAGATAAGGAAATAAAAATCATCATCATCATCATCAGGACACAACGACAGGACGAGAGACAGAGCGCTTTCCATGGGCAGTTCCCCGTGGAAAAGGAGCCACCGTGTCCGTGAAATACAAAACCCTCCGGCTGGAGGGGGCAGCAGGAGCTGGGACTGGTTTGGCATCCCCTTGGGGTGAAGGGTCCAGTTAGGAGCAGAAAACCCTGCAAAGGAAAGGGAAGAAAGGCTGGGCTTAGCGGGAGCACTGAGGAGCAGCTGAACGCTCTGACTAAGGACCTTCCCAGGGACCATGTAGTAGACAGGAATTTACAGTGCCTTTCGCAGCTGGTTAAAGTGGACAAGTAGATAACCTTTATCCCGACCTACAGGTGGGAAACTGAGGCATTCTGTATCCAGTGCAGATCCCAGAGTATGTGCTGCGTTGGAGAAAAATTCCTACTCAATCTCATGGATATTGGGAAACCCACTCCAGGTCAGCGGGGCACTACATGGCACAGCCAGGAGGGCAGGGAAGGGATTTGCAACTCAGGTTACTGAGGGCCAGGACAAGGAGGAAGATCCATGCAGCTGCCCATCCTTTATCCTAAATAATCCTTCTGCTCAGCCAGGGAAAATCCCACCACGACTGAGCTGAGCAAATGGCAGGACATGGTAGAGCTGAAACAAACAGAGCAAATGTCAAGGTTTTCTACTTCTCTTGCTTGTTTTTGCAACAGTGGAAAGAAAAGTCTCTAGATCTTTCCTAAGGGGGCATGCAGCAGCTTGGAGACTTCTCCCACTGTGGGTACCTGCTGCCTGCATCCTTTGGGCCAGCCAGGGACCCACACAAGCAGCATTGGAGCTGGGGAGACCACCCATGGTCCTGCAAGCTTTAAATTAATGGCTTTAAATTTAAACAGGGGAGAGTTAGATTAGATATTGGAAACAAATTCTTCCCTGTGAGGGTGCTGAGGCGCTGGCACAGGGTGCCCAGAGAAGCTGTGGCTGCCCCATCCCTGGCAGTGTTCAAGGCCAGGTTGGACACAGGGGCTTGGAGCAACCTGCTCTAGTGGAAGGTGTCCCTGCTCCTGGCAGGGGGATGGACTAGAAGATCTTAAGGTCCCTTCCAACCCAAACCAGTCTATGATGCTATTATTCAACGAAACCTTCCTGGCAGGGGGGCAGAGGAAGGCAATGGACAGGATTCTTTCCCTTTACATTATCATTTAGATACAATTGTCAGGTCTGAGCACATTGGTCCAGTGGGTGCAATAACCCGGGAAGGCCACTGGCACATTTGTCCTAGCAAGGTAACAGCTATTTCGGAGACTGTGAGGCAGCAGCCTCTGCTTCCAGTGCAAACCCAAATGCCTTTTCTCATCCTCTGCAACAAGAAGGATCACACGAGTGCAGAAGTTAAAGCTCTCTTCCCCATCCCACACATGCTTGGGAGGCAATTGCAGGGGTTAAAATAAACGTGTCAACTCACTCATCCGTGTCTTTTTTGCTCTCCTCAATGAATGCAATCGACTCAGATCTAAGGCGGTTAGTCACTTCATACGTGCGCAGGGTGACTCCAAAAATATCCTCGTGGTACCGGCTGTCATCCTGAAACACGGATGGGAGAGGGGCAGCGGGAATAAAGAGTGTTTACAAACAGTTGTGTTGCTGCGGCACCACAAAGCTCCGTGTTGTGGGCAGGTACCAAGTACACAGCACATGTTCTGTCTGGAGGGACGGGCAGGGCAGAGGGGCAGGGACAAGCAGGGAGGTGAAGTGACCTTCCCAAGGTCACGCTGTGGGGCAGTGGTGGTGCTCCGCACTGCATTAGACCTCCTCATCTGCTGGCAACCCTGGCCGTCAAGGGGACAAGTAGCCTGAGGGCAGCCTGTGTGTGAGAGCTGGTTGTAAACCAGCTAGAAACATAGCTCTAGGCTCCCTCAGCTCCTGGATGGAGTGTGGGCACCTGGTTCAGAAGCGGCAGTCCCAGAGGAATCAGGCTGAGTTATCCTCTTATGGAGAAGCAGAGCCATTCAAGCATTCGTCCTTTGGCCTGTGTCCCAGACTGAGCTCATCTATGCTTCAGCTGCAACATCTGCAGCAACCTGTTTGCTGAGGAGCATTGTCCAGCCAGGCGCACAGACAGAGGAGATTTGGGGAGGGGGGACCCACTGTGAGGGTGCTGAGGCGCTGGCGCAGGGTGCCCAGAGAAGCTGTGGCTGCCCCATCCCTGGCAGTGTTCAAGGCCAGGTTGGACACAGGGGCTTGGAGCAACCTGCTCTAGTGGAAGGTGTCCCTGCCCATGGCAGGGGTTGGAACTGGAGGAGCTTTAAGATCCCTTCCAACCCAAACCTTTTGATGATTCTATGACCCACAAACTTCTCTGTTAGATTGCTGCAGTGATGAGGGGGATACAGGGGACTTAGCAAGGTGAACAAGCCCTGCCTGGGCTACCAAGGGTGCCCAACAGAGCTTATACCAGTACTCAGCACAGCAGCAGGCTCATCACAGGAGCTGAGGGAGCTGCAGCAAAGCAAAGTGACTTCCACTGTGCACCCAAAGCTCTGTAAGGTCATGCTCCCATCTTTGCCCGATGCAGCAGCATGGGTGGGAGCCGCTATCCCCCCGCAGCACCCATCACCCTGCACTGCCTGCTCTGCAGGGGGAGGCATCAGGTGCAGTGCCCATGGCAACAGGTCACACAGTGTCTTGTGGTGCAGGCACTACTCACCCGCAGCTTGCTGATGAAGGCTCCTGCCTCCTCCACCGAGAGCTGGCCCTGCTGCCTCACGATGCGCTGCACCGTCTTGAGGACGTCCCCGGCCATGGTGACATCCCCGCAGACATAGATGTGGCCTCCCTGCTCCTTCAGTGCTTTGAACACAGTTTGGGCCAGCTGCTCCTGTAACACGTCCTGCACGTATTTCTGAGGGAGGAGGAGGAGGTGGGAGGTGAGATTAACTCCAGCTCCTCAGCCCCACCTACCTGAGTGCAGTGGACAGGTTTGTGTGCACCAGGCAGTACCACAGTGTGACCATCGCTTTGGGACAGCATGCCTGCAGCACCCACAATGATAAGCAAGAGACGGGGAAAGCAGCAAAGCATCGTTTTGCTCTTGCATTTTCACACCTCCACCATATATCTCATTGCTAGACCTGCTCAGGGCGGTGGTGGTGGGAATTTGGACCAGTTATTTGTGCTGTCTCTGTGCCACCCCACCGGGTGACATCCCTCCTTGCCCAGCTCCTTGGGAAAATGTGCCTTTCCCCTCCCATCTGCCCCCAGGGCAAAGCATGAGCAATGTGGGCACACATTCAGGCTGGTGCAGGGATGAGAGGCTGCAGTAGGGAGGGCACAATCCTGCACACTTAAACAACCAGAGCACCCCAGGGCATGAGCTGCTGTGGCCAAGGAAGCAGCATCTGCACAGCGTGCTGGCTGGCCATGGCTGCACACTAGGACTGGAGCAGAGCCCACCATGCACCTTTGGTTTGTCCGGTTCCCGGGAGTAGGCTGTGTACAGCTCTCTGAAGACACCTTGGGTTTTGGCAAAGAGTGTCTCCTCTTTGTAAATGTGGTCAATCCTGGACTGCCGACAGCCAAACACCAGCACCATGGGACAAGGCTTCAGACCTGGGGGGGAGATGGGGGAAGCAGTTAGCCTGGGGACCACCAATACCCTCTTTCTGCAAGCCACCTCTCTCCAGATCCGCCAGCAGCCCCAGAATCCTGCACAACACTGCTGGGAGCCTACCCTGGCCAAACTGGGAAGGAGGGAAGACCCACAGGGAGGAAGGTGATGCACAACTTGAGCCAGTGCATGGCCTGGGTCACACACAGGGATGCTTGTGCTAGCTTTGGGGGATAAATTAAACTTTCTTTCCCTAAATGGTCTAAACAATCCATGAAAAATGTGTATTTTACATAAATGTACATTAAATGAGCTCTAAAAACCAACACCAGCACTGTAGTACTGCCACAGAAACTTGCAAAGCTGTGCAGGAGGATTCTCATGGAGTTTGGTTTGGGAGTTTGGGCTGACCTCCAAGCCTGCACTTGGGCCAGCTGCTGCTTCAAGAAGCCCTTGGCCTCTGCTAGGGTGGCTGGACCCCCATTCCCATCCCCATGCCACCAGCACAGGGTTCCTAAGCACAGAAAGAGGAGGAACAAGCGTGGACCCACCTTTGTGCTGGATTTCGAAGAGCCGCTGCTGCCAGAAGCTGCGGAAAGGGGCGATGCCTGTGCCGGGCCCGATGAGGATACAGGGCACCTGGGGGTCCTGGGGCAGGTGGAACCCGGGTGCACTGCACACATTGAAGACACAGTTAAACCCCAGCAGGATGCTCCCTCCCTCGCCTCTGCCCACAACAAGGTGAGACACCCGGAGAGGGAGAGCTAAAACCAAGATGAAATCCCAGAGAGCAACATTTTGGTGCAGAACAAGAGGAACCCATTTTATCACCAATCCAGCCCTGTTTTCTCCTCACCCTCAGTGCTTTGCAAAGATCTGAGGGCAAAGAGCTCATGCTTCAAGGGTCCTCACCCCACCTTTTTCAGCCTTTGCCTTGTGTGACCACTTACCCTCTTACAAAACAGGGCACTACTTCATCGGTCTGTATCCGATTGAGCCAGGAGGAGCAGACTCCGTGGTGGATCGGTCCTTCTCCATCTAGGAGGCGAGAGAAGGAGGTCTGTACTTGACACACCAGCCAACTACTCCAGTTGGATCCCTGCTGCATCCCACATGAACACTTCACCGAAGCATTAATATCTCTGCATTCATCCTCATAGAATCATAGAATGGATTTTCCATGATCATGACTTGAATGGATTCTCCATGAACTTGATAGAAGTTTGGCACTTGGATCCCTCTGTGGAGCTACCTGAGTTCACTCGGGACCTAGCCCTGGGATAGCTGAACCTCCACAATACTTAGGAAGCACCCAACTTCTCTTTGGTCATTTTTGGCAGAAGCAGCATCATGTTATGGTGCTTCCAGACACAAGCCTTCCATGGCAGCCCCAAATGATTAGCCACCGACATCCTTCGTGTCCATCTGCAGCATGACCACGGCTGCTTGGACACATCAGTGCTTCCACAGGTACAGAAATTCAGCTGGTGACAATGTGGACTTTGGTGTGGGCACACATGAGCCTACATGGAGCTTGGAGCTGCCGTGGCTAGTCTGTTGCTGGGCCCTGACCCAGATCTGTAATACGCTGCCCTTTGATGGATGACCATTCTCCATAATGTGGGACAGGAGTGTCATGGGTTGAAGGAATCTGGTCACTGCAGCAGGTAGAAAGGTTTTGCAACAGCATATCTCTAGCAAAGACCTTGTGGTATTGCCCATGTGCTAACGCTTTTCCCCTGCTCCCCACACCAAGCCTGTCCCCACTGACCCCTGCATGAGCACTGTACCTCTCGTGCGGTAGGAGACCACTGCCACGGTGAGGTGGACCTCGCCTGGGTACATTTCTGGGGAGGAGCTGATGGAGTAGTAACGTGGTTGGAGGAGAGGGAGCTGTGTGAGCAGCAGTGTGGAGGGCATCTGCACCGAGGGGAACTCCTCCAGCACCTCCACGATGGTGGGGTTCTTGGACCACTTCCATTCCTCATACTCCTGCAAGCCCTGCAGCCAGGAAAATAGGGAAGGAGGGAGGAGAGAGCTGTAGCATCGACCTCTTCCAAGCCAGGTGCCTCAACCAATATCTCACCAGGCCTGTGGCAAAGCTGATGTGAGTGGTAGTGTGGGATGAGAATGCCCTGGGGTTGTGGTTGTCCCCAGGGCCTTAAAGAACTTGGGGCTTGGGATCTGAGGCTTTACCTTGCTAAGGACCTGCAGACGTTTCTTCTCCTTGTCACTGGTGGCCAACAAAGCAAACTGCTGCAGCAACAGGGGTGTGGGAGGGGTGGTGATGTCCAAATAGTACTTAAAAGCTTGGAAGATGGTGCATGGTGGGACACGGTTCTCATCTGTCCAGTTACTGATGACACCTGCCAGGAGACAATTGAGCACAACCATGGGATCAGCTGAGTGTGAGAGCCAAGGTGGATAAATCACACAGAATCCCAGCCTGGTCTGGGTCGAAAGGGACCTTAAAGCTTATCCAGTTCCAATCCCCTGCCACAGGTAGTGGGACCTTCCACTAGTCAATGAGATATTGTCATGCTACAAGTAAGATGCTGTACAATGAGCATAAATGTCAGTCTGATGCTCCACAGTTACTACTCTTCTGTCTCCTGTTACACTGTTCATGGCAGTAGGATAGCAGATCCATCCCTAAAATATAGTGTTAGGATGGTCCATCAAGATCCCTTAACTCTTTTTTCTGGTCCCAGACATTGCTCTTTCCATAAACACCTTTAATTTTCCTGAAGAATAAAGAAGTATTTTCTGCAGGGCCCTGCTCACCTGTCAGACTCTTGCTCTACATCCCAAGTGCAGATGAGCAATGGCCCTGGGCAGAGGAAGGTTGAAGGAGGTGCTCCCAACCAGCCAAACACAGCAGTGAGATGGGAAATTATATATCCTGGGGGCCACCTACCTTTCTGAGGAGCTACAAGAACTGCTGCAAGGGGATGGGCAAAGGGAAGAGAGATCCTCTCTACACTGAGGTGACCCTGGTTACCTAGAGCTGTGCTCCTCTCCTCCAGAAGCTCCACCTTCACCACCTGGTTGGCTGGAGGGGCATCTTCAAGCCTGTCGATCAGGGCATTGACCAAGTCTTCATGATTCCCTGGAAACACTCCGAGGTGGTCCCCGGGCAGGTACTGCAGTTCCTGGTGGCCATTGGTGTGGAGGCGCACGAAGATCGTCAGGCGGCTACAGGGAAAGGAGGAAGAGCAGGATGTGTTTGGAGGAGTCCTTCAGGGAGCCGCTGAGCTCTGGCCTCAAAAGCTGTGGCATGTGCTGGGCAGTGGTGGGGTGTCCAAGCCCTGGTGCTCCACCAAAGTCACAGCAGGGAGCTAGAAAGGACATTGCAGCGCTGCTGATTCACCCTCAGGGAGTTTTTAAAAGGGAAAAAACAGTTTAACTTCTTGCTTCAGATATTTTATCATAGAATCACAGAATGGTTTGGGTTGAAAAAGACCTTAAGATCATCCAGTTCCAACTGCCTGTCATGGGCAGGGACACCTTCCATTAGAGCAGGTTGCTCCATTCACCACTTCTTTGGCAACTGGTTCCAGTGCCAAATATCCTTTCTTTGCACTCCACAAGTGCGGCCACCCATTGTTCCATCCCTTCCATCAGGCAGGGAACACCCTTCACTGGGTTCATGTGACTTCCAACCTTGGTCAGAATTAGCACAAAGCTGGTACCCATGGGACATTCAGGGGTGAAGTGTGCATGGATGCTTGGGTGCACCATGAGTGCGTTCAGCTCCTCTGTCTCCTACCTGGACTTGGGACTCTGCAGGTTCTGGCGCGTGATAAGCCGGGCTGCATAGACACGCTTTTTGTGGATGCTGTACAGTCCTGCAGAGGAGAAGAGCCAGTGAAGCAACGCAGCAGAGCGTGGCCAAGGCAGGAGGCTTCTGGCTACTGCAAAGCTGTTGGCGGCTGCTGCTGCAGGTTCAGCCCTTCAGACTGGAGCTGGTCGGTGCCAGCCCCAGCGAGCAGACCATGGGCTCCACCACCCCACTGCCCCCATCTCCTCCAAAGCTTCAGTGAGCCCAGGGGATCAGAGACCCCAAGGGAGGACCAAACACACATCCGTTTTGTTAGTGACCAAGGAGGACCCCAAAACAGCCCTCACGAGGCATGGGGGCCGAGCCCTCACGTGCAGACATACACCTCTCACTGCCAGCACCACCTGGCTGGTAGCAAAGAGCCTGAATTTGGGAAGAGCAAAGGCAGTGCGGCAGATCCTCAGCTGCAGGAGCCATGCTGAGAGGCCAGGTGCCGCTGGGCTGGACCTGCCATTGCATCGCAGCGCTCGGCCGAACGGCATTTGGACACGAAGAGAGCTTGGAATGCGCCCAGGTTGCCAGCTCTTTGCTTCAAAAATGGGGTCAGGAGGAGGGAGAGCAGATCATAGCCCAACATCTCTGTTACAGACACACACAGGGGCCAGGCAGAGGGGCCTGAGACCATTACAAACTGCTCCTTGGGCATGTGGTGGAGGGGAAAGGTAAGACTGAAATACTGGGAATTTAACATAAAGTAAGGAGGTTTGACCCTCACTTGAGCCCACTCTGTCTTCTCCTCCCCCTGCCCCATGCTCAGAGCCCTCTGTGGTGACCCCATCTTCATACCTTGTGTGAGCTCCGGGGCCTCGGCCACGTAGGTGAGGCGAAACTTGCTCCTCTTCCAGCTCCGGTCATTGCTGATGAGGGAGTTGTTTGCTTTCTCGATGTTGACGTCGTCCCCCACGCAGAACACGTCGCACGCTGCCTGCAGCACACACCGGGCTCTCAGGCACCTCTCTGCTGCCCGCGGCCCTTCCAGCTGAGCTCCATAAGCCCCTTGTCCCAACCCACCTTAGCCAACACATGAAGAAGGAGCCCCCAGCAGTGTACAGCTACCTCAGTGGCCATAGGCATGTCTTGTAGTGCCCTCCCTTCCCCAGGAATCAGGGATAATGCAGGAATTCAACACAGTGCTCACCCTTTGGCAGTCAGCACAAACCAGAGCATCAGCTCCATCAAAGTATGGACAACCTCTTTATTGTGGGCCAGGGTGGTGGTTGAGTGTCCCAGTGTAGGGAAGGAGAGGCTGAGTTTTGATCCAGCTCTAACCAGCAGCGTTGCTCTATCCCTGTATCTGTCTCCCCTCCTGCTCCTTCCTGGAGCACAAGGGAAGTGGGTTACCTTGAAGACCTTCTTGGCCCAGGTCCTGAAGGACTCCTCTTGCCCGCAGAGCTCATCCCCTTCTCCCATGCGGAGGATCCGCTCTCCACCCAGCTCCTCCAGGAGCGTGTCCACTGCCCGGGCAAAGGCGCAGAAATGGGGGTAAGCTCGAGACCCCAGCCCAAACACAGAGAACCTGTGGAGAGGTGGCACTTTTATAGCTACTGAGGTGAGAGGGACACCAACGTGTCCCCGTCCTGCCCCACCATGGCCAACACTAGCACAAGAGTGTGTGGAGGGACCTGCATATTGCAAAGTCACATCGTGTTTTAGGTAAGAGGAGAAAGGGCCCTTCTGCAGCAAGAAATTGCTGCCTCCCCCCGATCCTGTTTACCTGACGTTAGCCAGGGGCCCTGTGCTTTCGAAGTTGTCCCTGGAGTCAGGGCCATCACTCGAGGATTTCCGTGCATCCGAGTAAGAGGAGACACTGTTGAAACGGACCTTGTAGCTCCTGTGAACAGTGACAGCATCGAGTATTACAGATGTGACACGTGTGCGTGTGGTTCCCACCAGGCTGAGTGCTCAGAAGGGACCAGATTGTGGAGGAGACAAAATCAGAGCTCAGGGGTCGATATGCCGTGAGCAGACACCATGACCAGTGGCTAGAGCAGAGCAATGTGCTCCCTCCACTATATTGAGTGGTGCCCAGCAACAGGACGAGGAGCAATGGCCATAAACTAAACCACAACAAGTTTCGCCTCAGCATGAGGAAGAACAACTTTCTGTTGAGAGTGGCAGAGCACTGGAACAGGCTGTGCAGGGGAGTGGTGGAGTCTCTTTGGAGACATTCTAAACCCACCATGGACATGTTCCTGTGTAACCTGCTGTGGGTCACCCGAGAGCAGGGGGTCTGGCTAGATGATCTCCAGAGGTCTCTTCCAACCCTAATGATTCTGTGACTCCTGGGGTTAAGCCATAGCAGCCCATACATTGCATCACTCCACCTGGACCTGGTCCGCTCCTTGAGACCCTCCAGTCACCTCCCAATGGGTTGACCCAGATGTTGGCCACCACGCTGTCCCCAGAAGTGCAGAGCTGCCAGGACCTCTGGCTTTCCCTGTCCTTCCCTGGCTGCACACAAGGTCAGTGTGTGTCTGAGCAGATATTCTGCAGGGTTTTTCATTCATAGGAAGTAAAAAAATATAAAATAAGATAAAAAGAGTGAGAGCAGAGGGATGAGGAGGGGGAAGCGAGTGGAGCAGAAACCCTGACAGCAGCAGAAGTGTTTCTGAATTGAACTATCTTCAGAAATTGCTCTCCACAAGAGTTTCTAAATATACCGCCGACCAGTGAGGCAGTGGTGTGTGCATGAGTCACAGCAGACCTCCTGCACCCGCCGCCACGCAGAGGAGACAACCCCCGAGCAGAGTAATGCCAGGGTTCAGAGCCCTGTGCTCCACCTCTGCTCCACAGCCTCCTCTTGTCTGCCCCGGCTCCCCACGCTTCTCTGCTTCACTCCACCTACAGGGACTCATCTCCTTTCTCTGCTGGCCCTGAGCCATATCCTCACCTTGGGTTACGTGGTGAAGGCTGGGCAGAACAGCCTGTGACAAGCATGAAGCCCAAATTCCCCAGTCAGTGCTGGGTCCATGGTCAGGGCACCAGCAGTTTTGCTGAAATTAATAGGTCCTTGTAGTGCAGGACTCTTTATCAGGGACTGTAGCGATAGGACAAGGGGTGATGGGTTTAAACTGAAACAGGGGAAGTTCAGGTTAGATGAAAGGCAGAAGTTCTTCCCTGTGAGGGTGCTGAGGCGCTGGCACAGGGTGCCCAGAGAAGCTGTGGCTGCCCCATCCCTGGCAGTGTTCAAGGCCAGGTTGGACACAGGGGCTTGGAGCAACCTGCTCTAGTGGAAGGTGTCCCTGCCCATGGCAGGGAGTTGGAACTAGATGATCTTAGGGTCCTTTTTCCAACCCAAACCGTTCCATGATTCTACGACTGTTGAAGGATGGGACCTGATTGAACAGCAGGTCCTTGAATAGGAATGGCTTATGAATGAAAACCCTTGGAAAACCCTTGAGGTGAGACAGAAGGAGCCAAATCTACAACCACAGCAAAACCCCTGGGCTGTGGTCAGAGAACTAGCTGCAGGCTCCTTGAGACACTGTGGCTTAGGGGGCTCAGCCACCCTCAACATCCACTGGTGGACATGGAGCTGGGAGTCCATGGGGTGCATGGGCAGGAGCTGCTCTTCTTCCCCAGACAGTCTCCTCCAGGCCACCTATCCTCATTGCAAAAGGTTTTTTTCATGCTTAATGTCAGCAAGATCCTGCACATGGGTTGGAGCAATCCCCAGCACAAATCAAGGCTGAGCAGAGACTGGATGGAGCAGCCCTGAGGAGAAGGACTTGGGGATGCTGGGTGAGGAGAAGTTCCTCATGTGTGTGCTTGAGCCCAGAACCCCCCCGTGTGCTGGGCTGCACCCCCAGAGCGTGAGCAGCAGGTCATGGAGGGGATTCTCCCCCTCTGCTGCGCTCTGGGGAGACCCCCCCTGCAGTCCTGATCCAGCTCTGGGGCAACAGCACAAGAGGGACGTGGAGCTGTTGGAGCGAGGCCAGAGGAAGCCACAGGGATGCTCCTGATGGAGCAATCAGGGCAGTTAAATTGCTCTGTACCACTGGCAAGGGCTAATTCATCCTTAATTAAGGAGCAGCCCTTTGCTGGCTGTGAGCATCCTGTGTTAACTCAGGAGACACTCTGGAGCAGAGCAGTGTCCCAGTTAGGTGAAATATATTGCACTTAATAGCTAAAATAAGAGGAAGCCCCAGATGATTAACATTTTGCTGGCTGCAGCCTCTGAGACATGCGCTGAGATGCTCAAGGCTTGTCTCCCAGTGATGGGGGATCTTGTGAAAACCCAGAGCCTGTCTCCAAGGTACCAGCTCCAGCCTCCCTGTTACAAATATCACAGCTAGAATTTAGAACAGCTCTTATTTTCCCTAGAAATACTTTCACATGATGCCAAGAAGTTAAATTTGGTTCTCGAGCTCACCCCCACCTACATCCACACAGCTGAGAACTCCCTTCTACCTCCAAGTCTTACTATTTTGGTGTCTCCTGGCCGGCCCCAGCTCTCAGATCTGATGATTTTGAGGAAATTCCTGCTTTTATTTGGGTTTTTTTGTTTTGGGTTGTGTTTTTTCGTAGATGCTGCCTCTTGCAGCTGAAGAGAGAAGCTTTAAGTGCCAACCCAGGGAATTACAAACTGGAGTCCATGGGATGCCTGACTCAGTGCTTCTGTCCTCCCTGGGACCTCCACCCGCTCCATCCACTTGGTCTCCAGGCAGGTCCCATCCCTTGGACTTGGGCAAACTTGAAACCTGTGTGAGGATTTCAGACTCCCTTCCGAGAGGAGGCAAGCAGAGGAGCAGGCTGTGGGGCTGCCTGCTTGCAGGGGTTTGGAGTGGGAAAGGAGGGGTTTGGAGTGCTCTTACTTCCTCTCGTCCAGGTTGGAGTTGGGATTCTTCATCTCCATTAAGGCGCAGCCAAATTTCTACAGGGAAGAAACAAGAAAAGGCCATCAGTTTTGCCAGTCCCTGCAGGGAACAAAGTGTGACCAAAGCCTGGGCCGTGGCTCTGATCTCTGCTTGCTGCTCCCAGCAGCCTGCAACGCTGTTGTACAGGACTGGACGAGGTTGTAGCTCCTCAGCCAAGGGGCTGGCACCTTTTGTGTGACACTGACATCAGTTGTACAGGATGGATTTAGCAACAGCATAGTTACTTGTTTCACAGCAGGGAATAAGTGGATAACCCTATTTCAGAGCAGGCTGGAGGCAGGCACACACAGCACCAGATATCACACAGCTTCTGGACCTGTTTTGGGCCATTCCAGCTCAGGCTGACCAGAAAGAGGATGCTTCTCCCCATTCCCCACTGCCCATCCCCTGCCCATGTCCCTGCTGTAGTCACCCATCCCTGTGCTCTGTCCTACCTCTCCATTCTCAGGTGGGTCTCCATTGCCAAAGGTGCTTGTGACCACCAGGACCATGGTTTCGTGCTCTAGGTGCACAATGTCGTACTCATCCATGGACATCACCTGGGAACGACAGAAATGTTACCAAAAGGCCTTTGGTGGGGAGATCTACCACCAGCCAGTCTCCTGGGATGGATCCCAGTCCTCCTGGGGATGGGAGCAGCATACCCTTGCTGACTCCATGCCATTGCACTAGCAGAGATCTCCACACAGGGACAACAAGAGCCTCAAGGAACATGGACAAACCATGGGCCTACCACCTGAGAGGCAGTAGACATCTATACCGCAATGCCTGCAGGAGTATTAGCTGGAAAAACTCCTGTGCAGGCTTCAATCCAGACTGAGAAGGTCGTATCCTGGGAGCTGCTTCCCTAGGCAGCTGGGAAGCTCCACATGCCCTGAGCCACGTGTTTTCCAAGAGCCGTGTATTTCCTAGGGCCACCCAGATGCACACATATCCTCGCAGAAGCTGGGAGCTGGGACAATACCTTGGCATCGAAAGCGTGCTTGAAGATCTCACACAGAGTTTTTGCATAGACCTGCGACTTCCCTGTTTCAGTAGCATACAGGATGGTTGCTTTGACTCTCTTGGCCATGGCCTGTCCCATCAGCTTGGCTGAGAACTTCACAGCCCTAGGAAGCAAGAATAAATCCCGGTAAGAATCCTATAGAGACAGGCTGAGAGAGCTGGGCTGAATCAGCCTGGAGAAGAGAAGGCTCCTTAAGGGGAGACCTTAGAGCAGCTCCAGGGCCTAAAGGGGCTATAGGAAACCTGGAGAGGGGCTCTGGACAAGGGCCTGTAGGGACAGGCCAAGGGGAATGGCTTTAACCTGCCAGAGGGGAGACTGAGATGAGCTCTGAGGCAGAAGCTCTTCCCTGTGAGGGTGCTGAGGCGCTGGCACAGGGTGCCCAGAGAAGCTGTGGCTGCCCCATCCCTGGCAGTGTTCAAGGCCAGGTTGGACACAGGGGCTTGGAGCAACCTGCTCTAGTGGAAGGTGTCCCTGCCCGTGGCAGGGGGTTGGAACCAGCTGAGCTTTAAGCTCCCGTCAACCCAACTAGGCTGGGATTCTATGATAAGAGAACTTGCTTCCGTGTCAGTGCCTCTAGCCCAGACTATTCACACCATTTAATTTATTATTAAATGAACAGCCTGCTTTAAAAAGTCGCAGTATCACTTTGTTGTTGTTGTTATATGCCAAACAGGGAAGCTGTGAAAGAACATGTTCATCTTGACTTCTCAGAGGGGAAGACTGGATGGGGGAGCTTGAACACATGAAACACCTGAACGGGTATAAGGAGGAAAATGCTAAACCGGGTGTAGGGATGAACTTTCTGCAGAGGCAGAGAAGCAGAAGAATCAGTTGCTGAAAGCAGTGACCACATAACCTCAAAGGAAAAGCTGGAGACCAACCACAGATCAAGCTACAAGACAAACAGTAGCTTCTCCTTCTCTCCATGTCTTTAAATCCTACCTGTCCGCATTTCTGCGGGAGGTGTCCTAGCCAAGCAGAAGCTCCTGTGCTCCACACATCACACACAGAGCCCTGAGACACTGAGGAGGTCAGATGAAGCTGTCTGCAATCCCTTTGATTTCCGCTCCAGTGATGCTATGAACTTTATTCAGAGGAGCAGCCCTCCCGAGGCTCAGAGGTTGCACATTTACTCAAGGGCTGTGTCTGGCCGCTGCCTCCTGTGCCTGCAGTCCTGACTGGATGTATTCACTCCACCTTTCCCCACAGGCTCAGCTCTGACAGCAGCGCAGAGGGGCCCCAAGAGGTCACTGGCCTCTCTAATCCGGCCAAGGTGATGCAGCACTAGAAATGCTGGCTCCTTGTCTATGCTAGTGGCTGGGGTGGCATCGGTGGGAACACAGTGGTGGGAGAGAAGGAAGGCTGTCATGAGCCACGGGGCATTGAGCCCAGTGTGGCAAGTTTGTTATTTATAACTATTTATAACTTGTTTGTTATAATCACAGCAACATTATTTTTCCCAATTGCATATTATCTTAATCTTTTCTAAAGGGACCATCAAATTAAATGCCTTTAAATGGGGCCACCAGAAAGGCAGGTCTGGATTCAGCCTGGTGTGTTGCAATAGGGAAGGGGCAGTTTTCAGGGGGCTGAGAGAACTTCTGCAAGAATAAGGGCTGCTTAATTCACTTCAACAAGGTGATTGGACCTTGCCCTGGGTGATCAAGCTCAGCAGGACTCCTGCATCCCCTTCAGATGAGCTATGGGGAATGGAGATCACAGCTGGACTGGTTACACTGGCAGCAGGAGAGAAGCCCAGACTCCCCCTGCCCCTCCTGCCACGGAGGGAAGAAATGCTCTAGGTTTGGAAAAATCACTTTGGGGAACAAAAAAGGGGGGAAAAGAAGAGGTAGAACCCCCACCAGGCTTCCTCCTCTGGGCAGCTCCCGTCCATATCAAAGTCAGCCTCAGGAGCGCTTACATTTGCTGCTATACAAATACTCCTCAGTGTAGTTCTGCATATTAAAGTTGTCCCTTGCTTTCCCATGAGGGTAGTGCCTCTTTCCCCTAGAACTTCGACAGGCTCCAGGGGAGGGAAGGGGCAGGTTTGAACGCTCTGATTTAGCCAGAACCAGCACAGCCTGTCTGAACAGGCATCAAAATCACACTGTGACCAGTGCCAAGGCCTGCTGGGCTTGGTCCTTCACCTGATTAGCTCAGACCCAGGGAGGATTAATGGTGAATTACAGAAATAATTCC
Source organism: Strigops habroptila (assembly GCF_004027225.2). Taxonomy (NCBI): domain Eukaryota; kingdom Metazoa; phylum Chordata; class Aves; order Psittaciformes; family Psittacidae; genus Strigops; species Strigops habroptila. The sequence goes on from NC_046360.1 coordinate 13,626,326, forward strand.
TTTCCCTGCATCAGGAACAATGGAGATTTGTTTTTAAATTACCTGCCATGCTCACATTCTTATAAAACCATTTATCAATCACACACACAAAAAGCATTGTTTCTCCTAACTCAATGGCTCAATCCATCTCCCTGTGTTCTCCACCAGCCCCAGGCTACAGCCCAGACCCAGGCACCAGTGTCAGCTTAAGGAGCACATTCATCAGCTGCTGATCGTGTTTATGGATGCTCCACAGAAAATAGCTTACAGAAGGTGACAGCTGAAGAGTGGGAACAAACTGATGGCAACGACTTAGGGAAACTGAAGCGTGGGGAGATGCTGTGAACAGCACCAGGCCACCTGCCAGCCTGGCCACGGATACTGGGGCAGACCCAGCCTTCCCCAGCCTTGGCACAGGGCTCTGCCGCCGTGGAGCCAGCAGCTCCTACAACAGCCTCTGTGCCAATGTCCCATAGGGGAGGCTTTCGGGCCAGGGTGACACTTCATTCCTACACCCCTCCTGACTGGATGCTTTGGCAGGATAGAGGGATGTGCATGGTCCATTACTAGGGGTCAACTGGCCATGAAGTGCGACTCTCAGCTCAGCCCTGATCCATCTGCTACCTGTAGGGAGGTTCCTTATTCCTATCTCCCTCTCAGGTCCTTGCAGATGGGAGGTTCAGACACACACTCGAGCCAAGTGTTCCTCAAGTAGCTAAAGAATCAGTGAGAAAAAGAGGAATATGGGCATGGGTTTCATCTTGCTTGTGCCAGCATGAGCAGTGCTGTAAGTGATCGTCAGTGGATGATTTCTCTGCCCCAGGAGGCTGTGAAAGGAGAAACAGGCAATATACCCCCCAAAAGTGAGAAAGCCATTCCTGAGCATCAAAGACAACCTTAGTGGAGAATGAACCAGCTTGGAAGAAGAGACTATAATGCAACATCTGGTATTCGCCTGCTCACACACCTTCTGATGGTCTAATGGGGTGTTCAAAGGACTGCCTGTTTCTCCAGTTGTCCTTGGCAGCTAAAGCCTCTGGTGGCCTGAGATCCAGGCTCACAAGCCGTGAGATTGCACACATCTGAAGGGTAGCGCTATCAACCAGCACGGCAACCAGAGCTGCCCAAAACCAGGATTGGCCCCAAACACTCCAGGGCTTTCTAGACCCACTGGTACTTACTTTGCTAACTTCTTAAAGCCAATGGCCCTCTTCTTGGTGGGTGTCCCATTGACCCCTTTCCAGACATGGGTATTCCAGGGGTCCGGCTAGGAGAGAGAAAAGCAGCAGCAGCTGATGGGCAGTGACCAGAGCATTGGGAAATGCTGTATCCACAGCACTGGGTGTTGGATTCCTCCAGTCATGAAGGGGAGGGCTAGCTGGCCCCTACACAGCTCTCCATCTCCTCTATAGGTCCCTATCCTTGGAACCTCAAGGATCATGGCTCCAGGTTTCTTGGGACAGTTGGGCAATGGAGCATGAACACAAAAACTGCAATATAACAAAACCTTGCTGGCTTGTAACAGCATCTGGGCAAATGCTTTCTTCCCTCTGAAATAAGCATTAACAGGCAAAAAGAAGGCAGGCAACACCAGAAGGGGAGATGTGATGGAAACAACTCCTTTCCCTCCCCAGCCCACAGGTTGGGTTTCTTTTCCTAAGAGGCCCTTTGGGAAGAGGAGGCAGCTGAAGCAAGGAACAAGCACACAGAAGCTAATTCAGTGCCCTCACAGTCTGTAATCAGGGCCAGGAACCATCAGGGTTCCTGGTGGATGCTTATAGAAATGAACAGACTGCTCCTGGTTTGTGATTGTTCCTTAAGGGCTCTTGACTAAAGGTCACATTGTGTGAAAGCCACCGGAGCAGGGATGGTTGGCTGATGAGGGTGTGTTTGCTCTGAGGCCTTTTTCCCATGCTCTGAAGTGTTAAATACTCCAGCATCTCATCCTGCTGCTTGGCAGGAGCCCCCCATCAAACTGTTGGATCCTTGAGCTGGTAAGAGCCATCCACTACAACCTGGATGCTGTAGAGAGGAGGATACAGTGACCACCAGGTCATTTCCTCACCCACCCCTCAAAGTGCAAAATGCAAAGGGAGGAGCCCTGCTTGATCCAAGGGTGAAGGTTGGTACCTGAGGTGTCCCATACTCTCATGGAGGGGCAAAAAGCCATTGTCTTGGGAAAAGGTGTAACATCTAGGGGGTTATTACACTGCATTAGGGGTGTAACACATCAATGAGACTTGTTCATGGACTTCACTGCCTCAAGGGAGAGCTTTTTGAAGGGATTAGATGGTGTGCCTCTCCTTCCTGCATCTTCTGAGCTCCAGCTCCCACCTTGCTTCTGGCTATACCTTTGGGTACGCAGGGCTGGTGGAACTGGTAGGATGCAGACAGTACCTGGTACTCAAAGGAGGGTGTGAGACGGTAGTTGAGCATTTCCTGATGGAAAACTGGGGTGATGCTGCCAGACATGGGTGGGACAATCCACACCCAGTCGGCAGGACAGCCCCCACGGCATCGGTACTCATTCTCCATGTGCTTGATAAAGGACTCAGTGGCTGAATGGTGATCCACAATGGTCACCTTGTCGCTCTGTTGGAAGGAAAAGAGAGCAGAGCCAACAGCTCTGGGTTAATACACCTCAGAAGGCAACAGCCAAGATTTAAAGCCGAGATTTTACATTGGAGCTGTTTGACTCAAATATTCCTCATTCCCGTGGTCTTACAGGACTGCACCTTTGGAGATGACCCTGGTCTTGCCAAGCAGGCTGTAAAGCTGCCCTAGTTCTTCCTGAGTAGGTGTGGTATGGGATGCCTGTTATTTGTCATGGGTCAAGCAAAGATGAGGATGGCATTGAACGGGATGGAGCATCCTCTGCTCAGCCCCTTGGGGAACTCTTTCATGGCTTGCACAACTCAAGGAGCAGCTCTGATCTAGCTCCCATCCTCTGAAGCCAGGTTGCCAAGGACTAGTTTTGCTACTAAACTTTTAAGTATAGGTCAGGGGAGAACCGCCAGGGAAGAACCTGGGCCAACTCTTGCTTCGTGAACAGGAGAGAAGGGCTGGATCTTGCTCCCTCGGGGCACTCCCTCTGGACCAGCAGAGCTCAGATGCTGCTAATGCTGTCCTTGTAACATCCAGGCCACAGAGATCATTACATTTCACTGCAGGCTTCTGGAACAGCCAAAAATTAGGAGGGCACAGCCCAATTTCAGCAGTGTATCAGCTGCTATCATTGTCCTTGGAGGGATGTCTCCATACTTGTCCCATCCAGTCCCTGTGCCCCTCAAGCCCAAGCAAACAAACCCAAGTCCTGCTACTCAGGTACCTGGAAGCTGTACAGCACAGCAATGTTGATCTCCACCAGGGCCTGGTCCTTCCACAGTGAGGAGGTTTTCCTCATATCCAGGTTCATTTTCTTGGCCACTTGCTGTAATAAAACATGGTAGAAGGTGAACATTTATAATGGCCAAGAACCAAGACCAGCACACTTGCAACAAAGGGCTGACGTTTTGCCTTCCTCCGAGAAAATGTGGTCCTGCCTTTTCCTCTTCATGGCAGGAGCGAGGCCAGCCTGGCCTCCCTTCCTCCCCTGAGCACAGGAAGGTGACTAAATGCTGTCATCAAGAGCAGTTGCTCTCTGTGGGAGGAGAGGAAATAGGTGGGTCTGCGAGATGGAGCAGGAGATGGTGGTGATCCATGAGCTGGGAGGAGCGGATCCCTGCACCCTCCTCCTCATGCCTCCATGCTGCTCACAAACTCCATTCATTCTCAGCCTGTTCCTTCTACCTGGAGTCCTTCCCCCAGACACTGTCACTGTGGGGCACGTGCACACACACACGCTCGCTGTCACCCCTTTGGTTTCCAAGTGACCAGGGAGGGATGCAGCCCCTCCAGCTAACACAGTGTGCCCTTTGGAAGGGCAAAGGAGGCACCCTGATGGGTGCAGACCCCCTGCACCAGCATGTCCCCTCAGCATTGTCACCAAGCCATGGTAGAGCGCTCCAGGCATGTCCCTGAGGAGTCACCAAGTACCTCAGCAACATCTCAGCCCCACCATGTCTTAGTATTTGACTTGTGTCAACCCTGCTGATCCGTATGGTTCATAGAAGACTATGAGGAGCTCAGCGGGCATCATACTTGCTGTGTTAGATACCAGCTGGCCCCATAGGTCACAAAAACCCTTGGCAGCCCGTCACACATCCAGAAGAACGTAACTGCCCTATCTAAGGAAGACTTGGATGTCCTGCTCTTTCCCACTCAAGGCAACACTCTCCCAGTGTCCTACCTGCTCCCAATTAACTTCACACACCCCAGGAGCCCCTGATCTCCTCGAGTAGGAAGAATTACCTCCAGTATGTTGTAGCGAGAGTTGTCGCAGTAGTCCCGGACCCCAATCTCTGTGCCCATGTACCAGCCACTGAAGGGGCAGGCAGAAAACTCCAAGCCACCAATCTCAAGGAGCATGTTGGAAACTGCTGGCAAACCATACCACTTGAGGCCCAGGTCCTTAAACCATTCAAACCTGATGGGATACAACAGGCAGGGAATGGAGGTTACTTTGCTACCAGCCACCATGCAAGCAGAATGCTTCCTGAAGGCTCCCTTAGGGAGCTGTTTATAGGGAGAAAGTGATTATATCTGTCATTGGAACAGGCTTCCCAGGGCAGTGATGGAATTACCATCCCTGGAAGTATTCAAAAAACATGTAGATGAGGCCTTTAGTAACATGGGTTAGTCACTAACTAATGGTGGCCTTGGCAGTGCTGGGATAAAGGTTGGATTCGTTGATCTTAAAGGTCTTTTCCAACCTGGTTGATTCTATGATCAGGAGTGTCGCAGAGTGGCATAAGTCCTGGGAAACCAGCCCTGAGACAAGGACACAACTTGCTTTCCACCTCCAGGCTCTGCCGGATTTACATCAGAGTGCAGGGAAGACCTGGAAGAGGGTCTTGGGTCAAGCACCCAAGCCACAGTAAGGAAAGACCAAGCACAGGAGATGGCTTGGGGTGAAACTGGAGGGGCTCAGTCCTCCTGATCCCCAATTTCGGGGCTTACTCTGACTTACTTGGGATGTCGAATGGGCACTTCCAGCACGAGCTCTGGAGGGATTTCAAAGAGCTCTGGATCATTGCCATTGGCTTGGAGAAGCAGAGGCAGGATATCGAAGCGCCCATGTGGTGCCTTCCACCCCTGCTGAATGCAGATCTACAGGAGAAACAAAGGTGGGTTTAGAAGTCTCAGCAAGTCACCTGCTCTTCAAGCATTATGGGCAAGGAGTTACATGGCCCTGAGTAGGGTGTCCTAACCTCTGCTCAGCCTTTATGGTTGACTAATAACCTCCATCCAAGGGATGCCTGTCACAGCCAACCCCTGGCCAAGTAAGGGGGAACTGAAGTGAAAATGAGCCTAGAACTAGATCCCCAGGTAGGATCGTGCTCTGAAAATGCTCCTTGTGCCTGTAATGGTGAAGGAGAAAAGGGGTCAAAAAAGCAGAGGGGTTTGGGAATGGCTGAGCAGAGCACTGGTGCTGTACAGGCAGCAGCACAAGGCAAATCTAAGCTCTGATCCCCACTGGCGCGGGTCAGTGGTGGGCATACATCCTCCTGCAACAGTTCCTTCAGCACCATGAAGTGACTCCTTCTCAGCAGAAGGAGAAGGAGAGAAAAGTCTCTCAGTGCTGCAGAAACAGCTTTTATTCCTGGGAAAACATCTGAGGGTGAAACAAACGCAGCTCCACTGCAGTGGATGTGACAAACCCTGCTTGACCCAGAACCCTCCTCCCTCCTGGGATGGTCAGGATGCATGTCCCCACCAGCCCATAGGGCCCAGGAAGGATGGATACAGCCTCTGTAAGGTATGGTGATGGTACCTCTGTCAGCTCCACGTTTGCAGGGTCTCCCAGGATAGTGCCATCAGGCTGTTTGTAGCCGGCATAGCGGATGAGCTGGGCATTCCAGATGCGGAAGTCGTGCTTGCCATCCGTCCGCTGCGGGAAGATGGTAATAGCAGATCTGGAAGGAAGAGGGAGGGATTGTCAGAGGAAGTGTTGTGGGGAAAGGTGCTGTCCCTGCCTGCACCACCCTGTGCATCACCTCTGCTCGTGCCCTGGGTAAGCCCCAAACATCTATTGTATTTCTTTCACTGGAAGAAGTTGTGGCCAAGTGTGCTCCAACTCTGGAATTTGGGGTGTTTCCAGCAAGTCAGCTCCAGGCAGAAGCTGGCTGCTAACATGCAGCTTCAGATAGATCTGGAGAGCAGTCCATGCTCTGCATTTGATGCAGAATATGGCAAAGAAGAAAGACTTGGACCTCTGAGGTCCCACAGAGAGCAAGAAGTGATATACTTGGGCCAGCAGGACACCTTTCCTTGGTATCAGGTCCCTCTAAAGCTCCCCAGGAAAGGTGCTGGCCACAACCATCCTGCTGTGCAACGGCTGCTAAAGGAGACAATGTCAGCAGGGTCCAGAGTTGAGTTGACACACATCCAGAGGCCTTCAGCTATAAACTCTGGTGGTTCCCTGGTGCTCACCTGAGGTTCCCTTTGTTGGTGGCATATTTGATGTGGTTGCAGATGTAATTGAACATCCCATGGGCTGTGGTGCAGTCCCGGGCATCAAACACCTGAAAGAGTGGAAGCAATTATGGCGATGCTACAGGATGCTCCAACTCCTTAGGACAGAGCCAAGCAGAAGAAACACAGCACAGGGAAGGCTCTACATACCACCATGACTTGTTAGGTATCTAAAGCTCCATAATTATGTGTTCTCTGCCTGTACAACACTTGAATGTCTAATGCAGCTGCCCCTTCTGCTTTGGAGAGGTGAGTCATCCGCTCCTGAGGCAAAATCTTCCTCAGTCTAGTGCTCCCAACCTGTCGCTTATCCACCAACAGTTTTGGTTTCTGCTCTTTGTCTCTTGAAGATCAAGATTTAAAGCTGAAATAGGATAGGTGTCAGGTCTGAGGGACACTGAGAGGATAGAGAATCAGAGATTAGAGCAGGTTGCTCCAAGCCCCGTCCAACCTGGCCTTGAACACTGCCAGGGATAGGGCATCTACGAAAGGATGGAGAAACCAGGAAAGAGGGTCAAGAGGAGGCTTGAAGACAACTTCTTGCAGATATAGCTCCCCCCAGGATTCAAATATGCCAAAAGAAACAGTGGAAGAGAAGAGCTGAAGCTGGGAGCGAAGTCTCAGCCTCCTGGCCCCAGGCAGTGCATATACACTGTGTGAAGCAGCCACAGGAATTGCTCAGCAGCACTTGAGCTGTGTTCCAGGTTACAGAGGGAGACGTCATCTCTGTACCACGGGATTCCACTGGAGATACTACTTCAGAGCCTACTCTACGCTTCCAGCTGGTCAAAGGGCACTGAGCCAACTCTGCTTCTGCCATAGCATCTCTGTACCAAAGATGAGTGTGTCCTGCTGTCTCTCTCCAGCAATAGCTTTGGAAGCAGCATGTATGATATGAGAGCAGTATCTGATGTTGGAAAACGTTCTCTAGACAACCAGCTTCTAGCTGGCCCTGTTTCAGACACAGACACTTCAGCTCCACCTACCCCACAGATGCTTTTCCAGCTCCTGCTCACTTCCCATCCCATGCACCCCCAAAGCTGCTGAGGAAAGCAGAGCTGCTGTGCTGAGCACCCGCAACTGAACCTGTGCTGTGCTTCCCCTCTTCTGCTTGAAGAGCAAGATTTGCCTGTCCAAAACTCCAGGGCATCCTTTGGCCGGCAACCTGGAGCTGGTGCTCACCTGCAGCTTGGACCACTGAATCCTGCCCACACAGCGGGCTGCATTCCTCCAGGCATGCTTGGCTCCATAGATCAGCTCTGTGTCCCGCAGCTGGTAGGTGTCAGTGGTTTCAATCTCCTTGGTCACTTCCTCCAGCCTTTCCATGTGGGCCTTGGAGCCAGATCTGCATGGGTGGGGAACAGAGGAGATGTCAGTTGCCTGCTCAGGTGGAAGGCAGGGAATCCTGCTGCTCTCTGCCTGGGCACGAGTTCACAGAGTCACAGAGTGGTTTGTGTTGGAAGGGAGCTTCAAGCTCATCCACCTCCAACCTTCTGCCATGGGCAGGGTCACCTTCCACTAGAGCAGGTTGCTCCAAGCCCCTGTGTCCAACCTGGCCTTGAACACTGCCAGGGATGGGGCAGCCACAGCTTCTCTGGGCACCCTGTGCCAGTGCCTCAGCACCCTCACAGGGAAGAACTTCTGCCTCAGAGCTCATCTCAGTCTCCCCTCTGGCAGGTTAAAGCCATTCCCCTTGTCCTGTCCCTACAGGCCCTTGAGCAAAGCCCCTCTCCAGTTTCCTCTAGCCCTTTAGGTACTGGAAGACTGCTAGAAGTTGTTCCTTTCTTAAGCACATGTGTGCACATATACACACATGTGTGTGCTGCCAGATAATGGATGACCAATTGCAAATGGGAGAGGTCAGTAATTTGCACAGAGACACACACCAAATACTAAAAGTGAAGCTGTGCTGTAGAAGCAGTGATGCAGTCTCACCCTGCTTTGACTCACAAATGTGAAAGATCAGATCACGTGTGACATCTCAGCATAAGCAGCAGCCTTGGACTGCGACATTCTCCAGCCGCTACTTACCTCTTTATAGAGGAGTAGTACTGGTCAATGAAGTCCTTAGCCAAGAGGAGCACCTCCTCTTTTGTCTTGGTGTCTTCTGACTTGCGGACATGCTGGCTAGGAGTCATTACTGAGCCCATGCAGATCTGCTCGGTGCACGCAGTGGCCTGATGGGACAGAAGGAGACAAGCGTGTCCTGTGTTACTAAAGCACTTTTGGTTATGTGGGCTGAGCTGGGGGAAGTCAGTGATTAGCCATGCAGAGTTTGGTGGCATCTTTGACAAACAGGGGCATTTCCAGCTCGTTGGTTTTCACACCTAGTGGCAGTGTTGTGTAAGACAGCTCAAGCCTGTGCAGTCATCTCTTGTCCCACCCGATACAGACAATTGGGTCTCACTACACCCCATTGTGCTCAGACAACTTTTGGCCAGTGCTACCAACTCTACTCACCATCGCGGTCTTTAGGTGCAGGGTGTCGTGAAGCACGGAGCCTGTCTCCCAGTTCTTGATTTTCACAAACCGTGGGCATTTAGAAGGACTTCCATTCACTGTGTGCTTGGTTGGGGACTGCCGCCCGGGTGGTGGAGGCTGGACAACATGAAGACCAGGCACAAGGTTAGTGTTCCTCAATGAGATACAAAAAAGGCCATAACAAGCAGTATCTTGTATTAGTGGATGCCTGCACTTAAATCCTAGTGATAATATAGTGAGACAAGGTACATGATCCAAATATTTGGCAGCATTTGGGATCCTACAATAGAGCAACCAACTCCCAATGCAACTGAGAAGTCATCTCTGTTTACAGGACAGCCAAACCTGTAGAAGAGCAGTTAAAAACAGAGGTAGAAGTGACTTAGAGGAGAATGTTTTGTTCAAGTTTCCCAGTGGAAGACTTACCTCTAAAATGTATTAGATGTTTCTTTTTAAGGAACATTTTAAGGAGCATCACCTGCTCAGGTTTTGCATGTGCCAAATTAATAGGACCACTGAGATAGAGCTAACAGCCAATTGTTCCTCCGAGCAAGCCAAAGGCACATCTCCTTTGATATCAACGCTGGGAAATCATAGGAATAAGGATGAATAAATTATGCAACAGGAGGGCTGCTGGATTATACACAGTTACTTCAGCCTCAGCTCTGAAGCTCCAGCCCTCCCTGCTACTCTGCGTCATGGTGTGCTCATCCAGCACATCTTGAGTTATATGCCAACAAAAGGAAGAGCCTCAGCCAGCAGAGAGCTTGTAATGAGAAGAGCTGGCTGCAAGTGCTTGTGTTTGCACATGTTGTCACAGATAACATCTACCAGTTCTACTGTGACCCTTATTCTCCCCAAGCACTTAAACACTTAAAGAGCAATCAGTGCCTGCTGGCGTGTCATGGGAGAGTGGCCTAGAAAGCAGGGAATCTTGTAGGAATCATATCTTATAGTAGGATGTAAATCAGCCACCACAACACAATGGTGTTGCTGCAGGGGAGACCTAATCCTACACCAAAGCATCCTATCAAAACCTGCTTATATTTGGCACCTCTTAAAGGTTTCCATCCCTGCAAATTAGATCTGGGCTTGGACCAAGTTTTGATGTAGCCCTCCTATGTGAACCCTGTAGCTTGTGTCCCTTCCTAATCCTGCAAGGTTTGCTGAAGGTGGCACCACCTTCAGCAGAGCTGTGCAATCTCACCCTCTTTTTTGGTGATTCTGGGCTCATGTCACAGTTGCAGCCCATGGACTGGCAGCAATAATATAAATCAGTGTATTACCGCCTGAAGGACCAAGTGAAGGAGAGCCAGCACATGGTGGAAGAAGCTCATGTTTCAGAACAAGCACTTTTGCTGATGAACAAAGACCCAGGAGGGAAAGCAACATGGACCACAAGGATGACAAAAGCAGATGAGGCTCCAGATCTAACTTATTTACTAAGTACTTTGCCAAGCAGAGGATTGCTCTGCTCTTCTCAAGCAGAATGATGCCTGATTGATTGCGAGACTGATGCAGCACCACTGCATTGCCCTGGTGGCAATGTTGGTCCTATTTTTTGCCTAGTCCTTATTTCTACCATATGTTCCACATTCTTCCTCCCAGAAAACAGGGATTTTGCTGTCAAGCAGCCTGAGGCTCACAGTATAATACCGTGCACTGAAAGCATACGCTGGGAGCAAGAGACAAAGAATGGAGGAGGAGGGAGAGCTTTACTCCTGACCCCTTGGAAGTGCGCTCTTTGGTCCTCCTGGCTGCCAAAAGCCACCCTCTGCACACCCTCAGGCTATGCTGTCACGGGTCTCTGCAACATCCCGCATGTCACAAATCCCATGATCTTTCCTACGAACGTTTGAAGTTCTAGCCCCTGAAGCCAGATGACCACCCAGTGGATCTCAGCTTCCCTTTTCCATGCTGCAGAAAACAAATATAATACTTCACGTACAGCTCAGAACCAGTAGTTAGTAAAAAGAGCCTCCTAAATGTAGTTCTGGAAAAGCACTATTTTTAAGGTGGGGTTTTTGGGGGCTTTTTCCAGTTTTGGGGAATCTGACCTGAATTATGGCAGTTTCTGGCTATTTTTTTCTGCTTGTTTTATGCTTTCAAGAGAATTAAACCATTCTTGAGCCACCGACAGCATCCTCTGCTCTCTGAACCAACCTGGGCCACCCTTAGGACCATAGGAAGGAAGGCCACCTTCCTTCTGAGTGTGATTGTTCATAACAGCTCTGTGAGATTGGCAGAACATAGCTGAAAACTGCTGCTCAGAAATGCCAACAAACCAACTCCTCATCCATAGTTCCACCTGCCAGACAGGAATTGGAAGTACCAAGCAGAAAGCTTGGTTGCTTCTATCTAGCATCACCTTTTAGGCTGAGTTAGCTTTGATTTCCTGCTGGGGCATCAGTGTAGCTTAGGCGGTGTGCTGCTAAACAGCATCTTGCTGGAGCAGGTATGGGACAAGACCATGTTATGAATCCAGATGTAGCAATGATCTGTGGAGCAAGGACCCAAGCTGCTGGAGAATAGCTGTGTAACATCTGCCCACATTCTACTTTAAACTCCTCTCAAAGCTGCTCCCTTTCCTTTTGTCTTTTCCATGCAGGAACTAGCAAGGTGTGAATCTTTGCTGAAAGAGAGTCACGATGGAATGCCGAATGCTGAATCCTTAGGATGCCAGCTGGGCTGGAGCAGGAAAGGAGACACAACCTACAAGAAACAGAGGTGCCAGGTCTAGCAACCACGTCGCAGAGCAGCTGTGGAGAGAGGGATACCCAGAAGAGACTGGGAAGGAGCTCTCTGTGTGTATTTGCCTTCCCACACGGCAAAGCTGAAGACAAACATTACCCCTGGTTTTGTCAGGGAGGTTGTGTGAGGTCTTTTCATGTTCTAATTAGGCAGCTGCAATGTTAGTGACTCAAGAGTGGGACAAACGGAGAGACTGATGCAGCAGTCGGGGCGCACATGCATTATGCAAACATCTTTCACAAGGGATCGTGGTGGCACTTGTCATCAGTGTGCAGGTTGGGAGCTGTCTGAGCTCTAACAGGCACAGGAGAGAAACGCACCCAGCCCTGGGTGCCTCTTGGGGCCAGAATGACAGGGAGCATCCCCCTTTCCGCAGACTCAAGTGAGCTTTACAGGTCCTCAGCCTTCCTCCTTCTTCCAACCTGCGCTGCAGGAGCATGTATTGCCCTGCTGAAATGCACTGACTGTGGATGGATGAGGTCTGCAGCATTAGCCCAGGTCATAAATATCATAGAATCATAGAATCCCAGCCTGATTTGGGTTGGAAGGGACCTTAAAGCTCAACCAGTTCCAATCCCTGGCCATGCGCAGGGTCACCTTCCACTAGAGCAGGTTGCTCCAAGCCCCTGTGTTCAACCTGGCCTTGAACACTGCCAGGGATGGGGCAGCCACAGCTCCTCTGGGCACCCTGTGCCAGCGTCTCACAGTAAAGAATTTCTTCCTTATATCTAACCTAAATTTCCCCTGTTTCAGTTTGAACCCATCACTCCTTGTCCTATCACTGCAGTCCCTGATGAAGAGTCCCTCTCCAGCTTTCTCGTTGGCCCCTTTAGGCACTGGCAGCTGCTCTAAGGTTTCCATGCAGCTTCTCTTCTCCATCTATTGTCATGCTGACATTTCCTTCCAGACTGCATTAACCCCACTGGCTGAAAGTGCGGGGTTTTTTTGCTTTTATAAAGCTGTAAATCATACTTACAAGTGTGGTGCTGATATGACTCCCTTCCCCTCCTAGCTCCATGGACAAACACACCCACAGTTACCCTGGAGCTCCTAACAAATCAATCCGTGTGGACTGAAATAGGACTCACGCAGGACCTGGGTTGGTGCAGTCACAGCATTTTGCCATCACTCAGGTTTAGGGCTGGGGGAATTGGGCTCCTGGGAAACAAGCAAAACATACTGTCCAATTTTGCAAGAAACAAGAGATAGGGATTGATGCCCAACGGGTCTTTCAGCACCTTATTACGAGCCTCAGTGAGCATTCTCCACCTGGCCAAGCGAATCCACCAACTCCTGCTGTAAAGAACAATGTGTATGAAAAGCTCACACTTTGCTTGGCTTGTCCTGGTGTTCACAGTAGTTATTGCTGCTTGCGAGAAGTTCAGTTGCCTTGTCCGCATGCAGCCCTGGGGAATGACTGCAGGAAGCATGAGGGAAAACCCAAGCTGCCTCCAGAAGAACAGGCACATCTATTTGGGGATAAGGAGGATAAAAAGAAAGCTACGTATCTAGTGGGAAAAAAAACCCTAAAGAGTTTAATAGCAGCTTAAAACTGGGAGTTTTGGCAGCCCTTACACAGAGAGAAATTAAGCTCTGAACACAGAAGGTTATAAAATACTTATAGTAACAGACACGTACACACAAGGAGCTTAGCGGAGGAGGCAGGAAGACAGTCTTTCCAGAGCTGGCGCAAAGGGACCAGAGCTGTGACCTGTCCTTGGGCGAGATGGGCTCATGATACCTGCCACACCACATTAACCATGTGGTGGGACATGGGGCTGCCCAGGGACATCTCTCCAACAGCTGAACAAAGGGTGATGCAGCTCTTGGATGCACCCAACTGTGTGTAGGATGATGCCTGCCATAAGGTTGTTTGTGCTGCTGGAAGACCTGGCCGCAATCCTGAGCTACATCCAGGCAAGGGGAGGATGGAAATAAGCTCCCAATTGCATCTAAGCATCCAACCAGGCTGGTTTAAGCCATGCAGCAAACCTGGCATGGTCAGGAGTATCTCAGCTGCCACCATGCTCATCAGCACCAGCAAAGCACTGTGGTGCTGCAAAAGTGGACATGAACATCATTCTGGTCAGGAGTCCCAGGAGAAACAGTGGTGGTCCTGGCACAGGGAGGATGGGCAGAGTTAAGCCACCGCAGCCAAGACCATGTCACCTCCATAAGCATAAAGGGACCTCATGTGACCTCACACCCCGTGCTTCTGGCTTTGCATCTTGCAGAAATGGGAAATGGGAAAACATCCTCAGAGCCGTAGCCTGGGAGGTGCTGCTGGACACTGCTTGGTCCAGCACCTCAACACCTAGGTGCCAACCACACCACGAGAGGCACCCACCCTGTGGAGGTCTGCATGTAGCGTGACAGCAACAAGTGTTGCATTGCAGCTCATGGGAGCTGGGAAGAGACATCAGCCAGAGGTATCTGCTGAGGACATTCCTGTGCTGAGGAAACACTGATTTGCTCAGAAGTCTTCATGTGACCACTAAATCACTTTTTCCCTCTCCCCTGGAAAACAGTGCTTACTATGTCACCCTGAGGAATACAGTGGAGTGAGGAGACCAAGTGGTCCCCACACTGGTCCCCCATGTCCTGCCCTGATGCTGGTTAATCCCATCATGGAGACACGTTTGCCCGAACATGCTTGGCAGTGCTCACACACGTCATGCTTTTCCCAAGGTGATCTTTCTGGCCTGGCAGGGTCTGCCTTTACGTCTCTGGCTTTGCTACAAACGAGGACTTAATCCCTTTTTGACAAGGAAGCCTGAGAATTTATGTCTGTGGAATGTGAGGAGATGAAAAGGCACCGTACAGCACATTATCTGAAGTGCTCTATTGAATTACCATCATATGAATCAAAATGACTGTAACGACGCAACTCGGCTCTTAGCCGCACAAAGAGACAACAGTCCCGAGGGAGGTGTCAGAGTCCTGGTCCCTGTGCTCCCATCCCAGTCTGGCCCCCTCGATGAAGAGCATCATTCTCCAGTGACCTATACCCTGCTTGCGCCACGGGGAATTCGGCTTCATTCAAATGGTACCTATGCCACATCAACTCCAGCTCTTGGGATCAAAGGCCTTTAGGGTAGCGCATGTAGTCCTTGCGTGTTGTCTGTGGTGTGAGAGCCCACCAGGGATGGGTTATGTACCCCCAAACCCTTTTCCCACCCAAAGCAGCGTGAACCATGGGCTCTTACCTGCTCTGTTTCAGAGTAGGGGTTGTTCAGGACCATGGGCACGTTGCTCTTCCCCCACAGGTCACCGAGGACACAGTCGTTCTCCATCCCGGCTGGTAAGGCTTTCTGCAGCTTGTTTTCCCCTTCCCTGAAACTGAAGGGTTAAAAACCATTTGGGTCAGCGGCTGGGTGCCGGGACCACGGGCCAGGTCCCGGAGTGGTATCTCCAGGATCTGCTCCAGCTGTTTCCCACGAAGGAGCAAAACCTCACGCATTGCCCTGCAGGAGGGGAGGAAATGCTCTGCCTCGGCCAAGGCAATGAATCACCACGGCGAAGGCAATCCAAGCACAGCAGAAATCCTGCTGTGCAGGCAAGCACAGTGCTTGCAAAACAACAGGAAACCCCTGCCCTGACACTGGCTCTACACACTGGACCCTTTGAACCCCAAAAACCAAGTTGGAGACCTGTGAAAGCAAGCACGGCGCTGGGGGAAGGAGAGCCTCACGCACTTGCAGCTGCAAAATCTCATGGTGAAACCTCATAGCAAAACCAGCTGGTGTTTATGAGCAAAGAGAGAAAAAAATAAGCCACAGAAAAATAGGTGGCTCCCAGGAGGAAGAGACAGCAATCTCTCTTCTTCTTGACCTTTAGAGATGCTGCAAAGGCTGGTGAGCACAAGCGATTTTCCTTAAGCAAACTGATGGATTGCCTCCACAGAGGATGTTGGAAAGGCTGGGGGACTGAGGACACCCCCAGCGTGAGCTGGTGTAACTCGTGGTGCCCACAGTCTACCACGCATATCTTGCCTGGGGAATGTACCATGGGATGTCAGGGAGGCTGTTAAATGCCATCCAAGCAGGTCATGGAAAACCACTGCCATATGAGCCCACAGGAAGGAGAAAAACAAATGGGGTTTAGAGACAGGATATTCAGGGAAGGCAAGCTGTGGCATCCACACCAAAAGTGCCAACCACCCTGGTGAGGCCACATGTGGGAAGGAGCACCATGGGTTGAGCTGCACAGGTCACAGGCCAGGATGGGCACAGCCCTATGGCTCACAGCCACACTGCACTTGCCCAACAGACCATCGAGGTAATGGGCTCTGGCAACTGCTTTGCTCCTGCTGTCAGTTCTTGCAAGTCTTCCAGATGCCCACTGAAGTCAATTATGAGCCTTCCCATTAACGACGGTGGGCTTTGGGCACCAACAAAAGTAGGACACTCACACTCAGGACATAATTCACACCAACTCAACCTTTTAACACCATCATGGGAAGACACATATGTACAAAGCAAATTCCATTTCACAATCCTCCTTGCCCCCCAGTTCGTATCTTTAGGAACAGTTTAAGGAAAACACTTCACTTAAAGATGATCTCCCTGTGCACTAGATTTTCTGTGTGTTTTCTGCCTTTACAGAGCAGTTTTCAGCTGCCAAAATGTTACACTCTGCTCCTGGACACCTTCCAAACAACGGCTGCCTTAGGGTGATAGTGGCCAGCTTGGTGCAAGTGAAGAGGTACAATTTCTACTGAGGACAGTAGAAAGACAGTACAGTTTCTACACAGGGATAGTTTCTACTGAGATTTCTATGCCCCCCCAAGCCATGAAAGCTGTTCTTTTGTGACTTGGCTCCTACAAATATGTGGAAAGGTTTCAATCAGATAAAGCACAAGAAACCCCACCCATCGCACCACACAACCACAGCCAAAGACAACAGGTTCCAGCTCTCTGCTGCATGGTGACGGCACTGCTGGGAGCACTCTGCAGCCACACAGGTCCTCCAGAGCTGGGGACAACCACAAACCACACAGTACCCACTCTGCTCTCTACCAGCCCATCCAAAGGGGAAGCTTGAGGGTCTCTTGACGCATCCAGCTTAGCTCCATCTAGAGAATTGCCAGCAGCAAGACTTAGAGTTAGCAGGATGAACATTCAGCAAATCTGGCTTTTCCCCCTAAGTTAAGGCCAGCTATTAAATATCCCAGAGAATACTCATTTCCATGGCTGCACAACCCTGCCTTCTTACTTTCAGGCCATCCTATCAGGGAGAGTGGAGGCAGATCAACACCAAGCCAGTGAGCACATGAAACAATGGGCTTACAGGAGCCATCTCACATAGCTGATGCTACAACGCTACAAGTGCTACAAGCACTCCCAAAGTGCTGCTCCCATAACTGGCCCAAAATCATAGAATTAAAGAATCACAGAATGGTTTGGGTTGGAAAGGACCTTAAGATCATCTAGTTCCAACCCCTTGCCATGGGCAGGGACAGCTTCCACTAGATCATGTCACCCAAGGCCCCCTGCAACCCGGCCTTGAACACTGTCAGGGATGGAGCATTTACAACTTCCATCAAGAAATCAAGACACAGGCACTAAATCCGTAAGGCAATGGAAGAAATCCCTTGTCTTTACTGGTGTCTGGGACTTAGCAGAGGGAATCTGTCTCCAGGAGGACCACGGTGCCTCTCCAGGACACAGCCTTTGCCTCCATGCAGCCAGGAGACGCTTGGGCAGACAGAGCCCAGCGTGCCAGATATCCCACAGGCACCTCCAGAATGACACTGAGCACATGCCCGCAGGCGCCTGGCACAACCTGCTGTTTCCAGGAAGGTGTTTGCCTGTTTAAAGCCTGTCCAAACGGGTGTTTGATGACACAAGAGAACCTTGGAGAGGAATCCATCAATCGGCGGCAGCAGCCGGAGGTCTCGGCTGGGAGGCAGCATGCGGAATCTCATTGTCTGCACACCAGCAAAGCCATAAATGTTGCAACCTGTGCCAAGAGCAGGGAAAAGGACCAGATGCTTGAATTAAGTCATCGCTGTAGTTGGCTACTTTGTGTATTACAAGTATTGCTGGAGCAGGGCCCCACTCCCATTCACTGGCCTCGAGCATCACCCAACAGAGAGATGCACCGTCCTGAGGAGCAGTGAAGTCTGGGTGGGCATTAAAGGTTGGATGCTCAGAAGCAAATGCTCCACATTCAATTGCATGTTTGCCACAGGGACAGAAAGGGTTGTGTATTGCTATTCTTGATTAACTGCATGGCCACGGGTGCGTGCCCTGTGCTGAGCTAGTGCAGACCTCTCCTGGATGAGGATGTCCAGAAGCATCCGTCTCTCTCTTTCGGAGAGAGACAGGGAAAAAAAGCCCATTCAGAGCAGCCACAGCCTCACCCCCGTCCTCGCCCAGATGGGAAAAAAGACATAAAAGCTATCAATTGCTTCATTTTACAAATATTTCCTGCCTGTTTCTTGTTTGCGAGCTCAGGGTCTTTTGCATAAGTTATTTTCCTCTCTTGACTTGGCTTCCCCAGTGCCCAGAAGAGACACAGGGTGACCTGCCCTATTCACAAGAGGATGGTGCTCACACACTCAAAAAGATGGGCAGGATAGGCAAAACACTGTGCCCAACCTCAGCCTCCAAATAATGTTTCCAAAAGCACTTTATCAACAGAAGAGCCCAAAGGGGTTCCTGATGGGCAATGGCGAGGATGCATTTCCCCTGAGGGGTGTTTCAAGGCAGCCAGGTTGGACCCCTCCAGTGAGCTGCCATGGAAGCAGCCCCATCTGCAGCCACAAAGGGAAGAGGGGAGCTTGCCCTTGGCTCCCGCAGCCTTTGGAGACATTAAAATCATCCCTTTATAGTCTTTGGGGCACTGGAAGCAATGCTGAAGGTGTGTCCTTGGAGGTACTTGTTTGACTGAACTTTCCCAAAGGCCAGATCCAGGTTCCCGAGATCCCTCTCTGACCTGCTGCCAGAGCTATTAAATACTATCAGCAAGACCTCTTGGATTCAGAGCAGGTTTTTGGGAAAGGACCATGTTTGAATTTGTCTTTTGTTCTGAAAGCAAAATCTGTTACTTAAAAAAAGCATGAGGAATCCTGCCCTCCCCCACTGGTGCAAAGGCAGAGCTGTGGATGCTGCCTCACCTCGGGAAGAGCATCTGGCTGTTAGGAGAAATGAGAGGCACCACTGTTTGCTTTTGACTAATTTGATGATGTTGCAGTGCTCGGAGAGATGCTGCTGAGGCAGCCGTTTCTGAAATCCCTCCAAAGCTTTTCCAAAAAAGAAACTGAAAAAATAATGAGCAAAAAGAAAGTTTGTCACTTTGCTCCTTTGAATTTGCTTGGCAGAAGAATCTCTCTGATTTCCCAGGCAGAGATACTGCTAGCTGCTGCAATCCCCAGGGCCCGTTTGGGTGAACAGATAAGGATGCTGCTGTCCACACTTCTGATGACAGCTCTCATGCTGTTAGCAGCACTCTGTGCTGTGACCATGGGGATGGACTCCCCCAGACCCTTGTTCCTGGGGCTGAAAACCCTACACTTGAGCTTGGAAAGCTCACATGTGCACACCTTGCTTGGTCTGAGCTTTGGGAGAGAAATAACTTCACCTTACTTTCTGCCCATTTCCTGCTGTGTCGCTGGAGATGGCTGCAAGGCTGCACTACGCATTGCCCCTCCGTCCAGTGCTACAGGCTGTGGTAAATGCCTCTTGCCTCACCTTTATTTTGCCCCACAGAAAACCATACTCCAGAGGCCACTGCGTCCTCACAAGTTAATATTTCCTTGCTATCATGCCCCCTGGGCTCACAGTAACATTGGGAAACCCTAATACCTTAAGGGAGCCTACAAGAAACCTGGAGAGGGGCTTTGGACAAGGGCCTGTGGGGACAGGACAAGGGGAATGGCTTTAACCTGCCAGAGGGGAGATTGAGATGAGCTCTGAGGCAGAAGTTCTTCCCTGTGAGGGTGCTGAGGCGCTGGCACAGGGTGCCCAGAGAAGCTGTGGCTGCCCCATCCCTGGCAGTGTTCAAGGCCAGGTTGGACACAGGGGCTTGGAGCAACCTGCTCTAGTGGAAGGTGTCCCTGCCCGTGGCAGGGGGTTGGGACTGGATGATCTTAAGGTCCCTTTAACCCAAACCAGGCTGGGATTCTATGAAAACATGCTGCTGCAGACTCCTCACCTTGAGGGTTAAAGCAAGGTCTAGCACAACAGCACACATTTGAGTGAGAGGCAGGAGAAGAGATTAGGCAGGATCTGGGGTTTGCGGGGTGCAGAGGATGGAGCAGAGCTCAGGAAGGAAGAGGGAATTTTGGAAGCAGAAGGAATAACTCCCAAAGGTGGGATGTACTCCCCAGAGGGGCAGTGGGGCCAGCATGCCCAGAGCAGGCAATTGCAGAGC
Source organism: Strigops habroptila (assembly GCF_004027225.2). Taxonomy (NCBI): domain Eukaryota; kingdom Metazoa; phylum Chordata; class Aves; order Psittaciformes; family Psittacidae; genus Strigops; species Strigops habroptila. The sequence continues at coordinate 13,646,486 of NC_046360.1, forward strand.
GATCAAAGCACAAAACCACTTTCTAAATGAGAAAGGGGAGTTTGAACAGCCCCGAGGGAAGAGGAAAAAAGCCTCACCAACAAGCACGTGGCACGGCTTGAAGAAGCTCTTGTGCCCTGGAAGGTCAGAGCATTGCTGGGCTGTGCCCAGTGGTGTGATTAGGGACTAATGAACCAAACAAGAGTGGCTTCAGAGAGACACCCATGAAATATGAGGGTGGTAAATGCCATTGGAGTAGGCATTGACATAGAAAGACCTGGAACAGATCCAAACAATCCCAAAGTCCCATCAGCATTGTTCAACATTCAGCTAGTGTCAAATGCAACCTGCAATGGCCACACTCATCCCTTCCCAGCCACGGCCAAAAAGCATCAGGAGCATTCCAGCTTCAGCATCTTATTTGGAGGCCAAACACAGTTCAGGTCTGCCAGGAGAGCACAGGCTCACACACAGGACATGGGTTTATCTGCTGGGACCACGTACAAGGGGAGCATGGGACCCATGGGATGAAAGTGCACCAGCACAGGGGCTGAGTGTGTGAAGGGTGCTTTGGAGACTGGTCTGAGAAGGCTCCATGAGGGTATATTTGGGTGGAATATGCTCATAGTGGGCACAAAATGCCTCTTTGGATTAGACTGATGTAGTCAGAGTGACGAGGAAGAAGGATCCACTGAGGGAGAAGGGGAGGGTTATTCACAGCCAAAGCTTCTTCCTTCACCACTTTGCAGCATGGCAATGACATGATAGTTTCAGGGAGCCTTTTTATTTCAGAGATTTTAAAGTTTTCATGTCCAAGTACAGAATAATGAAGACATCAGAAATGCAAATGAAATGTTTTGAGCCACACAAAGAGATTTTGGCGGCAGCGAAGGAGGTGGGAGGAAGAGAATTTTCTCTTCAAGAACTGCAAAATTAAGGGGTTTGTTCCAATGCAGGATAGAGCCTGAAACCTTCATAAACAGAATTCCTGCTCTCAGCACACTTCCCCCTCTCGGGGCTGCTGATGCTGCTTTTTGGACCAGAACTGCCATGTTTCCATCATGCTGTTCATGTTATGGAATAGACCTGAGAAGGAAAATAAATACTGGCAACTGAGTGGAGGGAGGAGAGGGAGGGAAGATGGGACATGACAATCTCCCTAGAGCGCAGAGGGAAAAAACAGACCTGGGTTAGCTGGCAGTGAGTGAATCAAACTCTATTTTTGTTTTCTAGCCCACGGTGAGCCTCATGGCAGAAATGCCAGCTCTCATCATACCTTGCACCCCATTTCCGTGCCCTGTGTTGTGATTGACTTCATTGCAGATGGCTTGAGCCAAGTAGCAGACATTGAGCCATGGTCACAGCCCATCCCCTGGGCACGCACCATGGATCCAGGGCACCTTATAGCGGGAAATCAGCAGGGAGCAAAAGCCAGGTCATTGCAGGGACAATTCCCCAGGGAATGCAGACCATGGGTGCAGCAGATGGAGATGAACTGACTTTTCCTCCCAAATGCAAACTTCACAGTTTCCAGTTTTCCTTGGAAGAAACATTAGAGACAAGGGCTGGAAGCCCAAAGCATCAGGTGTAATTTGAATCACGTTTGGCAAAGCCCACCTTGAAGAGGAAGTATTTGGCTCCTTGTGAAACCCTCAGACATGCACCATTCCTTTCTGCCCTAGGAAAGCTGTCACGGCTCTGCAAGCCGGACCCGCTCTGACAAAGTGCCGCAGGCTGTGGAGCTCAGCGCCAGGTGAAGGTAGAGACAGAACAGGACTGGTACCGAGACCAGTGTCTCCAGCTGGATCGATGGTCAAGCAGTCCAGGCTGTAGGTGTCAAACTCAACCTTGAGCGAGGTTTTACACCCTCCTGGTGTCTAGGGAGAGCTCTATTCCTGTATTGACTAACGTCAGCTCTGCTTGCTCCCTCCCAGCCTGCAGAAGTCAGAGCCTACAGCGTGAGAGCTGCATCAATCTGACCAGGCTCACTTATTCTTTTGGACATCTCTTTGGCATTGAGCAACAGTCCCCCCAGTTATCCCCTCCCTATTGCTCCCTGACCTTCCTGCATTCCTTCTATGGACCAAGAAAACTTTCACTGCAGAAGACCTTCACGATGCCCCAGCTCTGCCTGAGACCAAGCCAAGGAGATGAATCACCTCCGGCACATCGCAGCAGTGGGAGGAGAGGTGGCTGGAAAATGCCCTTTACCTGGCAGAGCGGCTCTCAACAAGTTCTCCCTGCAGTATATCTCCTTCCCCACCTCTCTGCTCAAGCGCAGGTCTCCTCATTCATAGAGTCCTACCTCAAGAGCGAGGCTGCAGCTTTTCGTTATGCAGAAGACTGAAGGTTGATTTTGACTGAAAAATGAATTTTCAGTCCCAAGGTACAGAGATTACACAGATATTTTTTTAAAGGGTATTGAAAAAGGGAGTGAGTGGAGCCTCGGTGAAGTACCCACTTTGCTCATATTCTTCCTGGTTTCACGTCCTTCAGTTTAAGTGAATTCAAAGTGTTTGGGTTTAATCTTTCTCTGAGTAAAAGCAACGGAAAAACCCCACAATTTTCATCCCTCTCCCCAGCTGGAGCAGAATTCCCTCAGAGAGAGACACTGCAGCTGGTGGGATGGGGATAATGGGGACGTAGTTTGAAGGGAGAGGCTGTACCTGGTATCAATGCTTGGGATTGTGTCCTCTGGGGGCTTTGCTGGGCTGCGACCTCCACTGCAGCAGCCTTAGCAAAGACAGAGGCATAGGGGGGATTTTTAAGCACTCCTGCACATTCTTTGGGCCTGTAGTCAAGATTTCAATACTTTGGTTGCTTAAACCAGGTCCCCCTGGGCTGGATTGATACCGGATTAAACAATGTGCAGTCCGAGTAGGTAACCCTCAGCCTTCCAAAGCCAGCGCTGGGCTCAGGGGTTAAATTACCTCCTATTGCACAGCAGAGTCCAAACCCAACCGCTTCTGAAAGCAGCCAAAGTTTCAAGACCTGGTAAGGGATGTCAGGAAAGGATGTCCCCAGCATACCCTGTCCTATTGCTTTTCTCAGACGTCTGCCACCTGCTGAGCAGATTTGTTTTCCCTCTGACTCAGTGTGACCACCCCAACGGGCTTTGAGCAACCGTGTCCTCCACAGGAGAAATGCATCATCTGGGAAAGCAGGAATGAAGACGGAAAACACACAGTGTGGGTGTTGGTTTGTGATGGGAGTGATCGGGAGCTCAGCCTGGGCTCTGGCACTGAGCTGTGCAGGGAAATCACCACAGGGATCCTGCTCCTCCCCAGCTCTGCCTTTCCCCTTTGTTGTATCTCATAAAATAGATGAATACAATCTTTTCCCCTCCCAAAGGAAGCAGGTGCAGGAGGGGAACTTGGAATTACAAATCCCTCTGTCACTGAACCGAGATACCAGCTTTGGCGAACCTTTTACAGCCAGTCAATACGCGAGGGCAGCCACAGCCTGCGCAGCACTTGACACTGCTGAAATGTGTTCAGGGACTTGGGGAAAGGCAACAGGAGAAGGCAACCTACCATTGCTAATAAACAGCCAGGAGGCAAGAGAGCTGGCACCAGGAAATAGAAATAGGTACTAACAACAGCTTCTGCAAAGTGTGAAGGGCCACCCGGAGCTGCTTCGGCTCCAGAGCAATGGTCTGCATAATGCTGAGGAAGATCAGGAGGACACCACCATGCACATGGCCCTTTGCTGAAATAGATATCAGAAACGAAGCAGTTCCACCCACATGACAGGACTTCGCCCTCCTCAAGAAGCCAGGGGGCAAGCACACACATGTCCCCACCCTTGTGATAGATGTATACACATATAGAAATCATTAGCTCGATCTAGAAAGAGTGGAGGGGATGAACAGGCAGCTCCGCTGTTGGGTTTCAACAAGAGATGGCCATTTCTGACCTCTTGATGGGAAACATCCCCCTCCTTTCCAGAAAACAGAGCTCCCAAGGCAGGTCCCACTGCCTTTGCACAGAGGTCCCCTCGGCTTCAGCTGGAGCCAGACCAGGGCTCCCCTCTCACTTCCCCACTCGAGATCCTGACTACCAAAAGCACAGAAGGTTCTGAAACTCATTTCTCTTGGGAAGCATCATACTCTGCCAATCTGACCTTCCTTCTCCCTCTTTGGCAGTTAATCAATAGCAGATTTCGACTGGACGGCTCTAACGCAGCACAGCAAGGACAGATGATACCATGAATCTTATTTGGCAGATGGGGAAACTGAGGCACGGGATTTTGCTTCAACTTAAGACAAATGAGATCAAGAACATGGAACAGAAGCAAATCCCAGTCCAACCTGTGATCCACCACATCACATAGCTCAGCCTTCCAAGAGACAACTCTTGCTGTTTCCCCGATTTCCCACTCTTACATCTTTCTCCCTTTCTCCCACCATCTGTTCCAAATTTTCCATTACTTTTATCTTCCCCTCATCAACTCTTTCCCCCCTGTTCTCCATCCGTTCCTCTCCATCTCCATCCTGCTGTGTCAGACAGCAGCCATTTGTGGAGAGGTGCTCACCAACACCCAAACCAGCCACGTTGGGTAGCCAAAACCACCACATTTCACCAAAGGTAAAAAAGTTATTTAGGGACCTACCAGTCTACCTGGACTTCTATATCTCTTGTCTCTACCTTGGAGGGGGCATCTCCATCGCTGTCCTTACTGCTGCTCTTCAGGAGATCCAGGACAGGCTCGATTTCTTTGAGAAGTTCATTGTCTTCCACGCCACCGTTGAGGCAAGGGTAGCCACAAGCACCTGCCTTCCCCTTTCCACTGCCCTGCCCTTTGCTGCTGGTAACAACGCCGTTAACATGGACCATCGGCTCCACCTCCTGCCCGATCTCTCTTGTCCACAGGGAGCCCATGGTGCGGTCGGCTGCTCGCAGTGGCTGCTCTTTGCTGTGTAGGCTTGGGTTGGACAAGTCAACCGCCTTTGGAGCCGGGCAGAGGGGTCTGGTGACACGGATGGTTTTTGGCGTCCCGTCACCTGCAAAAGTGGTCTCCAAGTGAGTGGTGAAGCCCTCGGGGCCCCGCAGGATGAGGACCACGTAGGTCTCAGAGGCGATGCTTCTCAGTATCTCCAGCGCTGTCTCATAGCTCACGTCCACCAGCGGTTTGCCATTGACGGCTAAAATGATGTCCCCAGCCTGGATGAGGCCACTCTGCTCTGCAGCCCCTCCCCGGATCAGGTCGGAGATGATGACGGGTGGCTTGCTGACGCGCTCCTTCACCAAGAAGCCGAGGCCGCCCACCTTGCGCTTGAAGAGCCTCACCGAGATGACGTTGGGCTGTATCTGTTGCACGCTGAACACATTCTCTTCCATGGCAGCCCCTCTTTTTCAAGCCTGCAGACCAGGACCTTGACACCCGCTGAGCACAGAGGAATTCACTGTCCGAGATGCTTATCCACACTGAGGCAGGGAAGGGACAACTCTTCGGCTTTTGAGCAACTGACCTCACTGCAAAACTCCTCTGGGCTTTGGCTGCAGGCTGGCTTTCTCCAGCATACTCACTGCTGCCTGTCTCCGTAATGCAGCCTGGGGAAAGCAGGGTGTATCACCGGTGGAAAGCAAGGCTAGGAGCAGGGCTGGGCATCGCAGGGGCTGGAGGGGACAACATGCCAGCTTCCAGTCAGCCTCTGGTCCTGTGCTGGGCAGAGGAGGGGAGGCAGCCCGCTCACTTCACCGACATCCCTGAAAGCAGTTCACGAGCCTCTTCAGCTAGAAAGGAGGAAGAAAAGAGAAGCAAACAACAAAGGAGAAAGAGAAGTGAGACAGGGCAGGCGTAAGTGCCGGCGCAGCACGGGGCTCGGCACACCACAGACACCCCCGTGCATCAGCCCGTCCCCACACATGCCACCCCCCGGGCTGCGCTCCGGAGCCAGGCTGCAGCTCCCCATCGCTCTGGGCTTTGTTTCCTCCACCCCTCCCTGCCAAAAGCAGCACCATCTGCTCGGCAGGGGCTGGAGAAGTGCGGGGGGAGCCCGGGGAGGGGGAGCCAGGCTCGGACCCTCCCTACTTTGACCATGGGGTGCCAGTCTGGCAAATGGGTAGAGAGGCGTGGAGCTCAGCTCCGGTGCCGGCTGAGGATCTCATCTCCATGTGTTTTCCAGAGTATCCAACAACCTGATGGTTGAGGCGGATTGCGGTGAGCAGACGGGGGATGTGTGTCCCTGCCCAGGATAAAACCCATTCCATAGGTGCTGTCACACCAAGAAGGCTTTACTCTTTCTAGTAGCAGCCACAAGCAAATCAAGGCAGAAGAAGAGGACATTCAGCTCCCCTTACCCCGAGTTACAGCAAGGCACTTACAACAGCAAGTGCTTTCAAGCCTGGCTACAGGGAGCACAGCCTCAGCCTGGCTCAGCTCCTCCTCTCCCCATATTTCAAGCCTGGCACAGGGACACAGGAGGCAAAGCTCACACTCCCCCGTGCCCAGCCCTGCCATCCAGCTCTGAGCAGTTCCCAAACAAATTGCTTTAGCTGATGGAAAACCATCTAGAGGAGAACATGCAATGAGTTTACCCAGCTCTCAGGGGAACCTCATGCATCAGGGCATGACTTTCTACAGCCCATGCGTGGCTTGAGGAGCCACATCTCATTGACTCCTGATGAGACCCTGGTTCTTACATGCCAACGCTTGCATTCGCTAACTTCAGCTCCTAGACCCTCTCTGCTTTCCCTTCTCATTTCTTAGATGCTCTGGAGAACGTTTCTCTCTGGGACTGTGCCCTGACATTTAGCAGCAAGCTGAAAGGCAGATGCCTTCTCTTCTTTTTTAAATCGGAATTTTGGGGAGAGAACAGAGGGCACTAGATCTGCAGGCTGGAGGCACTGGCATGCCAAATAAAACACTCTCCTGTCACCCAGAGGCAGCGCATTTGGGGCAGCATTTGACCCTTTAGACACCGATCACTGAGTCCCCCTCTGCCAGGAGCTCCCTTCAACTCCCAGATGGGAAAGACAGGGATCTGAGGAGCAGGGCAGTGACACCAGCCCTGGCATTAACTCACTTGAGCACTTTAATCTTCATGTGATGAAGGCTGCTGACCCCAGCCTGGCTTTTTTGCAGGCGAGTAAAGAATAGAGCAATTAGAGAGCGATAACCCAGGCTGATGGATTTAACCCCTATTGCCCTTCTCCTGCCATTACTCATCCCTGCAGAGCAGCAGCAGCAGCATGTGCAGGGTTAAATGTCACCTGAGTAGGTCAGTGGGGAGTCACCTCCTCAAGGCTAATTAACCTGGGTGACATAAGCCCTAATTGCCCGGTGACTTCCCACAAGCGGCCCTGGCCAGAGGTGGCTGGAGCAGGACCTCTGGCAGGGGTGATGGGTTATGCTACCTCACAGGGTTTGGGGTACCAGAGCAGGACGTCTCCAGATCCTCAGGCCACCAAGGGAGGGAAGGTGACATATCTGGGAAGGATGGAGGGAAGCAGAGATCTGCTTCTTAGGGGAAGATTTGTCCTCTTCTCCTCCCTTTCCATCCCCTCTATCCCTTTCCCAGCCAGAGCCCACTTTCCCCAGCGGCACTGGGTGCAGCAGGACCCTGTCCAAGCCTTCCCTGTCGTTTGCAGGCTCTTTGGTGCCAGTGCCAAACCGCAGGACCTGATAGACCTTCTCTCTGCCCAAGCTCTGTTTTTTCCTCTCCCTGCTCTCAGCAGCACATCAGCACATGCCCTGCATCCCCCAGTCACTCCACTGGTCCCCCTTACAAATGAGGTCACCATCACCCTGACATCCATGAGCAGGACTCATTTCTTACGTATTAGCTGACACCAGAAGGACAAACCAGGCTTTGAAAGCAGTATAAGTACCACACAAGTGCAGGACTGTCGTCTTCTCTTGCAGGGGACAACCCTGTTATTAGCTCTGGATTAGTCACCAGCTACAAACATCTTGCAGTGGGTGAAGTCTATGTTCACATCGTGCCTATCTTGGTGGGGCCAGGGCCACCTCGGGGACTGCCCAGCCCAAGCCCCTGTCACCACCAGGCATCCCCAGCAGCTCCTGTGGGCAGATGGTCAACAGCTAGAGGAGATGATGCCTTCCAGCTTGTCTCAACTCCTTACTGCTGTGCTTGCAGAGGAGCGGAGCCATGCTGAGCCTCACCTGCCCCAAATAGCTGAGAAACACCAAAGTATTTACAGTCACTCACTCTTCTCCGACCAGGCCAATTTCCAATTTTTCCCTCCAAAACCTTATAGTAAAGCTTATAATCTGTTACATATAGACGGGCTGGAAGACAAGGAACAACATTATGTGCCTGTTCAGGATTTTTATCCTCCACCTTCCAACTCAAGCCTTTTGTTTCCTTTTTCTCAGCTGCCTCCCAGAGTAAGGAAGGTCACAAAAAACCCAGAAAACAGAGGGGCAGGCAAGGAGATGGAAGGCAACCTGTCTCTAAGCCCCTGAGCCTTCTGTTCCTTTGGGGAAGAGTCGGACAAGCATTTTCATAGAACCATTTAGGATGGAAAATAACCTTAAGATCATTGAGTCTAACCCTTTTCCAGCTACAGAATCTTGCACAAACTCAGATTGAAGATTGGAGGGAGCTCAGGAGACAACCAGGAGCACAGGGAAGACTTCCCCAGACACCCAGCATGGGTCAGAGCTTCCCCATGCCCAGCTCCCAGTGAGTCCCAGGACATTGGCAGGTTTGTTCCCAGAGGGAAGCTGAAAGATTCAACCCCATGTGAAGCGACAGGGAGATGGTGGCTGTTTGCAATGTGGATGAACTCTGCTCAGCTCCACCGAGCTCGGTTCTCCCTACGAGCATCATTAAGACTCTGATTTATGAGCCCAAGAGCAGTAGCACATTTGCCAGGTCGTACATGTGAAGCTCCTGGAGGTGTCACGTCTAAGTCCTCAAAACCCATGAGAGCAGTGTGCTGAGCAGGGTTTCACAGTGCTACTTGGGGGGAAAAATCTATTTATTTCATCCCTGAAAGGCAGTGGGAGGTGGCCAATGCCACAGGCAAAGCCAGGTTCAGCTCCTTGCTGAGCCACCCCAATTGGATAAATATCCATGAACAGTGCCATCCCACTCCCTGCCTCAGTTTCCTTCCCCTTCCCAAAACATAAACCCAACTCAAATCACAGAGGAGCAACAAACCGTGTAGAGCTGCAAACTTGTAGCACCCCAGACAAGCATTAACCCTGATCTCAACAGCAATCCACACTAACAATGCCTGTTTGGAGGCTTTCATCAGTGCCGGGAAGAGCAGCACAACAGGCTCCCTATGGCAGCGACAAAGGCATTTGCTTAACATACAAGCCCTATGAAAGGCAATAACAAGAAGCTTTTAGAGTCGCCAGATAACATTTCAAGCAACAAACTCCAGCACATATTTTAATTGGCTGATTCGATTTAGAAAGCAAAGTGGAGGAGAAATCAATCTTAGGAGCTTAACACAATCTCTTAACTCTCCCAGCCAGGGGCTGCAAGTGATGGTGAGTTAGAATGTACCCAACAGCAGCCCTCAGCGTGGGCACTTGGGTTGCCCTTACCCTCACAAATCAATTCTGAGCCTTGTCTTCGCTGTGGTAATGGCTTATATTTCTATGTGCCAGCTTTAAATGGACACCATTGTCCTATTTAATTAGTTTTGGTGGGATTTATAGCATTCAAGGAAGAACCCCAGGGCTGATGGATTTATGCCCGTTTAATTTTTACGACCCATGGAGCACCAGTGAATCTGATGAGGAGTGATGGGATGCAACATATGCACAGTTACTGTAAACCTGTGTGTTTGTGCAGCCGAAAATGGAGCATTAAAGTGATTCACTGGCAGCCAGCTCGCCCATGCCAGCAGTTCTGTGCTCAGCTCCCGCTCGGCTCAGACCGACGCCACGATGTATCTGTGTACATGGCCTTTTAATCCTGACATTATATAGACAATGCTCCCCCAGCTATCTCTAATTATCCACCTCCCACCAACCTGGCCAAAATCCACCCAGGAAGGAACAAGCCCTTTTTCCTTCACAGCCAAACCGCGCACTCCACTTCTCCCCATCCCCAGAGCACCACGCTGGGAAGTACCTGTTTCACCTGGACCACAATGTTTTATTCACCCCCAATAAACCTGATTTACACCTAGGAGTGAATTAAAGAGGAGGCACTTTGCCATCTGTGCAACACTCTAGTGCTAGTGCTCAGTGTCCAAGGATGCTGTGGAGCTTCTGGACAGCTCCATGCAGCCACAGGAAGCAGTGGGCTTGGGAAGGATGCTGCCAAAGGGATGAATGGCTGTGGACTCAGTCCTGGAAACCCCCTCACCTCCCTCACATCAGCAAGGCACAGATGTTTGCATTGAAAACACTCCTATAACTGGTAAAAGAACAGTTAATAAAATAACTACTTGCTTTCCAGTATAAATAAATCCGTGTCCATTCCGTGAGAGGGTTCATTTGCCCCTAATCAGGGGGTTGCTTTCTGGAAAGCAAAACAATCCGTGGTTGCTCATGGGCACATCATTGGGCTGCCCTAAAGCCCCACAACATGCACATTTATCCAACTCGTTGCACTTGCTTTTGTGTTCATCCCAACTGTCTCTCTCCGGGGAATTAAACAGCCAAGGAAAGCCTGGTCCTGCTGGCCGGAGGAGCCACTAGCACACCTTGTGGGCAGGACTTAGATGATCATTGTAGGTCCCTTCCAACTGAAGTACTCTATTCTCTATTCCGACCAGCATCCTGCACACTCCTTATCATGGAGCATCAACACTAGAGTAGGCAGAACTGCACCAAAACTTTGCTGTAATCTAATGAGGTCCCTCATCCCTCTTCCCTTCAGCCCATCTGATACGAACCATACCTCTCCAAGCAGATCTCAGGCAATCAGTTTAATGTTGCCAAGACAACTGTGTTGACAAAATTCCCTCATTTTTTTTTTCCCCCGGATGACAGAAACAAGGCTTTGTTTTAATTTGGAGTTCAAGGCTTAACAGATTTCAGTAACACGCCTGCCATTTCTCTTCTACTGTTTCTTGGCGCCTGTGGTGTGTGGCTGAAACAGAGTTTAGATAAACCCGTCAATTCTGCCGCTAACCCTATCTAAAACTGATGTTCTTATTAGGGTTCAGCCCATCTGTAAAACATAAATTTCACCACCATCAATTTGCCAAGAGGATTGGAATTACACCAGCGACTCCAGTTTGACAAATGGGACCTGTATTAACACCACACCGCTTTGTCCTAAACAACAAAATAGGTAGATAGGAAATAAATGAGAAAATGCCACTTGATGGATGGTCTCGGAATCCAATCGCAGCACGAGAGGGGGATCGTGGTTCCATTTAGGAAAGAACAAGAAAAAGGGAATTCAGAAATCACAGCAGGTTGGCAGGAGCTGCAATAGCTTCAGAGCTGCCAGCCGGCATCAATAGAGGCAGCGACAGAGCTCTCAGCTCAGAGTCAGTCCAGGAATTCAACTCCCGGCTCGTCTCAGCAGCTCACGTTCTCGTCCCCTCCTTTACTGCTGACTCCTCAAAATCCTTCTAGAATAGCATCAAATTTGCCTCCTCTAACAAGCCAGTGGGAGATGCAGCCCAATTAGGACAGTAAATAGCAATAAACCTGATTGTCACCAACTTTTGCTGAAAGAGTGACTCATGTCACTATTTAAAAACCTCAGGAAAACATCGGGCTCCTTACGGCACAAGCCTGGGTTCCTCGGTCTGGAGGCACGAGCCAGCTCCCTGTGAAAGCCTACTTACGAAAAAGGCTATGGGATTCTCTCTGTTCCCCTTCTTCAACATCAAAAGGGGCAGGAGGACTCGAGGTGCGATTCCCTGCTGATGAATTCGGTACATGGAGTCAGAGCAGAGCTCTCACCCTCTGTGCACCCGCACCCTCGGTGACTATGCAAGGCAAAAAGGAAGATAATTTGTTCCCCCTAGTTTCTGTCTGCACTTTTCTTAGGGTTTTGCATTAGCACTTGTTGCCATAGTATCAACAGCGGCAGCAAAGGTCTCAGGGAGCCTCCTGGGACCCATTCCTTGTCCTAGGAAGGGCTCTGGCTCTAATTCAGACAGGATTGTGGGAGATGGAAGGATGGAATTTTCTGTTTCCTTATTTTTGCTAAAGGTGCTGCTAGTGGGAGCAAGGCCTTTCCTGAGCAGCAACATCATCCTTGCTCCACTAGCATCCCTGGGGCTGGGAAAGGGGGACAGTGACAAGAAGGCCATGAGCTTGCTGAACCCCAGTTTCCATGACTATTGTGTATATAATGGAGCAAGATTACTATGGAAAGGTTTAAAGAGACAATGTTAAAGACAGAACCTTTCTAACTCTTTCCTTGAAAATTAAATTGTGGTGAGGCTCTGGCACAGGGTGCCCAGAGAAGCTGTGGCTGCTCCAGCCCTGGCAGTGTTCAAGGCCAGGTTGGACACAGGGGCTTGGAGCAACCTGCTCTAGTGGAAGGTGTCCCTGCCTGTGGCAGAGGGTTGGAAACTCATCAATAGCAGTATCATGGGGAGAGGCAGCAGTGGGGCAGGCTGGCACACCAGGACCACAGTCCTGCTGCACTCCATTGGGGCTGGAGTCATTGACCGCAACATGCCACTGATATTTCCGATGACACATTAATTCTGAAGGCTGGCTCCTGCTCTGGAAAGACTGAGCTTTCATGACTATCAAGGCAAGGAAGAAGTGCATCTTTTCAGCATGTCTGAAAACATAGGCTTGATACTCTGCAAAATAGGAGTAGGACAAGCCTGCCCTTGAAGAGCATTGCAAGAGCTCGTCAAGCATAAAGAGTTGCCTTAGCATAAATACCTCCCGGTTTGTATATACACACAGAGTACTTGCAGGTTTCCACACTCTGCATATAGCACCAACATACTGCTAACATATGGGCTTTCCAGACTGTGTGTTTCTCATGCTCACAGCCAAATCCTAAGTACTTGCTTGGCATCATCTCAGCACTTCATTCCACTTGTTTTACAGCTGCCTTGGAGGGTAGCAATGCGTTGGGTCAGGTATCACACACAGCCCATTGCAATCCACTTGGAACAAACATGTCACATCTGGCTTCAACCAGAAAGGGACTGACAGATCCTTCCCTCTTCAGGACACAATATGTTTATTTTTGGCTACGTACAAGAGATCAGATCACATATATAGATCTGATTTAGTGCACAGATACAATCAGAACAGCGTGAGTACAGCAAAGGCATTTTAGCTTCATTTGGAGCCTCCTCTCAAAACTGGTCCCTTCCTATCGGGGTTGTATTTCTTTAGTCAAAATTGATGGTATCAACAAGTATCAAACAATATTCTCATTACTCAGGAGAGGTAGATGCTAATCTATGCAAGCTGAGCTCATGTGACTTATCAGTTACTATATATAGTTGTTTTCAGGCACTGATTTAGGCAATCTGGCAGATTTCCTAAGCCTTTGTACAGATACACTACTGAAATGGAAAAGACAAAATACACGAGCAAAGCAGGGGGTGGAAAGAAAAAGCTGAGAGGGGTAAAATGTCCCCGAGGGAGGACCAAACCCTCCCCATCAGTAGGCACACAACATTAATTGCAAGTGAGGATTCAGCCCAAACCCCTCTGCCTAAGATGGCCTCTCCGGTACTCGCTCACGATCATTGCACTGACAGAGGGAATAAGCAGAATTCAAAGGGCACAAGGACTTGTCACTCTCCTTCGCTCATGAGGGAATGTAACATTTCTTGCAGTGCAGGTACCTGATCAGAGAAATATTCCCTCAAACCCCAGGTCTGCATAAGAAGAGACTTTGTGCTGGGAGTTTGTTTGCAAACACATGCATGCTTTAAAACAGGAGAGTATGTAACTGAGTGTGTAGCATCTTTAAGAAAATATTCTGGGTATTACGAATGAGAAAGAAATAGAGGGAGGAAGAAATTTCTGATGCAAACCCAAATTCTTTACAATAGGACATCCTCATCTAAGACCTTTAACAGAAAAGACATAGCCAGCCAAGATGTGCAGGTAGAAATCTCGGGGAGATGCTATTTTGAACAGCCCCTCTGCCCCAAAAGCTTCCTACAGCTTTTGTGTGATGATCCCTATAGATCCCTGCCTGAGCCATCAGCATTTAGGGGTGCAGAAGAGGAAGACAAGCTGGCATTTAAAGCAGTCGAGCCCCCAGCCACTGCAACTGCCCCTTGTAATCTCCCACATCTCCCGCTCCAGACAGCCTGTGCTCCCACGGGAAGGAAGGAGACACTTCCCCTCCATTGCGGTGAGAGGCGGATCAGCTCCTCGGGGACTCAGCGAGATAATTGTCAAGTTGCTGCCAGAATTTCCTCCTGACAGTCATAACTTGAAAGCGTTGGAAGAAAATGTCTGCACCTGGGCTGCGGAGCCGGCGCGCCTGGGGAGCACGGGGCTGAGACAGGGAAAGGCTCTGCGGGGCTGGAGCTGGATGGGGCGATGCACACCCACCCCAGCACCAGATGCGCCTCTACAGAGGTCTCTTTTTCCTCTGCTTTGACAGTAAAAACCAGAAGCTTTCTACTATCTACCGCAAACTAAGCCGAGAGTGAGCTCACAGGCAGGGCAAGCAAGGTTCATTTCCCTTGCTCCCTGTAACAACTCCCTTCTGCGTTTCAAGCGCATCCAGAGGGGACTATCGAGGTCCCAGGTGGGGAGAGGGAAGGGGTAAGAACCGACCTGACCCTCCCTGGAGGACAGGAGCCAGCCATGAGTGGGACATCCCAGGGCTACACACAGAGGGCTGGATCCGCATTAGGGTGTCTCTTTCCCACCTTGCTCTCACCCCAGCGCTCCGGGGACAGCGGGGACACTCCGGGTCATCCCCCAAACCAGCACTGGGGAGGTGGTGGCATCTCATGCGGCCCCGAGCCCTCCCCGACGGTGCCCGCGTTGTCGCGGGGGGAGGGGATGTGTCGCGACTCTGCTCAGGCAGCGATTAGCACCCGGGACAGCTCCGGCACGGCCCCCCCCTCGGGAGGGGGGGGACCGATAGTCCTGACCCCCCCATCCCGGGAAACTGCTTCGGTCAACTTCTACCCGCCGGGAAACTACCCCTTCGGGCCCCTGCACGCTGGTCCCCGTCTCCGCCCGTCCCTTCCCTCCCCGGGCAAACTGTCCCGTCCCCGTCCCATATGTGTCACCCCCACGGCAAACCGCCCCCCCATACAAGCGGCCCGCCTCGCCCCATCCCAACTTGCTGCAAAGAGTTACGGGGGAGGGAAATACCCATCAGCTTCGCTCCATTCCCGCAGCACCCCCAGCCCGAAGGACGCGGTGGGGGGGAAGCTGAGCACGGAGTTTGCAGCGGAGCCCCAGGGTGCGGCGGACGGCGGCGGGGGACCGACACACACAGCCCCGCTCTCCGAACAAGCAAAGTGGCTTTAGCCGGGCAGACCCCACCCGTGTTCCTCGCTCCCCTCCGCGGCGCGGGGCCCGGGGATAGCCCGGCCGCCTCCACCGAACCCCGGGCTCCTGCAGCCGGAGGCAGCGCCCGGCTGCCCACACCGGCAGAGCTGGGGACCCGCGGCTGTCATCCCGTCCCCAGCCAAGGGCACGGCGGCGCGGCGCAGCCCCGGTGCCCCGGGGAGCGCTTCCGACGGGCGCCCGAGGGAGCGCAAGGTCCCGCGGGGCTCCGCGCATCCCCCCGCAAAGTTTCCCGGAGAAGCGGCGCCCGGTGCGGGGCTGGGGGCAGCCCGCCCGCCGCCCCACCTACCGTGCGGCCGAGAGGAGCCGGCCCCGTCCCCGGCCCTGTCCCCGTCCCCGCCCGGTGCATCCCTCCCGGCGGCTCCGGGCGCAGCGGACGGACGGACGGAGCCCGGCGCGTCGCTGGGCTCGGCTGGGCTGGCGGGGAGGGAGCCAGTCCTCGCTGCGCCCCTTTATCCCAGCATCACCGAAACGAATCCGCTTTGACGTCCAACCCGGGTTTTTATGGGTGTGGAGCGAGCCGGTGCAGCCCTCATTAGGAGACACTCTGCTCTCCAAATCATACATCTTTTATATAACCTCATTTCCAGTGTACCTTTTCTTCCCCCTCCCTCCCCTTACCGGAGAGCATCGCTCCCCCCCTCCCCAATTCCCCCCCCAGTTAAAGAGCCGAGAGACACCCCCCGGCCCCCACTTGTTGCCGGGAAGCTCCGCGCCGCAGCCCGCCCCAGAGCGGGGCTCTGCCTGCCCCTGCCCAGCCCTGCTGCACTGGCAACTGCCTCCGGGCCCATGGAAAGCTGTATTCACACCCCCCCTTCCTGCTCCCAGCCGGGCTGTGCTCTGGTGGCTGCAGGAAAGCCCCCTCTTTCCCCGAGACCCACCTCCTGCCGGGTCTGCCCCTGCCCTCTCTGCACCCGGGGCAGACGGCACCAGCCCCACTGTGATGCCCTGAGCACCAAAGCTGCCTGTACCTCTGCTGGCAAAGACGAGGCTGGACCACGCACAGGTTAGGGAGCAAAGGGGCTCCTCCTCACCCCATCACCCCATTTCTGACTATCTATCTGCCCCTGATAAGGCCCAGTGCAAGCCTGAGGCTTGACATCAGTCTCCGGGCTTTACAATTGTGCTCATTCCCATGGCAACAACAAACACACTATTATAGATATATAGTATTATATAAACGCAAGTGGGTTCTTGGGCAGGAATATGAGGTTCACCAGCTCACAGCCTCCTCCCAAGGCCAGGAGGCAGCTCCCACCGGAGCAGGGAGAGGTGGCTGCAGCCTGGTGAAGACACATGGCCCATGGATGCCCAGCAGCTCCGCCTCCCTGCCCCATGGCTGCACCGAGGCAGGCAAATACAGCACAGCAGGAGGTTCAATTACAAAACTTCCCACAGGGAAGAGGAAAGGGAGCAGCCCTGTTCCCTCCCGGTACAATGGGAGTTTTGCAGAGGTGGCGAAGGGGAGAGGATAGGCAAATGCGGCAGCAGAACTGGGGCTGCTTTCCCCATGCTCCCCTCTCCTCACATTCCTCATACATCACGCTGTAATACACTGTCTGGGGCTAATGAAAACATAATTAGGCCTATTTAGATGCAAGAGGACTAATCTAATAGCAAACTACCCAACGACATCTGCTCTGATGCGTTGGGCAGAGAAACCTGCCCCGTGGAGGGATGAGTAGGTGCACACCAGCACTTCGTGACCCTGTTACAGGCTGAAAATTCTCAGCTGATGACAAGCACAAACCCTTCCTCTCTTTCAGTGCTCAGAGCTTTGAGCCTGGCCTTAGTGCTGCAGGGAGGTGTTCAAAGGGACTCTGCACTGCCAAAGCCACCCTGACACACGGCATGAGCTCCAGCCACCAGCACCTCACTGCTCTTCTGCTCTCCTGCCAGTGAGGCAGAACTGCAGGAGGCAAAACCATGCTGGGGAAGCAAACTTAAAATAACTTAACAGGACAATGCTCACTTCTGTATCAGCTGGAGCTTTGCTGAGGTCTGTAAATCTGGGCAAGCCAGGAGCAAAGGGTCAGTATGAGAAGGATGCTGCCAGTCTGTGCATGTCCTGTGCATCCCTCCAAGCCAGGAGCAGCCCCAGGTAGCCTTTCCCTCCAGCTGGTGGCCATGAGTCAGCCTGGAGAGGAAGGTTTGAAGGTTCATAAGTGACTAATGAGGCAGATGTTGGGCTGTGAATGGAGAAGGTGGAGCAAGACCCTCTCCAGCCCATCTGCATCCAGTGAGCCCGTTCCCATACAGCTCTTGGCGTGACAGCAAACGTTTGCACCCTCCTTCCTCCAGCAAACAGCATCTGTGGGAAGGATGTCTCCAAAGCGAACATGTTCCTATCATCCTGCCTCATCATTCATGGGTAGATAAGAACCCCAGAGAAGAGACCCCAGCTCTGAAGAAGCCCCCCAGCCATGGAAGTTGCTTCCCCCTTTCTCACAGCTGTGAGCAAATGGAAGTAGTCCTATCAAGCAAGTTATCCCCCAAAACTGCTCAGGATTGGGAATAGCCTCCTCCCTGCCCCTCACACAGCTGCATCCCAGTTCCCCCTCTCTGAAATCAGCTCAGCTCTGCTTGCCTCTGGCCATATGCTGCCAGCGGTTAAAGAAGCCAAATATAAATCCAGAAGCTAATGCTCCCCCAAGTTTCCTTTCCCTCCCCCTTCCCGGATCTGGATTCTTTCCCCTCTCCCATTCATCCTCACCCACCTCTCTTTTGGGAGCCGGGAATGCAGTGAAAATGTGCCACTCAGGATGCTCGGCTCCAAGATCCTTAGGAAAGCGTGGCCTCAGCACGGCTCACACACAATATCCCCAGCAGCCACAGCTCTGGAGTTATTCGGCTGCTATTTCTATGCAACTCGAAATGTGTTGGAGGGATTACTGCCGCGGGAATAAAGAAACGGCTAAATATATTTATACTAAAGCTTAAGGAGCTATGTAACTCCACACACACACACGTACACCAGCTGATAGGGGGGTCTGGCACAGAGACTGCAGTGATTTGGGACAAATCCCAGGATTGTCTCTGTCTGTGCTCTAGTTTAGAGCAAGCGCCTATGCTGGTGCCTGCCTAGAGGTGGCAGTGAGCCTTCGCTCTTGTCCTCTCCAGGACAAGAGCAGAGCAGAGCGGCACAGGAGGGCCTGGGAAGTCCCCAGCAGGGCTGGATGGAGCTCTGCACTCTCTGCTGGCTTGGCCACTATGGGCATAAACACAGGTTGCTCTGCCCAGGCAGGACCCGCAAGGAGGAGTCCCGCTGCCTCCTTCCCCTTCCTCTCCACCCATGCCATACCCACGCGACTGGACCAGCGGGATTTTTTGGCATCGTTCCCTCTGCACTGTGCATGGGGAAAAGATGGGGGTTTGAGCCGATCCAGACTGCCTTTAAAACCTGGGAGGACATGGACAAGGGAGCTCACATCCCTGCGCCAGCTCCAGGACATGTTTTGGGGGTTAAACTCTTTGCTTCCCATTTTCAGGAGCTGTAACAAGCCCTGAGCTACCAACCAGAGCTATGGCAACACGAAGTCTTCCGGCACAAACAGTAATACCAGCTTTTCCCTGAAACCACCCTCCCTTCCAACCAGACACCTGTAAATCCCACCAAACCCAACTGTATCTCTTAAACCTCCCTGCGCTGGGGGTTTGAGTTAGGAATGTGCTGCTGGAAGGATTCTTTCAGAGCGCATCGTACAGCCTCCAAGGGTATAAAGTGGGTTATAAAGGGTGATCTCTCTGTCACATGTACTTGCGGGCACGCATGCACACACCAAATCTAATAAAAAGATATTAGTTGAAGAGTATTTGGCTTCTGGCATTCAACTAAGCCAAGCTTCATACAGACACCAAAGAAATGAAATTACAGGAGCACACAAACAAGAAATTCCAGGGGGATGAATTAATGTTTCATCACTATTACAGGGCTGAGAAATACCTGCCTGTCTTCCCTTGTATTTCTTTTACTTGTACTTCAAAACGTGAACCCCCTACCTTTAAAAGCCACCATAGCACATTTCCTCCAGCCCAAGCCCTACCACCTTCCCATCAAAATCAAAACTGCTTTCATTATCATTTTAAGGACACGTTGAAAGGCTAAAACCACCCCAAAGTTCAAGGACTTCCTGTAAATCCAGGATCTAATTTAGACAGATTAAAACCCCCCTGCTTGAAGACCTTGATTCACAGGCTGAAAGGGGGGTGAGTTACTTCTGGGTTATTCAGATGCAAACAGTGTTTTGAAACACAAGTGCCTGAGCCATCCACCAGCAGCTGTAAGTTTGGGGGCAGATGCTCGGCAGCAGTAGAGCTACACGACTCCACTGAAATCAGCAGAATCTGTATCATTAAAGCCAGCTAAAACCAGCCAGTTCTCAGTGTTTTGTACCATCTGAGTCCCTATTTCAAGCCTATTATTTCTAGTGGGATCAGGCTCCCGAATGGTGCCTTTTAACCTTTGGATCCATTATTGGGGTAATTCCAAACTAGAAAAATCACCTTTGTGTCAACCTTAAGCAGCACATTGAGAGGTTTTATGTATTTTTTCCCCTATTAAGTGACACGTTTCAGAAGACTGTGGGTTAAAGACTTGTTCCAAAAGACCCAGATCTCTAATCTTAAATGAAAAGTTATCACTGGAGGACCTTGGTGTGGGTGGTGTCAAACACAGGAAAGGGCCCTGCGTCAGCCAGAGCCCTGGGTAAATAGGGACGGGGAGGAGAGCAGAGGGCTTGGAGCAGGCTGACGAGCCTGATAAGCCAAATCTGCCAAGCATTCATTGCGAAAAAGAACACAAAACAAACCTGAAAGCAGAGAAACAGCTGCTGTTGAGCTCTTAATTTCTAAAAAAGAGCAAGAAGGGCAAAAATAAAAGGCCAAAAATACTCAATTCCCCACCAGCAAAGCCCCTCGTGGGATGGGAAGGGAGGGAGGCTCCAGCATTGCTGGTCTCCTCTGCAGACACACTTAAGTGAAGCAGCATCTTTGGGGTACCCCATGAGAAGGATCAAGCTGTGCAGCCCCTCTGTCACATCAGCCCCAGCCTGGATGAAGCAGCAAAGGGAAGGTGGCAACATGAAAGGCTGATCCCAGCCCCAGCAAAAGATGTGCAAGCATAGGGGGGCACAAAGGTGTTGGTCACCTGCCTCTGAATTAGCATCATCTGGCCATGGCCAAATAGCAACTGAATATCAATCCCAGCCCAAACATCAGCAGCTCCCCAAAAAGGGAGAAAAAGAAGAAGTCAAGGGACAGAACTGTGGATTTTCCCCTTTTCTTCCACAAACCAAACAAAGGAAAGACGATGCTTGGGCTTCCCACTGACTGGAGAGAAATTTGCAGAAGTATGCCAGAAATTCAGATTTCTTTCTGGAAGGACTTGAATGGGATATTGAAACACTGCTGCAATTTAAAGGTATTACTCAGCTTCTTCTAGTTGAGCCAAGATGAAGCAAACCCTTCTACAAACCACTCTGCTTTGAGCAGACAAACTCCAGCACAGCCAGGAGAGCTCAGCAACCCAGCATGAAGGCCCAGCAGCAGGTTTGAACATGCCAGGCCCTGAGTTCACAGCTTGGTTTTGGTTTAAAAAAGCAATTTACAGCTTTTTGGCTCCCAAAACCCAGCTCAGCCCCAGTGATTCACCTACCTCCAAGCTCCAAGATGCTCCCTGTGGCCAAATCCTGACTCACTCACACGCAGCCCCTCTGGTTCCAGGCTCCTGGGAGCAGAGCTGACCCCACTAATGAGAGAAAATAGGGGCTGAGCAGCTCACTGGGGTCACCTGTGAGAGCTTCCTTAGCACTGGGGACCTCATCCTCAAGCAGCCCTGACGTCAGCTCTAATAACATTGATGGAGACTTTGCCTGTGGTTGAAAACATCCTCGATGTTTCCTTGTGAGATCACCAGTGCCTCATGGATTTCAGCCCAAATCCCAGCCCCCTGCTCGGCATCCCGCTCATTCCAGCCACCTGGCACCCATTTTCATGCAACTCACCAAAAACATCCTGTTTTTGAGGTCTCAACCCATTAAATTTGGTGGAAATCAGCTGGGTTTGTTAGGATGAGATGAGCGGATAAACCGGAGCGCAGCTGGATGAGCCCTGTTTCCTTAGAAAAGAGGTACCAAAGGTACCCCCAAAAAGAGAACACCCCCAACCCTTCTGTTTTGGTGCTGTTGGAGAAGGGAGATTGTGTCTGTGTTTAAAAGCTGGAGGATTTCCACCTCTCAATACCTTCTGCAGGTGATGGTAACTCCACCAAGGGTGACACTGCTGCCCACGGACCCCAAACCAGCTGCTTTGGGGAGGCTAAAGTGTGTTTTCCTTGCTCTCAAGCTGAAGTTACCCTCCCAGGATGGGCCAGGCCTAGGCGAGGAGAGGTTTCCTGGTGGACAAACATAGACTTTCCTAGTCCCGGGATCCTGACCAGCTTGTAGAGGGAGGAGGTGAAATCCCGGGAAATCCTGGCTCTCCATGCCAGGGAAACACTGGAGGGGCCCCAATTGGTTTTGTTTCCAGGCTCCTGCTTTTCCTGCTGCATTTGAACACAGTTTGGCTCTTATGAGAGCCCAGATTAAGTTGATTGCTGTGACACTAACATCTGACCCAGGGTTTTGCCTACAGCGAGCCTTAGCTCCGTGCCTTTGGGGTTTGCTTGTGGGTGTCCTCACCTTTCCATACTGCTTTGTGCAGAGCTGGCTGGTATCAGCTCCATGACTCTCCAGATCCACTTCTGCTCCCAGTCCAGCTCTGGACCTAGGGTGGTGGGTCCCACCTTGCCCCCAAAGCAGGAGAAGTGAGGTCCAACAAGGAACAGCACTGCCATTGCCCTCAGGCTCCTTCAATGGCCACTTCAGGGCGTGTTCCTTGGGCCACTGGCAAAAGCACCCTGGCAAAGGAAGTCTGGTTGAAGTTGTGGTCCAGAGAGGCTGCAGGTCCTCTGGACTTCATCAGTCCAGACATGGCTGCCACCACTGCACATCAGATGTGTTGAACCCCCCTCTCATCCCACCACTAAACACTGGAGAAGAGCCCAGGCAGGAGGATGGAGATCCACAGGCTTTGCCCCCACACTGGCCAAGCACCTCGGCTGGTGGAGCAGGACAGACCCATCCCTGCTGCACCCATCTCCAGCCCACCAGCAATGATACTGCCCTTCTGAGGCTGGTATTGAATGGTTGTGGGCCAGGAGAGGTGGCATCCAAACCACTGAGTTTTACTTTTTTTTTAGCAGTGTTATTTTCCTATCATCTTTTGAGGGTTTTTGCAGCAGGAGCAGCTGATGGCCTGGAAACAGGCCTGGAGTTAGGAGTGGAGGCACCCATCCACGCAGCCCGAGGGAGAGCTTTGAGGCTAAAAACACAGTAAACAGGAAAAACAGCCGAACAGCTAAAGAGGCCACCTTGGACCTGAGAATCACAACCCTGTGACATGCTGGAAAATAACCATCCTCTTACCAATCTTACCAGTACAAGTGGGGAAACTGAGGCACAGAAGGGGTCAGAGGCAGCTAATATGTTTGCAGCACCCCCAGAACCAAATGTCAAAAGAGAAAAAGGATTAAAGCACTTTTTTTGCTGAATGAGAGATGGGTTCAGGGTTTTCACTGCAAAGTTAAAGGCATCAAGAATCCCTGGAGCAGGGGAAGGCTGGAAAAGGCTCACCCCAAAGCACCAGCCAGAGCCAGAGAAACCCAGTTTGGGACTTGGCAACCCAAAAGCTTCTGTTTGCCATTTTGACAGAAATAAATTAGAGTCAGGCACTCAAAAAGAAAGACCAGAAAGAATAGGAAAAGAACCCCAAGCAAGATCAAGATCAAACAAGAAAAGAGCTGTTGCAAAACACCAAGTCACAGCAGGCAGATCTCTCGCTACTCCTTGGGCTGCATCAAAAGCTCCCAGCCCCAAACTGCAACTGCTCTCCAGCAGAGACCCCACTGGAGCAAACAACAGAACAAAGAGCCCATCCCTTCCCCATGGAGACCAGCTTCTTATACCGGGGTCAAACAAGGCCAATTTGGGAAGTTTGGCAACACCTGCAAGCAAGGAGGGGAGGGATGTGACATTACCAGTGGCTGGCCCTGCGACCAAGGTGGCACCAGCCCTATGTGACTCAAATGTCACTCTTGTCACCAATGCCACCCCTTGGGGCTCGGCAGCCAGGACTCCTGCCTTGTTGGGGAGCAAGGTTACACACCAATGCGCCTCAGAGGAGCAAGAGGAGCTCCTCACCAGGAGCAAGAGGAGCTGTTTGAATCAGAAACATGTCATCTCATGGATTTGTGGGGCACAATTCCCAGGCGAGGAGTTGTTTAACGCAGCCATCCCTGCTGAGCTGGATACAGCCCTTGCTGCCCAAGGAGAGCAGCCACCCCACCAGCTGGCTAATGGCCCAGCACGAAGAGTGCTGATCTTTGAGCTAATGCCAGGTTCTACCACAGGTTTTCATCTAAAACCCCCACTGTCTACAAAGACCATGGGTTAAATTCATCTCTGCCCTGACTTCACCCCACCCAAATCACCAAGACCAGACCTCAATGGGTGTCCCAATGCAGAACAGGGACTGGACCAGCATCAAGCTGCCCCAGCCCAAAGCATCCTCCCCTGCAGACTGCCTGCAATCACACCTGGGGAAGAGCAGAAGGCTGCTGGCTTTTCCCTGCTGCACTACAAGTCGGAATACAACACACTTTGGACATTCTTAATGTAATTCAGCTTTCCTACAAAGAAACCACTGTCTCTTTAGGGCACATTTTCTCCTTGATGGCCCCCACAGCCTGTTTCTCTTTCTCTCTCCAGCATCCTGCTGGTTCCTAAAGAAGCCTCTCTCACCTTCTCTGGGTTTTGGAGTTATATCACCACCTCAAATGTGTTTTTCTTGCTCTCAGGGTCCCATCAACCCCCTGCAGAGGAGGACAGGGCAGCTATTGCCCTGAGTTGCACTCGCGGGGCGCAGGAGTGAGCTGCAATAACCAGGCGCATCTGAGAGCTTTCTGATACAACGGAGATAGATGGACCCTGAAGCAGGCTTTCCCCTCCCCTCTTACTTTCCCTCTCTTTATTTTTCTCTCCCCTCCTTGACCTTTTATTCCCAGTGGCCAAGAACATTTAGTCTGGCCGGGAAAAGGAAATCTCATTACAGCATTATGGTTCATTTAGCAGGTCCCACTGGAAGCCCTGCAATAACCACTGGCTTCCTAACAGGATTAGCCAGTGTCTGAACCTCCCAATCTCGCTGCAGTCATCTCCACTCCCCACAACAGGCTTGAGGACCCCAGAAAACCGCAAGCAGCCACAGGAACCCAAGATGCAGGTGGACATGGAGAAGGGAAGATTGACGGGAGCCAAAGATTGAGGCTGCGTTGGTGTTAACATGGGTGCTGCTAGCAGAGGTTTGAGCAGACCTTATCCCAGGCTCTGTTAGAGCCCTACAAATCCCACCTTTCTTTGCTGTCTTGGGTTCTTCCAGCCTTATGGTTCATTCTCACTCAACCTGTTGCTTCCCACAAGGTTTCTGGGGATATTAACTTCGGAAACACAAGCAAGACACTGGGGTAACGCAGGTTCTGCTACAGCATTAAATAGGACATATCCTGACTGCTGCAGCTCAACCAATACTGAGAAGCTCATGTAAGTTGGCTGAGGATCCTCCTGACTTCGGTCTTGGAGCTCACATAAAGGTTTTTGGTTGGCATCACATTGTTTGGTAACACGTTTTCTGGGCTCAGCTCTCTGTCATTACAAGAGTAGGAGGGCTTAGGAAAAAATAACTTGGATGAAAACATCAAGAAAGAAGCCAAATTACATGGGGCCACTAGAACAGCCAAGACAAGGTTTTGCCTTCAGTGATGCTGAAATCGATTTGCTTATCCCATCCCTGTCCCCACTCTGTACAAGGAAGAGGTGGTGAAAGAGCAGTAAATGGGGTGTAGCATTGCATGTGAAATCACCTCTGCAGCTTGACAGGGGTGAACATCTGCCTCTCACCACAAATCTGCTTCTGGTGCAGTATTTGCCTGGTTTGTCTTCCTTTAGAGCAGGGAGAGGCAGCACAGCTTTGGTTTCACCAAAAGCAGGAAGCAAGAAACTTGGTTCACCAAGACTAAGACCATGGTCTCACAACTACCTTACTCCATCACTTATCTACTACGAGGAGCTTTTGCCATGGCAGAGTCATGCACCACGACAGGGTGCAACCCTGCAGACATCCCGGTCCCCTGCGATCCCCTGGGACCATCACCTACTATGGTCCTTCTGCAGTGAGAAGTGGGAGCCCTGGAAGGTGTAGGAGCACACCACAGCCCCACCTCCACATGCCTCTTCTCTGACGACACAAGGAGCGCAGAGTGCTGTCTCCCAACTTTGATGCTCTGAACAAGCTGGGAAGGCTGAGAAACATCATTAGTGCTGGAGGCAAGAAAAAGCCACGCAGAGCTGTTTTCCAAGACAGAGCCCTGCATCGCGTCCCCTCAGCTCCCACACTGTTCCAGCTCCACCAGCAGATGTTCTATCATTAGCAAGATGTTTGTCTGGAGGTGAAGGGATGCGGTGGCCTTCACAGCGCTGCTAGCAAAGCTGTGTGGGCAGGGGTTAAGTGCTGGGGCGCAGCTTGTGCTCACAGGACATTACAGCGAGGGCGGTGGGGACCTCAGGGGTTTTGCACGATCAGCCCAGGCGATGAAGCACAGGTGAAGAGAGAAGCTGTGGGAAGAGAGGAGGGAGGGATGAGAGGAGGGAAAGTTGCACTCATGCACGCAGCGTGTAATTCACTTTGCAACATCTCACTGAAGCCAAGAATTGAGTAAGAGGCCAGAAAGGATGATGCATTTACATGGCTAATGAGAACACAGGGGCTGTGATCAGCCCTGCCAGGAGGGTGTAAACCCCCACTCCTGGCCTTCCATCAGCCTCAGATCACTGGGAACACAAGTGGATCCCCCTGAGAAGGGAAATGACAGATGACGTCCATCCATTCTGCCTGTCCTGGGTACCCACAGCGAGGTGCAGAGGATGGGCAGGGAAAGGGACTGCCTACGCTTTGCTGGAGCACCAGAACAAGGATGCTCTTGCTCACTCAGTGCAGAAATTGCCACTGGACCAGACACTTTGGCTTTTGGGGAGCATTTTTAGTCCCTTTTGTCTGCAGGCTGAGCTGGCACAGAGCTGTGAGCATCCTGCCTTCCTCTGGCCCTTCTGCAGGGACCCCTGAGCACCATCACCCTTCCCAGCATCACTCCTACCACTGCTGTGCAGGGCAGAAATGTTACTTGATGAGCTGATAGTGAACAAATATGACCTCCTAGCACAGCCGCATGCAACATCCAAGAGCATAAGCCACCTCAGAGGAGGGGATACAGGGCCTGTCATGGCCAGCAGCAAGTCTTGATACAACTACATGCCATACACTGCCCAAAGCGGCCACACAGCTCCCCACCATTCTTTCCCATTTTCTCTCTCTTCTTGTTTGTTTGTTTGGCCATCCAAGCATTTCTCAGCAGCAACAGGGTCTGGCAACCCAAAACTTTCCCTAGGGAAGAAGTTCTGGCATCCAACAGCCAAGTCAGGAGACTGGAAAGTTGCTCTGAGCCTGTCTCATCTCACGACTTGACATATCACTGCTGTCCATTTCCCTTCCCAAGGAAATCTGATTTGTTCCAAAGTTTATAGTTTCAGTGACCTAATCCCAGCATAGTTGTTCCTGTTTCCCTTTAATTTACTGCTGCAGCTTGTATTAATTGATGGATTGCAGAGGGCTTGAGCCATGCTAATTGCTTTAGAAGAAGAAAACAAGAAGAAAGAAAGAGAGATGCGAGGTCCCTTGGTGGATTATGAAGGTATCCGAATGGGGAACCAGCAGCCTCTAGAAAATAGCAACAGCTCCAAACAGAAGCAACTGTCTGGAGAGGTGGAGGCACAAAGGTGCATGACGCTGCCTGGAAACACAAATATCTTCCCTATGACAACCTTGAGGAGAAAGGCAAGGTGGGGGAGAGGAGGCTGCAATGGGCTCTCTGCTCTGCCAGGGTTGCCTTCACCCTTGATTCTGTTGCTGAATGATAGTGGGGATCAGGGGTGTTTCCTTAGGACAGGAAAGAGGCAAATGTCACCCATCATCCAGCAAGGATGATGCAGGGAACCACAGGATGCTGAGCTTGCCGGAGGAGGTGATGGAGCAAATACTCTTGGAAGTTGTTTCCACCCATTATGGGCAAGAAAGTCATTGGGAACTGCCAGCAGGGGTTTATCGGGTGTAAATCATGGCCAATGGACCTGATCACCTTCCAATTGAGAGGATTGGCTCTGTGGGCCAGGGCAGAGCAGTGCAAGCTGTATAACCTCACTTTGGCACGGCCTTTGGCAGCCTCCTATAGTATCCTTGTGGCTAAATCGTGGATAAGCAGATAAATCAGGTTGCACTCAGCTCATTTTCAGGTGATACGAGATGGAGGGAGCAGCTGACATGCTGGAAGGCAGAGCTGCTACCCAGGGGGACCACAATGAGCTGAAGAAACAGCCCAACAGGGGCTCAGGGAATTCAAAGGCAAACGCCAAGTCCTGCCACTGGAATGAGATAACCCCAAGTAACAGGACAGGCTGGGTCCAAATGTCTGGAAAGCAGCTTTGGAGAAAATGATCTGGAGATCCTGGTGGACAAGAATCACCATGCTGCAGCTCGGCCAAAGCCAATTGCTTCCCTGGGCTGTATTATTCCCTTTATTTGGTACTTGCAGTTCTGGATGGTGACCAGTTCTGGGCTCCCCAGGATAAGGCAGACATGGACACACTGGAGGAAGTCTAGTGGAAACAGCACATAATCAAGGACTAGAGCGGGAGCACACAATGCACAAGGGAAGGCTGCAGGATTTGGACTCCTTCTCTCCAAAGAAGAGAGGTAATGGTTGTCTGCAACCACATAGGTGGAAGATGGGGAGAAGACAGCCAGAGGTCACCAGAGGCAGGGCAAGATGCAGCAGCACAAGCTGGAACATGAGAAATTGAAGTCATCCTTGAAGTTACTTGGTCTACTAGAGTGTCCCTACCCATAGCAGGGGGATTGGATGATCTTTAAGGTCCCTTCCAACCCAAACCAGTCTGTGATTCTGTTGACTTGGCTTGGCCACAGCTCTGAGCAACCACCTCTGGCCCTGCCTTGAGCAAGGATACCCATGGCACAGGCAGAGGAGGCAGGGTGCAAGGCAGAGACTGAGATTGCTTGTACAGGTTGGGTTTGGAGACCTCATGCACAGTTTTGGTGGTTGATTTTGAGCAGAAGCCAATAGAGAACAAGACAGAGGAGGAAGAAGCTTCACCTCCAACAGCTCCCCTTGATGGGACCACACAGTGTTTCTAGTACCTGACACACAATATGGTGCTTTGTGCAGTCATGAGCCAGGTCTGATCCCATAGGAACATGCAGCAAGGAGGACATGGGAGCCCTCTCTGCCCTCCTCCATCTCTGATACCCTCTGAACCACAACACCATCCAAGTCTAAAAGTTTCCCAGGCAGTAAACTTGTTCCTTGTTGTTATCCTGGCTGAAAGCCCCCCCAGTTCCACATAAATCAGCCCAGGCTCCTTCAGCACGACTCTCATGGAGAGGTTGATTTATTCAGGAGCAACACAGGGAGTTTCCAGATTAACACTAATTGCTCTCCCAAATTACTTAATAGTTTAAATTGCAGTCCTCTCCTTGGGAATCATCTCAGACAGTTCAATAAAATACTAGCATCGAAGAGACAACTGCAAATTGATAAAGTCTTTGAGACGAGGCTAATATCATTGCTGTCTGGCAAATGTATTCATCTGAAACCAAATGAGGAGGATAAACAGCCTTGCTCGGTGAGGAAGGCACTGCCTGCTACCGAGCTGCTCAATTTGCTCTTCCAGAGATGATCTTATTGCTTGGAGAAAGGATCAACACTGCTGTAACGAGGCAGCCGGCTGCAACACCTATGAATAAATAGCAGCATCCTTCCCTTTGCAGAGAAAAAACTACATTTAATAATAATAAAAATAATGAATATTGGTAATAATTATAGGGCAAAAGTTTATGCTAGTTGTGATGGGAGGCAGGGGCTGGTGCTCCCCTTTGGGGTGCTGTGGGCCGCTGTGGATGCAGGAGCCAGCTGGTGAGCACCAAGCTCCCACAGGTTTGAAATTGTCACCCAGGAGGGAAGGGAAAACTTGTTTCATTTTGGCCATTTCCCAATTTCCCAGTCCCTCTGGGGGCAGGAGATGAGATGCGGATGTAGGGGAAGGTGAGGGAGGATGGGGGGGCATGAGGGAGAGCTCGTGTGTGTGAGGGGCTCAGCATCCCCTTGCTGCAGGGAAAGGGGGGCTGCTGGAGATACCCGTGGGGACACAAGCCCACCGAGGAGGCTTAAAACAGCCTAAAGGTGCAAACCAAGAGAGTGGGTGCAAAGGAAGCCACACTAAAGGGGCTCCAGGAAACCTGGAGATGGGCTTTGGACAAGGGCCTGTATGGACAGGCCAAGGGGAATGGCTTTAACCTGCCAGAGGGGAGATTGAGATGAGCTCTGAGGCAGAAGCTCTTCCCTGTGAGGGTGCTGAGGCGCTGGCACAGGGTGCCCAGAGAAGCTGTGGCTGCCCCATCCCTGGCAGTGTTCAAGGCCGGGTTGGACACAGGGGCTTGGAGCAAGCTGCTCTAGTGGAAGGTGTCCCCGCCCATGGCAGGGGGTTGGGACTGGAGGAGCTTTAAGGTCCCTTCAACCCAAACAACTCTGTGACTCTATGAAGCACCAGGGTGGTTTGGGGGGTGCTGACCGGGACAGACACTACCAGCACACTGGGAGCATCACCTCCACCATGCAGCGTTTTGGGGTCACAGCCTGGGAAGATGTGTACCCAGGCTCAAAGAGAACCTCATCACCAGCACAGTGGTGGCCAGACCCACCATCCCACTTGCTGACAGCCCCCAGGACCCCTACACGCTGCTTCCATCCAGCCAAGCCCCTGCTTCTTCCCATGGCAAACAGTCACCCGCCATCCCTGAGGCCAAGCAAGTTGCCCATTTCACCTGGTTTTAAAACCATTTCTGGAAGGTTTGGCTGAAGGGTGGTGGGGGAACAGGGTCTTTCTAACACAGATTGATGGGCAGCAGCTCAGATCCATCTGCCTGCAACACAAACCCCTTCCATGCCAGGTCTCCTCCCATCTCCAGCACAGGACATCACACTGTAAGCCACTGCAAGAATCACAGAGTCATTAAGGTTGAAAAGGACCTTAAGATCACCCAGTTCCAACCCCCTGCCATGGGCCTAAGAAGCTACTCAGCAGGTTGGGGAAGGGCCTTAGATTCAATGTGCTTGAATAAGAAGCAAAACCAAGCCCAGCTCTTTCCCTAGAGAGCAGTGTGGGAGCGAGGGGGTTACCAGGAGCCGCTGCCCAGCACGGTGCCAGGAGCCACAGGGAGCTGAGAGCAAGCCCAGCCGATGGCTGCCATCTGCTCCTGGCACCTCGTGTCACTGCCAGAGCCCGAAAGCACACGAGTGCAAGGAGAAAACAAACCACAGCCAACCCTCCTCGCCACCACAGCAGCCCTGTGAACCCGCACTGTGGGCTTGGAGCAGGCAGGGGGGAGATGCAGGCAGCTGGGGCATGGCCGGGCAGCAAGAAGCAGCCCCATGGTCTGCTCTGGCCAAGCTGCCAAAGCTCTTTGGGGTGTTTAAAGGGCTGTAAAATGCTGCCTGTGTTGGTGGCTTCACAGCTGGGGACGTGTCGATCTTAAGGTGCTTTCCAACCCAAACCATTCTATGAGTCTATGGCCCCCTGTTCCTTGTGGGATGCAGCAATGCAGCAGGAAGGATGCGGGACAGATGGGGGGATGCTGTGGGGTCTCTATGCCGGGACTGCCCAGTCCCCCCTACTTCTGCGCCCAAGGATGCACCAACAACATCAGTTCTCTGCGCTCACCAGTGCAGAGGGATCACCTCGGGCCAGGGCTCATCCTCCCCAGGACACGTGGAAGCTCCTGGAGCTGCAGCCGAGGAGCCCTAAAGGACACTCACACAGCAACCTGCAGGGACACAGCTTTGATGCCCCCCCCAGCCGCCGGCAGAGGCAGCGTGGAGATCCATCCCCATCCCTCCGGGAAGGCATCCAAGGGAGCCGGCTTGGCAAAGCAGCCAATTAAAGCAGGAATCAGGCAAGCAGCAAGTGTTGGCTGCGGCTGGGTGGCCTCTGAGCCATGGGGGAGAGCGGCCGAGTTTCCTGACCCACATCAACACCCCCCGTGGGGCTCGGAGAAAGAGAAACCCTTTAGAAACGTAGAAACTAAAGAGAAGTCTCATTCATCATTCAGCCTCTGTTTGTTTTCTGCACTCGGCTAAGCTCAAACAAGCAAAACAGATTAGTTGGGCTCATTTGTTTCCTACTTAATTACACCTCTTCGGTGCTGATGTAATATATTTCAAGACTGGGGTTGCTAAGGCTGAAAATCCACCTGCCCCCCTCCCACACCCACCTTGGCTTTTCATTCCCATACTGAAAAAGCCCAGATGGAGTTTTTTTGGGGGGGAAAAAAGCCCTCTAATTATGGAGGAATTCAACACTCTGAATGCAGAAGCTGCCAGCGAGCGCTCAGGTTGTCAGAAGCAGATGGACGCGGCTCCAGCTTTTGATCACAGCCTCCGAAACCCTCCCCAGAAAACAAGGAGAAGGGGGGGGAATCAGGACCCCGCATCTGCAGCCGCGCACAGCCTCGAACAACTCAGTTGTTCCCCCCCTCCTCGCTCAGGGTTGCTTTGGCACCAGTAGGACTTCCCAGGAAGCTGGAGCAGCTGTGAGCCGATGCAGGATGAGGTCCGTGCTGGAGGAAGGAGCTCTCACGCCTCCCCACAGAAGCTGCTGCACAGGCTGGAGGTGCCTCCCCATCCCCTTTGGCTGCTTTCATTCCTTCCTCCCTTCTCCATGCCCCATGGCTGCCCCTTATCGCTCTGCCCATGCTCACACACGCTGTGGTTAGTCAAGGCAGAGCACGCCTCGCCAGCCTGTGGCATGTAGGAGAAGGTGAATGTCCCAAAGAGCAGCAAGATGCACATGGGAGGGCTTTTTAAGGCTGAAACGGTCCTGCAGACCCCAGCCCATCAACCTGCTGAGCCAGGAGGGAGCTGCCAGCCTCCTGCTCCAGCCAAAGGGATGATCATGACAACAGCAGCCCCCTGCCCACCATGCCAAGGCCAAACATGTGCCCAAGGGGTGGAACAACAAAGCACACGGGGGTTGGAGATAAAAAGTGATCCCCCTGCAATCCCCAGGACAAGACACCAGCAAAGAGGTGGGAAGAAAGCAGCGCCCCCTCCCCCCATCCCTTCCCAAATAATCCGTAGTGCTCCCACTCCTTGAAACCTCCCTGTTCAGTGGGAGCCAAAGACATTCACACACACATCCCAGCCACACAGAGCCACCCCAAGCCTCCCCCTGCCACCCCACAGCCAGACCCCAAGCGCCCGCATCTCCCCAGCCTTACTTGTGTGCAGAGAGCCGGACATCGGGCATCGCACCCGGCTCACCTCTGCTGCTGCCGCCGCTTAGCCGAGGCCCCCCCGCCCGCACCCGGGATTGCGGGATTTCGGCCCCAAAAGGAAGAGCAGACAACAGGCACACACCGGCTCCATGGCTCCGGAGCCGTCCGGGGCTGGCGGGAGCGAGGGAAAGAGGCTCTGGGCAGCGGGAGAAAGGGCTTTGCTGCGGGGGAGCTGCGGGAGGGCTGGAGCGCCGTGCCGAGTCGGCTGCGCGGCCCCCGCCGCCTTTCCCACGGTGGCATTCGGCCTCGCCGGGGCCCTGCAGTGTCCTCGTCCCCTCCCCAGGCCATGTCCTGCACCGTGCGGCACACCCAGGACCCTCCGTCCTGCCCACTGCCCCAGCTAGAGCATCCCCTTGGGGTTCCCAGGGTTGGGATGGGAGGGTGCTTCGGGTTTGGGTGACCACAACACCCGCAGGGCACTTGGCGCTGGTGCAGTCACAGAGTCCCCAACAGCGACTGGCAGCTGTTGGAAGCGTTTGGTTATTGAATAACTCTTAACCTCCCCAGGTGGAAGCTGCTCTATGTCCACCTAATCGCACGAGCTGTGAGTTCCTTTAGTGCATTGGGGTTTGTCTCTCCCTTGCACCAAATTGAGGGGTTGGGAAGGAGGGAAAGGGTGAGAAAAAGCTTCAGATTTGAATTCAAACACCAAATTAATGGGGAAAAGTAGGAGGGGAAAGCTCAGCAGCCCGTCACTGCTGCAGAAACAGGCTTCCCAGAGGCGTATCCACAGGGCATCAGGACCTTCCCCTCTGCAAAGCACAGAACAAGGTGCAGACCCCATGATAAGGCTGCTTCCTCACCACAGCCAGGGCAATGAAGGCTCTTTGAGCCTGAAACCAAAGGAATTACATGTCTATAAGGAAGGAGTTGGTTTTTTAACCCACCCCCAGAAGAGCAGGGAAGGAGCTCTTGTCCTTGACGCAGAGGTGGGGTTTTATTTGTGCTTGATCAGGAGATAACAGGTCTTTCCAGGCATCTTGAAGGGTTTTGCATTGATTTTCCTCAGCTACAAAGTGAGGGGGAGCAGGAAGGTGCTCCCAGGCTCCTCACCACAATCTCAGCCCCTGCGTGCTGCAAAGTCAGGTGTGCCCAGAGAATCAGGATGCATCCAAGAGCTGCTGCATTAATTAAACCAGTGCTTCGAGATTAAATCATTACCAAGGACCCTGTTGTCTTCTGTCCCCTCCAATCGCCCCATCCAGTATCCACCCAGTGATAGGAAAGCTGCACCTTGATTCAGCATCAGGTTTGGCTGCTGCAGAGCCCCTGAACTCCCCTTTGCCTTTAAACAGGCAACTTGCTTTAAGCTGAAGAGACTTTAAACCCAAGCAAGAGCCCCCCAGCCCCGAGCAGGGAGGGATGCACTTGACCCACACATTGCACCAGCACGGACATGGTTTTCTTGCCCAGAAGCCTCAGCTCAACCCCAAGGAACGCAAACCTTGAAAAATAAAAGCAGTTTTCAGAAGTCGCATCCTGCCCTGGTCGCTATCAACACCTACAGATCAGGTCCCTGCAATGCTTCACATAAGCCCTGCTCAACCCAAGGCAACCCAGATGCTGCTCATGCGAGCAGGAACCTGTCCCACATGCCCTTCTGTTGCTCATCATTGCCTGCAAAACCCCACTTTCACCCGGCTGGGAGCAGTTTAACCCTGCATTTTCCTCTTCCAAAGCTAGAGTCAATCCCCCCTGCTCTGCACTGGAGCCATTTACCAACAAGCCTCCAAGAGGAAGACTTTTGAGCAGTCACCTCACATTAGCAGCATCAAGGCAGTTCCATGCTTCTGCCTTTAAACCCCAAGTTGTGGCTTCCCAACCCTGGCTTCCCAGGATTTATCCCCAGACATCTGACCAGGTTCATGAAAACAAAAAGAGGGCAGTCAAAAGAGGTGCTATGCTCTGATGTGCAGGCCCTTTTAATAATGGGCCATAGGTATTTAGAGAAAGGGTTTGGACATCTCCAGCAGGAGGAAGCCCTGGAGGGATGCCCTGGGGCTGCAGCCAGACAGGCTGGGGCAATTGTTATTTTATCAGCTTCCCAAGTGCTTGAACGCAAATCCTGTGTTCCTCACCTTAATTCCATAGACAAGTTTGTTTTGAGCCTCCTCAACAGCTTTCATTTGCTGAACACGACTTTCCCAGCCCCTCTGCCCCTAAATCCCCCCACCAACCACAACACCACCGCACATAGCTCACAGCACTCATCCCTACAGTATCAACCATCCCATACAGCATCACACCAAGCCCCCTGGCATGCACAGACCCAGGCTGGGTCTCAACCCACCAGCCCAGGTCTCACTCACCACTGGATCCTGGATGGCCACAGTGTTGTTCCCCTGAGAAAAGCAGCCCCATAGGTGCTCCCTGGGAGGCTGTGACCACCACTTGTGGGTGAGCATTGTATTTAAGGCATGGGAGAAATTGCTGATAATGGGGCAATCCATTTTCCTCCCAGCACCTGAGGCAGGTTTGCTCCAAGCCAAGCCCAAGGGCAGGACCAAGAGAAACCACTGAAAGTACTTGCCCAGCCACAGAGCAAGGGATTCTCTCTGCCAAAAACCTTCTTCCAGCCATCCAGAGCATCCCTGCAGATGCAAATGGGATTCATGATGTGTAGGTTCCTCCACCAGTGTGGTGGCTTTGCTGTAAATACAAAATGAACACAGAAGCAGCCCTATGTCTTGGTTTGGGGGGCTCTGGGTATGGAGCAGGGACCAATCACCATGTGGTAGGATACTGTGGACTAATTCAAGCAGCAAACCCCCTCATGCAAGGAGTAAGCAAGGATCCGTCCCCACTCAGGATGCTGGAAGAGGGGTTGCATAGAGCAAGCAGCTGAAGATAAGAGTGTATAAGTTAGATCCTAATAAAGAAAGCAGCATGGCCAGGCTGAGGAAGGACGGATCGTGGCTTTATCACATACACACAGAGCCACCAGCATTATCACCCATTGGATTTGCAGGCCTGGAAATAGCCACCAGCAAGCGAAACCCAACCTAGGGCTCCAACAGCAGCCCCACTCTAATCTCAGTGTCCATGAGTCTGGGAGTGACCATCCATCCCCTCTGCATCCCACCAAGGATGCGGGCGAAGGACTGTTGGTGCAATGTTGGCTTGATGGTGCCAACAGACACCGAGGGACAGCTGGTCCCCAAGCACAGGGCATCCCCAAACACCTTTGGTGCCGGAGCCAGCAAATGAAGTGCTGCAAAAGCCCCTGAGATAAATAGGTACTTATCATAGAATCCCAGCCTGGTTTGGGTTGAAGGGACCTTAAAGCTCCTCCAGCTCCAACGCCCTGCCACGGGCGGGGACACCTTCCACTAGAGCAGGTTGCTCCAAGCCCCTGTGTCCAACCTGGCCTTGAACACTGCCAGGGATGGGGCAGCCACAGCTTCTCTGGGCACCCTGTGCCAGCACCTCAGCACCCTTACAGAGAAGATCCCCAATGTGCCCCAAAAGCTCACCTCACACCCCGGTGGGACCTTCTCTCCTCTGGCCACAGCTCTTTCAGTGCTGACTGCCCAAACTCTGCCCAGAGGAGCACAGCCCTGCGCGACCCTGAGCTGCAGCTTTGCTTTTCCATCACCACAGACCCATCACCACACCACAGCCAACAGTGAGGGGGTGCCCTGCACGCCCTCCCCAGTCCAGGGTTTGCTGTACAGACACCAGAAGCCACCCTGCCCCAAGAAAACAAGGAATAAAGAAATAGCTGAGAGGCGTGGGAAAGCCTTCAGCTAGTTTTAATACCTGGTGGTGCGCTGGGCACGGCTTGGCTCTTTAACCCTTGTAGGAGGCTGCAAGTGTGACGTTTAGGGTTAAAAGCTGGGAACTGGGAATCATTTGTCCTTCCCAGGGCTGTCAGGAGGAAAGGGTCCTGCTCATGTAATGTCTCCAGGCATAGGGCAAGGCAGCCGGGGGTCAGGTTTCTGTTCAGCATAAAAATAGAGGTGAGGAAAGGGAATCTGCTGAGCAATGGGACAGCAGGACCATGGGGAGCTTGGCCAGGGCAGCCCCTTCCCCAGCAGGAGAGGATGGAAACCCCAAGACGAAGCCAGGCAGCTCCTCATCCTGGCTGGCATTAATCTCACCAAGGAGCCAGGTCTTTCTGCAGAGCAGGATCAGCTCTGCCCTGATCACAGTAACAATCCTGGTCAAGGGTGGGTGGCCACAACAGAAGTGGCCATTTAATCTGTGCCCAGGGCTGCCCACAGCCCCCACAATGCTCTCCAGCACATCCATGGTGGAGCTGCCTCAGGCTGTCCCAGGATGAGCTAATCAAGCCCTAACAAAGGGCTGGAGCTCAGATTTACCCCCCAGCCTGTGCCCACACATCACCCAGTCCCTGCTGGGGTGGCTGTGGGGGGCTCAGCCCACCCCTGGCCCCCCCAGGAGGGCCCAGCCCTGTGCTCCAGCAGTGAGGGCTCATTGAGCTCCTGAGAAAGCCCAGACAAGCCTGGGAGGAAACATGAATTATGATGGGCAAACAATGCCCCATTGTTGGGCAGTGCCACAGCCCCAGCCTGTGCCAGGGCTGCTCCCGTCCTGGGGAGAACCAGCACTGGCCAGGATGGTCCAGACCCGGGTTAGTGATGCAGGACTAGGTCAGAGATGCAGGACCACCACTAGCCTCATCCTGGCTCCAGCTACAGCATGAGCACTGCATTAACCCACAGCACTTCTCCTGCTCTGCAAATCCTGTGCAGCCCCCTTAAAACCCCCATGGTGCTGAGCTGGGACTGGTGAGAGCACTGGCTGGAGGCCTCTGTTCTCACCCTCCAGGCTCAGGGCTCAGCTCCCCGCCAGCCTTTTTTCCTCCCGTTTCTGCTGATAGAGAGTGGAAAGGGGAACCCAAACCTGCCAGCAGCAGACACAGCACCTAGAGCCGTCCCTGTGGTGATAGTTTGTGGCTGGTGTCCAGGTCTAACATCCGGGCAAACCATCTTATGGAATCATGGAATCCCAGCCTGGTTTGTGTTAGAAAGGACCTTAAAGCTCCTCCAGCTCCAACCCCTGCCACGGGCAGGGACACCTTCCACTAGAGCAGGTTGCTCCAAGCCCCTGTGTCCAACCTGGCCTTGAACACTGCCAGGGATGGGGCAGCCACAGCTTCTCTGGGCACCCTGTGCCAGCGCCTCAGCACCCTCACAGGGAAGAACTTCTGCCTTAGATCCAACCTGAACTTCCCCTGTTTAAGTTTAAACCCATCACTCCTTGTCCTATCACTACAGTCCCTGACGAAGAATACGTGAGCCGGTGCCCATTGTACCCCATTAAAGTTCAGGTCAATAAAAGGCTTCAGCATATGCTTAACTCTGGGGGCAGCGAATGAAGATATGTGTGTATAATAAACTCCCGTGTGTCTGGATGGAGCGCGAGTCACCCAGCAGCACCTAGAAGACATGGGGACATCTCTGAAGCCGCCCTCCCTGGTGAACACACGGATGTCCTCTGCTCTCCTCCTCCATCCACACAGGTGACCCCAAAAGGGTTACTAGCCCAAAGCAAAGAGCCCTTTTGATGCTGGTACCCAGTCCCACCAGCCAGGCTGGCTGCACCCGCAGTGTGCCCATGTCCCACCCAGTACTCAAGTGGGAGCAATGCCCATCCTGAGCCCCAGCCCGTGGTCCTTCAGCATCACCATGGGCTTGCTCAGGAGGAGCAGCAGGAGGGCTAGAGCAGCGTCCTGGGGATTTAGCTCTTCTTTCACTCCCTGCATTTATTCTTTGCTGTGAAATATTAATGGCTCATGATTCATCAGCACCAAGAAGGAGATTACGGACACGTGTGCGCATTCATGTGGCTCTCTGATACATACACATGAGTGTACATATGCAGATATGTATTCAGAGGTGCCTCTAAGCTGCCAGCACCATTGTTAAGGCTGCTTTGGGGATATATTGCACATTTATCCCCACCCTGGTGCTGGCATCTCATCAGGCACAAGCCAGGAATGAGCTCAGCATCCCTGTGCTAGGCTCAGCAGGGGCTTGGTGCTGCTGCTGGCATTTCAATTAGCCACCCTGTCCCTGGAGTGCTGGAGCCCAGTTACACACCAGTGCCAACCAGTTATGCTCCGGACTGGTGGAGCTCTCTAGATTTACACCAGGGGAACCACCAACAGGGTTTATCCCCCTGTTTATTGCATATATGCAAGAGATCGTGACACTGCGATGCAGCCAGCATCCCATTTACCCTGCAAGGAAGTCAGAGGGCATCAGTCCCCAGCATGGCATCAAGTGGCGGCTCTTTATCCCCAAATCTGTTTCCTCGGGGAGATTCATGCTCAATCACAGCATCCCCCTTCCATCCTTCCCAGGAAAATCCCCCTGGCCAGCCCTGCCACCACTCCCCTCTCGGGATGTGCCTGATCTAGTTGATTACCAGCTCCTGCAGGCTTTGAAAGATGAAAAGCCCTCAACAGAAGTGTTGAGTGTTCATGGTTTATTAGTGGTGAGCCATCATTATTTTACCTTTCAAGCACTCGGGCGATAGCAAGGAGGGAAGGAGAGAGGAGAAGCAACACGAAGCCTCCATCTCCTGCCTTCAGGTCCCACCTGCATCAGCCTCACAGGCGAATATGCCGCTGCTTTCCACCGGGCTGTTTTGCAGATTGATGGTGCCCCCCCAGTAAAACAGCATGGGAGAAGCAAACAAACAAAGCAGCAGATGTGAAGAGCCTCCAGTGCTTCATCATCAGGCTCAGCTGTCCCCGTGGGGGCCTGGCTGGGGAGGAGCATCCCCCTTAGAACCCACCCAAGCCCCAACCCCTCCACTGAGACCCATGCAGAGATTTATCTGCTTCCTGCACCATCATTTGCCCAATTCCCATGTTTTTGGCTGCCCCATCTCCCTGCAGCTCCCCTCCAAACATTCACAGTGATTTTTCATCCCCAAAGGATTCAGCTGTGAGCTGACACAGTGGGAGAGAGGAAAAGGGGAATGCAGCAGCACTTGTGTTTCCCTCCTGAGCATCACTGCTCCCAAGGCTCTGATGGAGGAGAGTGGTCCAGACCCCTCCACAGACAAATATTCCCACCCCATTCCCAGGATGCGATGCCACTGTGGAGCACGGAGGGGGCAGGAGCAGCCATCGGCGCGGGGACACGGAGCAGCACAGGGGTGCAATGGTTTTGCAAAGGTGCTTTTTTGGGTTTGGTTTTGGTTGTTTTTTATTATTGGCATAAATAATTCATACACTGTCACCTCACCAAACACTGCACGAGAAACCACGGGAACAAATGGCTATCCATTTCTGCAGGTCACAGAGAGTCGCACTCAGTCAGACAGCTGAAATTATAAAGACTTTCTTCAAGTGTAGAAAACGTTATAAATGTTACTGTACAAATTTACATCGGGGAGATCCATCGTGCCTTTCTCAGCCATTTCCCTTGTCGGTTTGTGGGGTGATATTTTCTCTGCTGTTTTTTGCACCAGATTCAACTGTTCTTTTCCAGTGACAAGAGTTTTGCAACAACGACAACAAAATAGATATATATATTTATGTATATATTTATAAAAAGAAAAGGGAAAGAGAGAGAAAGGAAATGAGAGTCAGCTCATTCTGCAACGGTCAGAACTAACACGGAGAAAACAAAGCAGGCCATCGAGTTCAGTTTGAAACTGTACAGGAGTTAGAGCTCGTTATATATGTATATATCTATATACATACATATAGAGATATGTATATATATTTATATATACCTTATGTACAAGAAAATGTAACAGCATACTTTACAGGGACCAGAAATTAAAGGCGGCTTTTGCAGCTGACCAAGCTTCCCAAAGAGTCACTATAGAAATAAATAAAATCAAATAAATTAAAATAAATAAATGGTGAAGAAAGGAGGAAGGAAAGAAAAGGTGCACAGTAGAGCACTGGTTCCTGGAGGGCTCAACCTGGGGCTCCCCATGGCACTTGGGGATGCAGACAGCATCTCATGGCACCACCACCACAGCCCCCTTCTTAGCATAGCCCAAGACCAAGCCATAGACACCAACTCTTCCATAGCA
This sequence comes from Strigops habroptila, assembly GCF_004027225.2. Classification (NCBI taxonomy): domain Eukaryota; kingdom Metazoa; phylum Chordata; class Aves; order Psittaciformes; family Psittacidae; genus Strigops; species Strigops habroptila. The sequence continues at coordinate 13,687,448 of NC_046360.1, forward strand.
TCTAGCAAAGGTTGAGCAGCTCCTCCACCTCCAAGACATTCATTTCTGTCTAGTGCCTGTCTTAAACCTTAATAATCTCGGCTCCTGCCATGGTCAAGTACTGGATAAAAGACATTGGGGCCGGACTCTGAGCATCATCCTCGAGAACAGGCTGATCATGGCCCAGCGAGGGTAATTTGGGGCAAAAGGTGGATAGATGAAGAAGCAGGACCAGGGGATGTAATTTAGCAGCCAAAGGAGTACATAGTGCTTTGGGGCCATGCAGCACCACCACTTCCATCATTGGTGATAGCCTCACAACCCAGACCCAAATGCAGTGTTCCTCATGAGCATTGAAAAGATGGGAAAATACCCCGAAGGCAGCAGCAAGAGACTGGAATGCTCAGGGAAGAGCCTCAGAGCATGGCTGGAAGGATGAAGCAGCTGAGAGCTGGAGGACTAGGACAGGAGATCATCACTGGGGCTGCTCCGCTGCAAGAGCCTGGGGATGTACCCAGGGTTGGGGATGGTTCCCTTCGTCTCAAGCTGCTGCTTACAACACCACAGTGCTAAAACTGGCTCTGCTCTCACCCGGCGCATCTGGAAATAACCCGTCTCTCCTCTAGCTCATGCAGCTAAACTGAGCTACCGGATGGACCAGCTCACTCCTTCGGATCTCCTATTAGAGGGCATTGTGGAGAGCTTCTCCTACATTCTCTCCCTGCTGAAGGGCTGGATATTTTTAAACTGGGGAAAAAAATGAAGCTCACAAAGCGTGAGTCAAAAAAAAAAACCCAAGAAAAAACCACAACAAAAAGTAAGATTCGTTGGGTTGGTTTTGTTGTTTTAAATAATTAAGACTTTCAGAAATAAGAAGGCATGATGCAAATCACACGGCTGCATAAACAACCGCTGCTGCGCTGAATGGAAGGGAAGGAGCTGCTCTTCTCAGCTAATTTATGATAACTACAGGGCAGCTATTTTTCCATCGATACTATTGTGCGACAGTTCTGCTCGTGGTCCCATTGAGACTCTACACTGAGGGAAGGGGGGAAAAGAGAAGGGAGATGAGGGAAGAGCTGGCGAGATTTGCTGGCTATAGGAGCACTCATCTCCTTTCAGATGCCCAAAATCCAGGGAGAAACACTTGGCTGAGGCTGCTGCAGAGAACCCTGTGCTTCTGGTGAGGATCTGATGCTGTGGGGTAACCAAACCAACATGCTCATCATTATTCTTGAGTGTTGGCTGATAAATAGAGCAGGCATCTGCCAACTGCTGGTGAGACCCCATGGGGGGATACGTCAAGGTAAGACTTTCCAGCAAGTAGAGGGCTTGGGGCACAGGGAGCAAACCCACAGTAAGACTTTCAAGACTGATGTTTGTACCTTCCACCATAGATCTGCACAATGTCTATCGGTCTACAGCACTTTGCCACCCCTGGGGTGGAGCATCGCCCGTGGTATCACCTCCTTCGTCTTCCCAATACATTCCACTTGCTCACCTTGGCAGTTCACTTAGAAACTAAAACCACTGAGTGAGGTCACCACCCTTCTGCAGCGATCACTCCATCAGAATGTGGTTTGGACCAAGGATTTCATGGTGAGACCTCCCTGCAACCCCTGGCAGCTGAGAAATCTGGTGATGGGGCATCCTCCCTCAGGACCCCAGGACCACCTCAGTGAAGGCATTGGTGAAGCCTCAGAGAGACTCTGAGGCTTAGTGCAACATTTACAGCACACGTGCACACATGCACAGAGGGTGGAGGGGGTATGAGACAGCAGGAGAGGGTTGGGATGGGGAGGACAGGCGGCAGAGGACATTGTGGTGGGATGAAGAAGATGGTGTGTTTGTGTGTGTTAGCGAGGAAGAGGTGGGATGTGGAGGAGGCAGGGGGTTAACAGCCATGGAGCACCCTTTGTCATCACTAGGATGAGATGATGCTCAGCCACCTACACTGAGCTCTGCAGCATCACACCCATAGGACCACAAACCACCCGTGCTGCCTGGTGCAAGGGGTAATTAACACAAATTAACACTCAAATGCTCGAACTAAGGCCTCATCCTGCTCTCACTTGCTCATCCCAGCAGCAGCAGAGCCAGGAGTGGGTGATTCCTGCCTCATCCCATGCAAAACATCTGAGAGTGAGATGCGACCACATGGCGCAGCAAATGTCCCAAAAGCATCAGCATCATTCAGGCTGACCCTCTTCCAGCAGGTTTGGAGGCTGGATTCACCCCCTGCTCCTGCCCACCTCAGGTTTGATACAGATGCACGTGTACAAATTTTAAGTCATAAAAGCACCTTCTTGGACGCCTTCACAATTAAAGCTCCATCTCCTCCTAGCTGCAATTAGGTTTCTAATCTTCATTTACTTATGCTAAAGTGGTTCAAACGCCGGCAAGGGGGAGTTAGAGGAGCAGCAAACAAACCAGGACTGGTTAGTTTGCAAAGCCTCGTCATGTCTCCAAATTAAAGCTAACTTAGACTCCAATTGAATTACTCAGGATGGTTCCTGTCAAGCAATTATGCACAATAAGGGCCTGAAAATGCAATTTGCTATCATCTGTCGCTTGACAGCTCATCTAATGGACTCAAGGGCCCATCCGAGTGACGGAGTAGGGAAATACCAGCACAGAGTATTCAGATGGCAACACCAGCTCCCAGATGTTGCCCAAAGAGTATTTTCTTCTGGGACATCCGGGATTTGGGTGGTGGAAGATGAATATGCAGGGAAAACGGCCCTGGGCATGGCTGCTCATTCAACTGAGATGTCTGTGGGGTGGGAATGGAGATGCTCTGTACAACCAGAGCCTGTCTGCATCCCTGGCTTCAGCATTGAGCCCTGGGACAGCAATGGGAAAGGGGAAGGACCCCAGCTCCAACTGCCCCCATTCTTCCTGGCCCCAGAGCATCCCCAAACCCGGGGCTTTGGCAGCACCTTCGGGAGCGAGGGTGGAAACCAAGAGCAAAGTGGTGCCAGAGAGGAAGAGAGGGAATGGCTCAGTGATGAGGTATGCGCTGAGGCAAACAGCTAAATCAACAGGAATGTGGAGGCGCACCCTGCCAAGAGGGAGACCCGGGGGGGCAACATAAGTGGACATGGACGGGAGGTAGAGAAGCCACTTGTGAAAGGTCACCACCGCCCATGAAGGGGCTGCAGAGGCATCGGGGAGCAGGACTCCTCCGGCTCCAGCTCTGCAGATGCATTTCCCCACAGGGGGTAGCTAATAGCAGCAGCACTCCCAGGCCCCAGCAGGCTCCAGCACTGAACTCATGAATCAGCAACATTTCCCCCTTTCTTTTTCATTAAAAATAATAATAATGATAAAGAAAACGAAACAAACCCACTGAGAACCAAGAAGCAACCCCTCCCCAACCGAGCATCATGAGCACTGACCATGCTGATTGGGATCAGAGGAGCCATCATCTGATAGCTCCTCTGGGGTTAAATTGAAGCCGTCTGCCTCGAGGGTTGTCCCTGCTTGGCAGGGAACCGGCCCGAGCCCCGACCTCATGTGCACGGAGAGCCACCCGCCGTCCCCATCCCACCGCAGCCAGGCCTCGGCCACTGGCTCGGCTCCTCCAGCCCTTGCGGGGAGGCTCCACGGGATGGAATGCTGCAGGGGAAGAGGCTCATTCCCATCCTGCTGTCGGCCTGCGGCGCCTGCTGCTCCTCTGTAGCACAGGGTGGGAAGTGGAGAGGAAGAGGAGAACCGCAGGGGGAGAAAGGCACCGTCCCTTAACTCCTCCTGTCACAGCCTGGAAGGGACACAACACAGCAGAGTCAGCTTCATACCACAACACTGTGGGTTTTGGCAGGGCAGCTCATTGCAACAAACAAAGGGGTTTGCAGTGGAGATGCCCCTGAATGCAGCAGCACTGTGGGGTGCTGTGCATTCCAGCACCTCCCCACCAGCCCGGGTTGGGGTTTCCTGGTGCAGGCAGCTGTCAGGTTTAGTATCATCTAGAGAAGCAAGGGCTTGTTGGGTACCACATACCTCACCTGCATCCCAGCTCTCCCAGCAGCAAGATGCCTGAGTGGCATTTTCCCACCTTCCCCTTCATGCAGGGATGGCAGAGCCCCCGGGTACCAAAGCCGGCTCATCCCTGTGCCAGCCAGGACTCCATGGGGAAGCCAGGACCTAGCATGGGAACAGTGGCTGGAGCAGAGTCCCTGAGGAAGGAGGCAGCTCAGTGCTGAGCTGAAGCATCCTCCCTCCCCAGGGGGCTGGTAATGAAGGACAAGCTGCTGGGCAGACACAGCCCATGGCAGGCAGAGCGTGGCAAAACCCTTCCCAAGCCCAACCAAGCAGTTACACAGCCTGCTGCTTGGGGGTTCAGCATCCTTCAGTGTTCCTTGCCCAGCTGCCAGCGCCACCCCCGTGCCTGCTCAGAGCATGGCTTGGTAATTAACTTCCCTCCTAATTAACAGCTTCCTTTCTAGGTGATTTGGGGTCTATCTGACTGTGGGCTTTGTGCTGTTCCCAGGAGCCCCTCTTCAGCCTTGAGCACACGGGGATGGGAGGCGGCACATGGTGCCCCTAACCTTGGGGCCACCCGCACTTGGCGCACAGGTAAGGAAAGGAGGAGATCTGTTATCAGATGTAGGAGGAGATATCAGCATCTCCAACCCTTGGTGAGGTCCGAGAGGGATGCTTGAAGTAATTCTGAGTGCTCACTTCTCTCCCTCAGCTCACCTTTGCCTCCCTCCATCCCCATTTCCAGCCTCCACGATCAGGGGGATGCACGTCAGGAGAAGGAAATATCCCCCCTGTGAACGCAACCCCTGCATGGATCAGGCTTTTGCTCCTATTTGTCGCAATATGATGAATTCGAGGGAAGAAAATGAGTTTTTAAGTGATTCTTCTGCATTTTGCCTGCTGTTACCAACAAGCCAGATCCTGAAACCCTGACTGGGGACCCATTTATGCAGCGTTTGCTGAAGCAGAGAGATGTGACTAAGCCAAAGCAATGAAACGGAGCAGGACGTGGCCATGAGCTGTCTGCAGGAGAAGAGGAGACCATTCCCACCACTGGAAGCTGCAACTGCTGGGGAGGGTATCCCCCCCCAGCATTGGTTAAATTTGGGCAAAAGAGAAACCACCTTCCCAGGAGGGAAAGCTGCTCTGAGCGTGGTGCATAGGCAGGCAATGGAGCCCTGGCTGATGTCCCCAAAGGAGATGTCCCCATGCCTGCCCTTGGACCTACCCTGCTTCTTCCTCTGGTGTTGGTGGAGCGCATTGCCAAGCTCCTCCTAATCATCTCCAACTACTTCCACAGGCTTTGTCACCCCAACAAGGACAGCCAGCACTGCAGTGACAGCCAGCATGGGCACAGCACTCTGCGGCCACCCTTCCTACCCATCCTTGCCCCCTCACATGCCACCAATGTATCCACAGCTTGTTCCTGTGCTCCCATGTCACCAACATCACCAATTCAGGCTGTGAAAGTGGGGTCTTGAAGAGTACAGGCAGAGCTGCCTGATGGCACAGGGAAGGACAAGCAGGGACAGGGACTTACTCTGCTGACTTCCAGAAGTGCCCAGGGTGGGAAAGGCGACGGTTGCGCTTTGGCAGTTTCTCCAGCATGTCCATGAGTTTGGTGAACGTGGGTCTCTCCTCTTGGTCGTAGGCCCAGCAGAAGAGGAGGATGTCCTGCAGCCACACAGGGTGAGAACCTAAGCAAACCAAGCCAATGCCTCTCCCACCACCACCCCTGTGCCCAGCATCCACCCCATGAGGACCCCATCTCCATCATTACATCCCTGTGAAGGGCTGGGATGCAGGGAATGCATCCATCTCTTGAGGATCCCGTCTCAGTCTCTGCATCTTTGTGAAGGGCTGGGATGCAGGGGATGTGTCCATCTCCATCTCCACATCCTTGCAAAGGGATAGGGTGGAGGGAATACATCCACCCCATGAGGACCCTGTCTCCAACACATCCTTGCAAAGGTCTGGGTTGGAGGGGATATGCAAGCTGAGCTTATGCTTGTGCCAGCAGCAGGACCAAGCCTCACCAGCTGGGAAGGGAGGGATGGACCCCTTCCTTTTGTGCTGGTAGATTCTGGGCAGCACAGAGTGGTTTTCAATGGAACCCTCCACCCAGGACATGTGCCATGGGGCACATTCCCCGTCTATGCACACACACACACAGGGCTCCAGTGCCTGCCCCATATCACGTACCGAGATCTCCTTGCCCATCCCGATCTGGCTGAGGTTGGGCTTCATCCCGCTTCCCACCTGCCAGATTATTGCCTCTGCTGGCTGCGTCTTGAAGGGCCATTCCCGTGCGTGCAGCTCGTACCAGATCGTGCTGTTGAGAGACAGAAGGGACTAGAGATGAGAGGAGCTGGGATGTATCCAAGGGGATGTGTGTGGCCATTGCACCACATCTGTCATCTCTCCCTGCTCCGAAATTATCCCCATCCAGATGTTTCATCTTAGATATGACACCAGAAGTGCTCAGCCATCAGGAGGATGCCGCGGGCAGGAGGATGCCATGGGCAGGAGGGTGATGGATGCACGGGCAAAGGCACCAGCCAGGCTGCTACATCAAGTGGGAATCTCACAGGCTGATGGCACACATGACACCCCAACCATCTGCCACTGCACCACTCTTATTGCTAAGCCAACCCTTTCTTTCCATGAGGACTCCCAAATCCAAAGGAATATCCCAAAACAAGAGTGTCTCTGGCAGAGCTCTGGCCTCTCCCGTGGTCCTCCACCCCTGCTACCACCTCGGTGTTTTGCATCCTCATTTTCTGGTGCCCAAAAGCTGGATGAGCCCCAGCTCTTGCAGCACTGGCCCCAATTTCCAAAGCAAATTCCCTGGACTTGCTTTCCCCTCCAAGGGATGCTGTGACCACCAGTAAAAGCAGCAAGAAACGGGGTTAAAATGACATCAGGGTGGAAAAATCTGGTGAAGGGGGTCTGATAAATGAAGGATCACTTTTGGATAGGGGGAATCCCTGATTTTGGAAATTGGTTCTCCTGATTTTGGGAAGATATGCACAGTTTGGCTGTAAATCTCCAAACACTGGAATAATGTGAGATGCCCATTGGTGCTGCAGAGGAGGAATAGTGGGGCTGTAGCAGGGCAGGTCCTGGCAGCACCGGATGAGATGCTCAGGCAGGAGCAGAGATTCTGAAGATGCTTGAATGCATCCAAAGCATTTAAATTCAGGATCCTACTTGGGAGTTTGGGGCTTTGTTTTTTCCACTTTTCCACTTTTTGATGCATCCAAAACATTTGGGCTGCGTTTCCCAGGGTATGGATGGTCCTACGGAGAGCGGGCGGCTGCTCCACCTCCCCTTGCATGAGAAGACCACGTATCTAACACTGATGACTGCTGTGATGCCTCAGGCTTCAGCAAGCACACACCACCAGCCTCAGCCACCTGCTCCACACCATCCCCACACACTTTAATTAACATTTCTATCTTCTTTAGAAGATCTTTTCCTCTTACTATCACTGATCCCTGTGGTGGTAGCAATAACCCTCTGGGTCAGCCATGAGCTTCCCGTGCTCAGCAGAACAGCAGCAGAAACAAGAAAGAGCTAAAATGGGGGAAAATCTTTGAATCTTTGAAGGGCAGTCATGCTTTGCATAAGGGCAGAGCTCACACTCAAGAAAAAAGAGGAAAAGCTAAGTCTAAGTAATCGACTCTCCCTTAGTTCGATACGATCCTTTAATTACTCCTTTATTCTTGTGCTAAAGTTATACCTCAGGGAGGGGAAAAAAAAGAGAAGCCAGATCTTTTCAGCAGTAATTACTGCAGTTTTGATGGGCATATCATCTCTGATAACAGTCTCGTGCGCAATAATCCCTGCAGCCTTTAACATATCCATGAGAAAATTAATCTGCTGGGTAAAGCCCTACGTCTCTGCCTCGAGAAAGGTTTTATCGAGGCACAAGTGGTCTCCTGCAATAAGGGAGGCTTGCTTCCAGATAAACGGTGGAGTGATGGGCTGAAGGACACTCATTAATTCTCCTCTTCTTAGCCTTTTGGCAACTCCTCTCCCTGGCAGTCCTGGTTTGCAGTGACAGCCACCACCAGCCAAGGGGGAGAATGGAGGTGTCCAGAGGTTCCCAGACCTGTGGTCCCAGCCCTCTGCATCTAGAGCATCCTACCCACCCCAAGAGGATGCAGGGGAGAGATTATACCAGGCTGGCATCCCCCCAGGTCCCATTGTCCTGGTCTGTAGCCAAAACAGAAGGATTTGGTGATTTAGGGGGGTTTTAAACTCAAAATTCTCTTTAGCAGAAAGTTGCTCCAAGCTCAGGGATGGGGATTCCCACAGGCAGCATCCCCTTGGCTTTACAGCAAGCAAATGGTGTCCCTATCCCCTCCTGGCTGCTTAGAGCATCTCACGCATGACCCAACCACACCAGTTCTCTGCAACCTGCTGCAGGGACTCACCCCAGTGCAAAGACATCCGAGTGCTTGGAGAAGGGCAGCTTGTCCTCCTCGGTGTCCGGAGAGAGCTGGCGGATGATCTCGGGGGCGAGGTGGCACAACCACCCGTTCTGGATGCGCAGCTTGTTCTCCCGCCTGCAAAACATGGGGCTGAAGCTGTGGGTACCACACGGGATGGAGCATCACCACCAGCAAGCAGCCCCCCAGCCCTCCTACCCTCTCCCAATGGGCATTTAAGTCTGGTTTTCCCTACGGCATCCTTGCAAAGCCAGGTTTTAACCCTGCTGTGAGGAATGATGACAATAGTGGCTTTGTGCCTGTCCCTGCTGGGTGGCAGGGCACAATTTGGTCCTGATGGGCTGGTGATGGGACGCAAGGTTTGCTGAGGCCCTCACTTGTGACCCTGACTCCAAAACACCTTAAATCAGCAGGGGCCAAGTGTTAGCTGGGGTAAATCCCACCAGCACTGACCCCTGAGTTGATCCCACTGTGGTTTGAGCAAGGGGTTGGACTGGGGACCAATAAGTGTCTCTTCAAGGCGAACCTGTCCTATAATAACGGCCTGGAAATCAGTGGGGTTTGGGTTTTGGCCCCCAAACAACCCCTCCAGTCCACCTTTGTGTCCAAGCCTTTGATGCCAGCACCCATGGGAGCAGCTTGGCTTCGTTATCATCACCAGCCCCTCAGCTAACCTCAGATATCTTCTACCTCCTCAAGGACCCCTGCTCGAAGCAAACACATTTGGCTCCTTTGGCCAACAGCTGAGGATGGCATTGGTTGCTTCTTCATCCTTTCTATCCTCCAGCAGGCACATAGGATGCACCACTGGCTTAGAAAGGGTCCCCAGCCAGGGAAATGGGCAAGGACCACAGGTGGCCGTAACACATTAAGCAGCTTGATATTGTGTCTGAGCCGAAATTCAGCAGCACAGGTTAGTAGGAGGTAACAAAACCTGCCCCATGTCACGTCAGGCTAGAGAAGGAAGAGCCTGCTGACTTGTAACAAGGAATTTTTCCCTCTTTGTGCTTTGATGCGCTCCCAAAGATGTTGATGAACAAAGGCAAAGGATGGCTGCAGGGTCATCTGTGCTCCTGAACTTCAGCCTGGGGCCAAAATCCCAGAGCTGAGGTCCCAGGGGACACCATCAAGGTATCTCCTTCCACTCCCAAGGCAGGATGAGCTCCCACTGCAAACACTTCCTCCTTGGCTGGCTTTTCCCCCCATGGCTGCACACATACAATGTGCACAATCCAAGATGATGCAGTCTGGATCCTCCCAGCCAAAAAGCCATCCCCATCCCCAGACATCCCCCCTGGCTCTGGCAGTGACCAGGGGAGGATGCCCTCCCTATGGAAGGATGATGCTGGGCCAGGGCATCACTTTACACATGGATTAAGCCTCCATGCCCCCTCTGGGGTTTCAGTGGATGCTCTTCACCCCGCTGCGCCAGAGCCACGGCCGCAATCAGCAGCTCGGGCAAGGCACGGACCCTCCGGCCCCGGGAGCTGCAGGAGAGAGCACTTTGGCACAGGGGGGAGGCTTTCAGCTCCCAGCCAGCTCCCACCACCATCCCCAGCCCTGCGAGGCTCTTAATTACAAGCTGCCATTAAGCATCAAGGCAATTAGAACAGACACGGAGGAGCTTGCTCATCTCTCCCTGTGTCTATGGTCTCTGTCCCCAGGCAGACAGCGGGGAGCACTCAGATCTGCTCCACTACCATCAGCAAGACCATGATTGCACCCAGGGCTTTTAGCTTTGCTCACTCAAGTCTGCAAGTGATGTGATATCCCATGAGTGGCTTTCAGGTTGGCCTTAGGATGCTCTGGGGACCAAATCTGGCTCCAGAGCTCCCATGCACACACACCCAAGCATGTAGCTATGGGTTTACAAGCTTCCAGTAACGAAGGCTGAGCTTTAAAGCAGTCCCAAATGTGGTTCAATTGCAGCAATTTGAGGTTTCACAACTAAATTTTGCGTGACTTCGTAACCGACCTGGTCACTTCCACTAGCCGAAAGCAGCACAACCAGCTGAGCATCTTCTAAAGCCACTGAAGGACAAGCCAGCCCCAAGGCAAAGGCAAGAGCAGAAGAGCTCTTCAGACTACTTAAAACCCACCTCATGCTCCTCGTAATTATAGAGCAGCCCTTCCAAGCCCAATAACATTTAAACAAAGAAGAAATAGTTTCTGATTTCACCAGGATAAGACACTGGATTAGGAAGTCTCTGAGGAAAGTGTTTTAGTTGTGATAGTCATCTCAGTGTTCAGCAGCACAAGTGTGTCTTAGCACAGATGGACACTGCAAACTCCTTGTGTTGGATGCTTTCATGAACTGAAGGTGAGCCTGGCCTAGGAGGATGAGGAGGATTTGTAAGCCATGTCTTTGACCCTAGAGAAAACATGCCAGTTTGGAGTTCTCATTCACATCTCAAGCAACATCACCATTCTTAACTTGACCTGCAAAAATCTGTCCCCTTCTCCTTACAGGCTTGATTCTGCAAGCCTCTGAGGACTCAAAACTAGACTTCGTCTGCAAGAAGCCAGAACCAGCAAAAGAACCCCACCCTGAAAAGGGAAACCAGCCCCGCAGACATGTGCTGCTTCCAAATTCATGGTGACCGATGAGCGCAGATCCCCAAAGCCTTCTCTGAGCTCTCCACTAGCAGAAGACGTGCATGTCACAAGCAGACAGGGCAGCCACTCTGAAAGCTCCTCGAGGCAGAGATTTCCCCATTTTCTCTGTTTTTCTAGCAAACCACTGCTCATTTCTGTCCAGCCTTGCATTTCTGACCATTCTTCCTCTCATAAGTGATCTCCTGATCTTTACCCATCAAGTGACGCCCCAATCTTGAGCAGAGATGGCCACACATTGGTCCACCCCATTGGATACCCCGTTTCCCAGTGTCTCACCTCTTGTTTTATCTCCAGAGCATCTCTGACCTTCATAGCAAAGGTCTCTGGCAAAATTTGGCCATTTTTGCCTAAATCCTGTTACTGCTGCTGCAATGAGCTGCAACTTCATCCTGGCAGGACCTAAGTCCCAAACCCCCTGCCCAGCTGCTAAACCAGAGCTGAAACCCACTTCTCCACTGTGGGGAGAGCAGCAGCACTGCTGGATTTCTTGGGCTTCCAGAGCTTTTGGCAAAGTTCGTGCTAAACCCAGATGATATTTATACAAATGGAAGGGAAAGGCTGGCTGCTCGGCTCGCCATGAGAGGCATGGGACAGAGAGAGGCGGCTGTTGCCTTTGCCTCTAATCCTTTGGCCTCATCCCATGGGAACTAGAAATATATACATGTATAATTATCAAGATGCATTTTATCTCCTGAGCAGCTTCGCTGTAAAGTGGTGATCGGCCACAACAACCTTTCCAGTGACAAACCCCATCATGTGGGGTGATGGAGACCGAAAGGGCCATGTGAATGGGAGATAACGAACACTTCAGTCCAGTACTGGATGTTCTGGACCCTGTACAGTGAGGGTGCTGAGGTGCTGGCACAGGGTGCCCAGAGAAGCTGTGGCTGCCCCATCCCTGGCAGTGTTCAAGGCCAGGTTGGACACAGGGGCTTGGAGCAACCTGCTCTAGTGGAAGGTGTCCCTGCCCGTGGCAGGGGTTGGAACTGGAGGAGCTTTAAGGTCCCTTCAGCCCAAACCAGTCTATGATCCTACAACCAGAAGGTGGGTACCACACTGCTAGAGAGGAAACCTCCCCGAGCTGCTGGCTCTGATAACGACACGCTTGGCCTGTGCTGCTTCCAGCCCAAAGGTCTCTCCTGCTGGAAGAAGCCAGCAGCACTTTTTTCTAGTTTTAAAAAGTATAAAATATAAGCTTTGCTCTTTTTTCCCCTCTTCTGTTTCCCTTCCCCCCCAGCTTTGCTCTTCTTCAATTCCACAACTGCTGAAACTCTTTGCCGTGCCTACAGCTGGAAAACCTCCCACAGCACTGAGAAAAAAACACCCAAACAAACATTTAATAAGGAATATTTACCAAATGGGCTTGATTCCAAACCTCAATAATGTCACAACGCTGTAAATGTCCCAACCTTGGCTCTCATTTTCTCTGTGTCTTGCTCCATGCCCTGGCTCAGCACAGACACTGTGGCCAGATGTCTGCAGCACCCAAAAGGTCACTGGAGTAGCAGGGGACACCCATGGGGACATGGATGCGGGCTGCCGCGCTGGCTGCACCACTCATCAACCCAGAGGCAGGAGATGAACCAGATCCCAGGGGATTATATCGACAGTGTTAGGGAAAAGCCAAGGAATGAACCGGCTTTACCGGCCCAAGTGAAACAGAGCTCAAGGAGCATCTTCCAGGGCGGTTTGGCAATGGAAAATGATGAATCCCATGGGAAGAGGTTGGGTCCAAGAGACCCTGCCCAGGGCCAGGTCCTGCCTCTCTGAACCAAACTGCCAGAGACTCACACGCAGCATCACGCTTCTTCCCACCAATCGAAAGCAACTCTGCCTTTAAACACCAGGTTTAAAAACATAACTAAACAAAATCCAATCAAAACAAGCTGCAAATCCTGCACCCAAGAAGTGGAGAAGTTGCTTTTCACCACTCGGTGCTGAGCCCAAACCCACCTTGCTGCAGAAACCCCAGCCCTGCTCTCACCATCCCTCTGGGGCTTTGAACTGAAACCCAACAACATGAACATGGAGCTGCAATTCAAGGGACCACCACTTGTGGGGCAGAGGGGGTTCTGCAGGAGCTCTTTTCCCAAAGCATTCCTCCTCAAAAGCAAAATCCTGCGAGGTGAGATGGTGAAATCCTTTGGGCAGCCCCAGGACACTCAAAGGCACGTTGTCCTTATGTCTAGTGAGACTGCAGACCCAGAAAGACACTTGCAGAGGAGGTTTTCGGGTCCCTTCGCATGTTTCCAGCTCAAAGGGGAGCTCTAGGGCATGGGGAAGGATGCTGGTATTTCCACCGTGCCATGTCCTACCTGCCCGCTTGGAGAACTCCCGAGATGCTGAAGAGGCCGAAGTCCGTGATCACCACCTTCCCGTTGTCATAGAAAACGTTTTTTGACTTGAGGTCCTTGTGAAGGATCCCCTTGGCGTGCAGGTAGCCCATTCCCTAGGATGGAAGAGAGAGAAAAACACCCCAAAACTGAAAAACCAGCACAAACAGACAGAATAACACCAGAGCAAGGGCAGCCCCACAATCGCCAAGATGGGAAGAGCCCAGATGCTGAGGCAAGTCCAGAGGAGGCCACGAGGATGATCAGGGGCTGGAGCACCTTCCGTATGGAGACGGGCTGAGAACATTGGGGCTGTTCAGCCTGGAGAAGAGAAGCTGCTGGAGACCTCAGAGCAGCTTCCAGCGTCTGAAGGGGGCTACCAGGATGCTGGAGAGGGAATCTTCATCAGGAACTGCAGTGATAGCACAAGGGGGAATGGTCAAACTTAAACAGGGGAGTTTGAGATGGGATCTTAGGCAGTTCTTCCTTGTGAGAGTGCTGAGGTGCTGGCACAGGGTGCCCAGAGAAGCTGTGGCTGCCCCATCCCTGGCAGTGTTCAAGGCCAGGTTGGACACAGGGGCTTGGAGCAACCTGCTCTAGTGGAAGGTGTTCCTGCCCGTGGCAGGGAGTTGGAACTGGGTGATCTTAAGGTCCTTTCCAACCCAAACCAGGCTGGGATTCTGTGATTCTACCCCTGTACCACAGCAGCACGTCCATGTTATCGAGCTACGACTGGGCCACAGCCAGAGGCTGCAAGTCCCCACATGTCCTTGCAGATGTCTGGGGGGCGTCCCTGGCTTGGGACAGGCATCAGTTGGTGCTCACGGAGGGTGATGGGCTGCGACAGCACCACTTGTCTTCCTGATTAATGGGTTATGCAAGAAAAATTAGCAGCAAACCAAACTGGCAGTCACTTTCCTGAGATCCTCTGCTGGGAAATTGATGATGATGATGATGATATTTTCCCTTTCCAGGCTGGGAGCAGAGAGGTAATAAGTCAAATCTCTCTATCCCCACTATCGCGTCCCCTGGCTGAGCCATTAGTGCTTCCTATGTGCACACCGACACCATTAGCCTGGAAACAAGCACCTCACAGGAGTCCTGTCTTGATTCTTTTCCCCAAGGAAAAGCTGCTTGGTGGTTAATTAAAATTATTGCTAATGATGCAAAAAGAGGCCATGGGTGGGAAATCCAACTCCCCTGCACTGATTTAGCATCGGCAAATCAAGCCGACTGCCGACAGCTCCATGTGGAGGACATTCAGCTCCATGGGATAACCAGCTCTGGGAATGGGGAGGGCGATGAAAGCCATTTATCCCAACTTCAGCAGGGCTTTTGATGGTGTCCCACTTTTCATTCTCAAGCAGTCTAGGGGAAACTCGGTCTAGAGAAAGCTATTGAAGGATAAATGCCAAATGGGCCAGCAAACTGTTGCTTAAGAGTGAATATCAGCTGTCTATCAGTGACATAGGGGGATTTATTAACTGGATTTCCACAGGGGTCCGTCCTAGGCCTGATCTTTTTACGTGTCATCATTAAGCACACAGGCAGCAGAACAAGAAGGCATTTGTAAGTTTGCAGCCAATGTGGATCTGGGAGGAATGATCCAAATTCAGAAATGATCTGGAAAAAACAGGAAAGCAAACTGAAAATCCCACAAATCTTCAAATGTAAGTGCCCAGGATGCAGGGAAAAAGCCAGGGTACCAAGGACTCAGCAGCAGCACAGACCCACTCCAGAAGTGGGAAAAGCTGGGGGCAGCCAGGGACAACGTGCTGCTGGGGACAGCAAACACCCCAACCCGGCAAGTAATGGGGGTTTAACTCCACCCCTCAGTGGTCAAATCCTGAAGTGCCTCTGCTAGCGGATGCTGGAGGAAGGAAAGGATTCAGTGCTGCGGCTGGCCCTGAGATGCCACAGCTGCAGCTGGATGCCAGGACCATTCCAGCCCCTGGGATCAGTTCAGGGTCTCCGTGTCCCAGCACATGAAATACTGATTAGGTTTAAAATTCTGCCTTAAAATGTCACCGTCACCTTCACACAGAGCCCGGGTCGTGCAAGGAACAGCATTTCAATGTGTGAGCCTGTTCCTTCTGCAATGCCTGAAGCATCCATGAGACAGGATGTGACCCAGCACCATGAGGATGCTCTGCAGTCCCCTCCCATCACACAGAGAGCTCAGAGCAGGCACTTTGCACCCATGCTCACCCTGCATGGATGGGAACACGTCCCCCGTGCAATCATCAAACGCAGCCGAGCCTTTGCCGAAGGTATTTCTCAGCAAGCCCAAATCCCTCTCTTTGTTCCACGGGGTATTGTGCAGATCCCACTGCAAATTCCAGCCCCGCCACCTTCGCCCCCGGGATGAGCTGTGAGAAAACACTCTCAGCCCAGTAATGCCTTAATTTTCTCGGCTGGCCGGCGAGCGTGAAAAGCCAGCTCCCTCTGCCGGCTCCGCTTCCCAAAGAAACCAACTTCCACCTCTGGAGCACCATGGAACAACAAGAGCCCTTGCACCCACTAATCCAATAAGCTTAACGACTCTCCTATTGCATACAGGGACACAAAGGATAAAGTCAAACAATGTGAGCCAAAGCTTCTACCACGGTTCTGCCTCTGCAGCGCCAAGCCCAGCCAAAGCAAGTCATCAGGGTTTTCCTTCGGTTCTCCACAAAAGCCAACTCCAAGTCAACTAAAACACCCTTAATGTGTGCAGGTGGTTAACATGGAGAGGTGGGAAGGCAGAAGCTCTTCCCTGTGAGGGTGCTGAGGCGCTGGCACAGGGTGCCCAGAGAAGCTGTGGCTGCCCCATCCCTGGCAGTGTTCAAGGCCGGGTTGGACACAGGGGCTTGGAGCAACCTGCTCTAGTGGAAGGTGTCCCTGCCCGTGGCAGGGGCTTGGAACTGGAGAAGCTTTAAGGTCCCTTCCAACCCAAACCACTCTGCGATTCTATGAATTTCAGGAATTTACTTTAGAAACAGCATACACTTTGCTAAATCTAGGTGTAAATAAAAGCAAAATAGGCAACCTAATAAGAGACAGCATAAGCACAGGCAGGGGAGCAACACTGTTCAGGACACTGCAGAACATATTCTGGTTTCTAACATGGATTTGAATATTTAAGGAGGTTTAAGATCTGCCAGAAAAACTTCTTCCTTTTTTCTTTTTCTCCATAGAAAGACGTTAAATGTGAGCTCAGCCCCAGATGATTTGGTCTTGCTATGGGCCAGAGGTGCCGGCTAACCTTGAGCAGGACACAGGGTCAGTGTCACGGCTCCCATGGTAGGACACATGAAAAATACTTTTGACATCATTTGGTGTTAAATACGTTTGGAATCACAGTACAACCCTCCTCTGGCAGACAGCTTAACACCTCTTGAGGAAATGAGCTGTTGCAGACACTCAATGGGAAGCTTTGATGGCTCGGGACCCAACTTCGCAGCCGCTTGACCCTGACACGTGAGGATCCTCCCCAGCATCTATTTATATAGTCACGTCTGAAGTGTTGAAGATGCGCTTTGAGTCATCTCTGTGAAAGGAAAAGCTCTTTTAGCTCTGAAAAATGTATGTGTTCTGCCTCATGGCACACACAGCCTCATGCCACGAGCACCACGGCACTGACCCCTCCGGTGCCTTAGCTGCAGGGATGCAATCACTACAGAGACATGGAAACCTCAGAGCAACAGCAGATGATTGGGTTTTCCCCAAGAGAAGAGGAATATCCAATCAGCAGTTCACTCACAGTAGCAAAGCTGGACTTAAACACCTGCACTTCCAAGGGGATGGGGTCAGGATGAGTCCCAGACTCACTGCGGGGAGCCCATGGGAAGACTTGGTGCCATCCCAGGGGAAAAACTGGGATGAGGGAGGTCTAAGAGACCTGGATTTTAAAGCCAAGAGGTGTTATCCTGCCTTGGATTCTTCACTCCGGCTTTTGGCTGGGTCCAGCTCCCCATCCATGCCAAGCTGCCCCACACCACACCATACCACACCACACCACACTATACCTTCACGATTTCTTGTGCTATCTGCCTTGTCTTGTTGACATCCAGGACAATTTTGGCATCTCTCACCACCGAGTAGAGAGTCCGTCCTTTACACAGGCTGAAAGAAGAGGAAAAGGGAGAAAATAAAAACACATCTTATAAACCCCCGCTGAGAAACATTCCCGAAGTACAAAGGCAGCGTCTGTGGCAGGGAACTATAAATAAATCACAGGAGCTTTGGCTTTATCTCAAGGCAGATTGAAGATTCAGGGTGGAAACTGGGAGTTCTCACCAGTGTGGCCTTGGGAGGTGTGTGCTGGTGCCATCACCGTAGTACCAAGCCCCATAAGGGATAACCCCAGACTGGTTCCTGGCTCTTCCCCACATCCCATCCATAAACAAACCACCTGGTCCTCTTGCTTCAGAGGGTTTTTGTGCAAAACTGGCCGCAGCTCCCGCCTCTTCCCTCGGAGGATAAAATGCTCACAGATGTAACATGAGTCAAAAGAGGAAAGACAGGGAGGAGAATAAAACCCCCACCAAACCCAATGCACTGTACAATGTCCTCCAATTTTCCTTCTCTCGTACCAATTACAGTAAAATCTATTTACAGAGCCTTAATTACCAAAGGCAGCTGGAAAGGGGGGGGGGGGGATATAAACCAATTAAAAATATATTGACATTTGAATATCATAATGGAGAACGTGGGTGGCTGCTGCCTCGACTCGTGCCCACAAAAATAAGGGCTTCTTTCTGCTTTTCCCTATCCACCCACACTCATTACAGGCAACTTTGGAGGGATGAGGCTGGATACCTGTGACTGGGAATAAAGAGCCTGACACACGTCTCGTTAAAGAGGCTTCAGCGACCGCAGACCTTAATCTGATCCTGTTGTCGTTAACAAATAAAAAGCTATGAGTTTTAGTATCTCTGCTCTCCTCACTCAGCTCCAGCACTTCTCTCCTTGCCCATCTCCTCCAGCCCTGGGGATGCCAGCACTGGATTTGTCCCCTGGGAGATAATGGGGTTTGTCCCTTTTAGGATGGAAATAACCAGCCCAATCTGTGCCTCCTTCAAAGGATGAGGAGCATCACACTGAGCTGCACTGGGTTTGCCTGGGTTCCATGTTGATCAGACAGGGAGAGGGGGTGGTTCGGACCCAGGGCATGGATGAGGGGGAAGAGGGGCTCCAAGGGCAGCGATGCTCAGCACAGCCTTGTGGAGGGGTGAGCAGCCCAGCCCCCACAGCAGCACAGGCTTGATGATCTTAAAGACTGGATAATCATAGAATCATAGAATGGTTTGGGTTGGAAAGGACCTTAAGATCATTCAGTTCCAACCCTCTGCCATTGGCAGGGACACCTCACTCTAGACCATGTCGCCCAAGGCTCTGTCCAACCTGGCCTTGAACACTGCCAGGGATGATCTTAAAGTTTGGATGATCTTAAAGGTTGGACTTGATGATCTTAAAGGTCTTTTCCAACCTAGTTGATTCTATGGTTCTATGAACATCCCACAGGTTGCAAATCTGGAGGAATCGGGAATGCAACATGATGGTAAAGCCCTGCTTTTATTTTGAGCCCAAAGCTGGCTCAGAGCAGTACGATGAGGCAAAATCCCCAGGGATACTGTGCCGTGTTTTCCCTGGGGACACTGAAAAAGGCAGCCGCAATCCCAGCATGTCCCTCATCGTTACCTGCCAATAAGGACCCAGTGAGCTGTTAGCACCCAAAAGCAGGGATGTTAAAGGCCAAAAGCTGCACATCCCTCCATTGCCAGAGAGCACAATTTTAAGGTCAAGCAGTGATGCAGGAATGGGACCAGACCCATATCTCATGGGTTTTGGAAAGACAACAGCATCCTTCTACTTTGTCATGGGTTGTGTTGGAAATAGCCTTGTTGAACGCAAGTGAGATGCAGTGGGGATTTTGAGGCATCTTCATACCCATGCAACTGCCTTCTCAGTAGTGGTTTTCCTTGCCCAGGTGCCTCAGCACGTCCCTGAGCCCACCAGCTGGGCAGCAAACCCAAGGCACCCACAATTACAAACATGATCTTCCTCTAAATCAGCTGCTTCTCATCTCCTGCAACAGTTTGGCTGCAATCAAATCTGAATTTGTCTGAAGATTAGTATCCAAGCCCTCAAACTCCTACTTGGAAAGCAAATCACTTGGAAGTGATAAAGAAAACCCTTGGGTTTCTGCAACTGGAATTAAAGGGTACAAAACAATGACAAATATTAATTCTCTTTCCACCACCCTTAAAGTATTAAGGGGTATTGTACTAATCTGCTAAATAAACCTGCAAAGCTCCAAGCTCTGTGATGCAACAGGCTTTCTGCCACCTCCCATGACCTGCCTGTACACAAAGGAGTTCCCCCAGACCCTCTTCTCACCAGAAAATGCTAGTTTCCCTCCAGAGAAAACCATTACAGGAAGTGGCTTGTGGTCTGCATTAGTCACGAATCAACATTGCACATGCAATGAATAGAGCAGCGCTGGAATTGGGTTTGATTTCAGCCCTGAAGTGAGTTAAGATCAGCTGTTTTCCTGGAAAAGGGTTGTTTAAGAGAAAAATTCTCCAATTTCTGCCTATCTGAACCACTGCGATAACCCCAGGAGCAGAGCCTGCAGCCCTTTGCTGATGAGATTTCCATCTCTCCACTTCATTTACAGAGGGATTGCATTAAAGGAGGCAGCGGATGCACTCCATGCGAGCCCTGGCACAAGGAGACCAGCCACCACGCAGACCCAGGGCGGTGGCAGCAGCACACGGTGAAGCACTGTGGACATGGGACATGCCACCACTGCTCTTCACACCCCAGGAGAGCCAGCAAAGCAGCCCAGGTGCCTCTCACCCCCTCTCAATGAATAACTCCTCCATATCAATTCAACTAGCGACCGCTGCACTGGTATGTGAAGTTTTCTTGCTGGATAAGGAGCTGCCAATGCAGAGATAAAGCCCGGTTGATACCTATTATGTAGCACCTGAGCCCATTCAACCACCACCTGCAGAACCTTTTCATGGCAGAGCTCAACAATTTCACTGCTTCTCGTTCCTCATCTGCCATCAATCGCTCCCCATTCGGGCAAGAGCAGCAGGCACAAAGCGCCGCTCCAGGGCACGCACATCATCTTCTGCCTTCCCACTTCAAGAGGTCTATGCCGAACCATGGCATTGAGGTACCCACCCGGCTGTGAGCAAGCAGGGCTGTGGATCACAAGGCCAGAAACTGCCTACACTTGGCACCAGAAACAAAGGCAGACGATTTGCATCTTCAAATGGATTCTGGCTTATTCACCGCTCAAGTATGTATTCAGAGATAAATACCTGTCTTCTCCTCCTAAACCTCTCCATCCCACCCATCAGCAGATCACAACACGTGCCCTGGTGCCATGCGGTGACCAAATACCATCCTGAGCCAAAAACAGCCCCACTGGGTGGCTTGGGAAGATGCAAAGGCCCTTCCTGTGGACCCCAGCACCCAGGAGTGCACCTCAACCCATGGTGCAAGCTCAGCACTAGGACAATCCCAGCCCCATCCCGCTGCAGATGTGACTCTCTATTCAAAATGAGTTTTTGAAGTGTTCAGCCAAGCAAGCCAAATCCCAAATTGCTTTATAAACACTCTGCATTTCACCAACGTGGGCTGAAGACATCAGCAACGGGAGCAAAGCCAAAGCAACTTGCAGGGGAACAATTTGGGAGGGATGAGTGAGGAAGAGCTGGAGCACTGCCTCTTGATAATTTTCCTATTTGATGTGAAAACAACTTCATCTGTCCTTCATCCATTGGGGGTTTCTTTCCCCCCGTCAATACTGATGTTCATCATCTCTACATTGACTATCATCACCTCTCTAGGGTTGAAGCCTGACTCAGAAGCAGAACAGAGCTGATGGTACAGCGCTTGTACGCAGGTCACGATGCTATTACTTCCCAGTATTTTGTGCTTTTCTTGCCTCTGCCCAACCATCCACATAAATGCCCATTAAATTAAATAGGCTCATTTGAACACCCCAAAGTGATGCTAGTCCCCAGAAAGCTCATTACTTGCTAGTATGTTGATTTATGGGCAACCAGCTCAGATACCATGGTGATAGCCGGCAAGGATACACCCAGGGGAGACACACGAC
Organism: Strigops habroptila; assembly: GCF_004027225.2. Taxonomy (NCBI): domain Eukaryota; kingdom Metazoa; phylum Chordata; class Aves; order Psittaciformes; family Psittacidae; genus Strigops; species Strigops habroptila. Next base: position 13,708,930 of record NC_046360.1, read on the forward strand.
GAGTGAGAGTGGGAACTCATAATAAGTGCTTTAATATAAAAATACCTCTGCTAGCAGGTTACATCTGTGCTGGAGGAAAGACAACGCAAAGGGGGGGCCGCTCGGATGCTTCCATGTTCCCCAGCACTTTACTGACTTTTAGTATTTCATGGAGAAAGAAATCTTTGCGAAATATTAAGATACAGCCACAGCAACCAGAGCTGCTGAGCTGGGGCTTGTTTATGTAGTTTGAGCAGGACTAGCCATGGCAGAGAGGGGAGGAACGAGTTCTGCCCGTGTCTGAGGAGTTTCCAAGCTCTTTCCACATAGCAGCTTGTTTTTCCTCTTTCACCAACATCTGGCAATATGGCTCTTGCAACCAGACAGCCACAAAATGGAAAATTAAACCGGGCTGGAAGAGCAGCAAAGGGAGAGGTTTGGGTTAATTTTATCCGTGAGCTTCCTTTTCCTCCTAATCAATAAGAAATATCGCATCCTTGACGCACGCTCTCCCTGCTACGCCAGCGGGAGCGAAGCAGAGCAGTGCCATCAGCCAGCTCAAGCTTCCCAAGCCCTCTGCATCTAAATGCCACCCCAGAACAGTGGGGACAGCCAGCTGGGACAATAATGAGCTGCATGAATTGAGCAATGACATGAGCTGCAATGAGTTTGTTAGGTCTCAGTCTAAGGAGAAACCTGCCATGGGTTGGACCCCACACCTATGCATATATATATACACACACACACAAATATATATATTTCCCCCTATATAAAAGCTTGGGGGGTGGAAGGCTTGGCTGGTTCATGGCCAGCTATTCCCACTGGGATGCCATCAGCACGCAGTGCTGTTGGGGCCCCCAGCCCCACTGAAGGATGCTCAGGACTGGTTTCGCTGGGATTCATCCACCACCAAAACCTCCAGGTGAAGTGAAGCAGTCCTTCTCTGAGCCACACATACACAGAGCCCAGAGATTTAGCGTGGAAACGTTTCAGTTCCAGGACTACAACTTTCATTTCCTTCCTCTTTGCTGTGCCCACTGGCAAGCCATGAGATACCTTCCCCTTCTCTCCTATCACTTTCAACAACAGCAACATGTGGTTTCCTTCCTGCCCAGATCCCAGGGAACACCGTCCATCCTCACTGGACCACAAGCAAGGTGGAAGGCAGCAGCGAAAAGCTTTGTGGCAGCACAGTGCCATGAAATGCTGGAGCAGGAGCCTGCAGATCTGATGCTGAGCATCAGCATCATTAGAGCCCAGCCCCTCTGGGTGAAAATACTTTTCCCATCGAACTCCACCTCCAAGCTGACCCCTTACACAAGTGTCCCAAAACAACCTCAATAGGGAGGCAGGGACACATAAAGCAAAGCCCAGGTCCCCAGCCCAGAGCTTGCAGTGACCCAGCTCCCACTTTGCACGGAGGAGCCCCTGAAGCGCAAAACGAATGTGGGGACATAGAAAAGCCCTGATGTGGCGATGCTCAGGATGCTCCCCTCTCCCCCTCTCGCTATCTCCAGCCCATGGAAGCACCGTCCTTTGATGGATATTACTTAGGCAGCACATTTGAGCTCCCAGCAGCTGGCACATGAGATAACTACAGCCAGAGCCTCCAAACCGCAAGGGCTGAAGGAGGAGGAGAAGGAGGAGGAGGGGCTCAGCCTCCCCCAAAAGTAGCTCCAATTCCATCGTCGCGTTGGAAAAAAAGGAAACCAAGTTATTTAGAAAAAGCCAACTCCATGCATTTTTATTTGAAGGAGATAGTGTCAGAGAGACAAGCTCTTCCACAGCTGCAGGGAAAGAGCTATGAGACAGGTGAACGCAAAGCAGCCGCTGACCCCAGCGGCTTATCTAGAGCCCTGGCTGCAAACAAGTCATCCAAAAACACTCGATGCTTCGGGTGGCACTTGATGCCTTTGGAAAGGGTGGGAGGACTGGGTGGGTCTATGGGGACGTGCAAAGGTGCTTGGACCTCTCCTTGCCTTTGAAGGAACCTAATACATTCCCTGCAGCCTGATCCTCCTGCTATTTTGAGCTTGAGGAAGGAAAAGATGCTTAAAAAACCCACCTTCTTTTGAAGGGAGGGAAGAAGCAAGTCTTTTGATGGAGATTTCTGCTTGACTAGAACCCAACTTTACTTTGGAATGGTAATACTGGTCATTATTAAGCATTATTAATCACAGGAGGGACCTAATTCCCTCCTCTTTGGCTAGGCAGGAGGATGCCAGCGCACAGGTTCCCCACCACCAGCAAACAGCCCTACCTGGCTCCGAAGAGGATCCCTGGCATTGAGGATGCTCCAGAAAAATAAGGAACCGTGCTGAGACATCACTCAATAAGCAAAGGGAAGAACTGGCATGAGCAGAAAGAGTTTGTGGGACCATCTCTCAGCAGGACGCTTAATCACAGGCTTTCCCTGAAACACCTGCTTAAATCCCTTCCTCTCGAGTGAAGTGTGAGTCCCGCTGCGTTAAGTACATTCCTCAAGAAGTCACGGCCAGAATAGTACCATTTCCATGGCACTTTGAAACACTTTTGGAACACAAAGGAGAACATCCCTCCTCGAGCATCCCCTGCCAGAGGAGCACATTAAGGTTCTGCTAACATAGCCACCGGTGGGGCTTTAATGCTGCAGCGGGTAAGAACAGCTCAGCCAGCACTGAAGCAGCCAGCTCTTACTTCAACATCAAACACCCTTGCAGAGGATCAAGCCACTGCTTTTCCCCATCCCTGTCATCCTCTTTGCTCGGGATATTTTGGTCTCCTCCTGAGCCCATCCCACCCTGGAATGCTGTCTCCAGGCAGAAGAGATATACTTGCTTAATGTACATATTAATACACCTATCGACTTTGCTGTTGTCAGTCATTATCAAGATTTATCCAGCGTGATGGCCTCTTATTGATTGTGAAGGAGTGTATTCCCACGGGTCAATCAATTCTGATCCAGTCTGTGGCATGAAGTCAATACCTATTTATTATATGATCTACGAGCTCCATTATTTAACTGCTAGGAAAGGGGAAAACCAGCAAAAGTAACAGGAGGGAAAACAACAGGGCTGGAGGTGATGCTTTGGCTCCTAAAGTGGTTGCTTGAACATGGGGAGGGTTAGAGGAGGCAGGACCTGCTCCCAAAGTACACCCATAAGTGGGGAGAGAAGGGCCAGAGCTGAAAGGCATCTTGGAAACACTCAGATGCATTGCTCCAGGAAAGCAATGTGGCAGCACCGTGCCTCAGTTTCCCTCCTGTTGAGCAGGATTTAGAACTCCTACTTAACTTTCCAGACATGAAAGAAGGCTGATAGGTTGTACCTTGAGATTGTTGGGTTGCAGTGAGGAGGAAAAGGCAATTTGGTGTTCTTTAAAGCCCAATTGGTCAACATGGCTCCCTGGAGAGAACAACAGGCTGGCTGCAAGCAGCACACATTGGCTTGAGCAGCCAGTCCTGGCCCCACGGAGCACTCACAGGGGGAAAACCCAAGCAGCCTCAATCTGTTTCATCTGAACAGCGATGATTTACACGCTTCCCCTTTACTTCCATCCTTCAAATCATGTTAAACATCCGCTCAGCCCCCAGCTCCCTGAGTATGCAGATTTACAAGCCCCAAATCCTCCGCAGCTGAGCTGGGACACTATAAATGTCAGGAGGTTTGGCACAGGGAGAGGCTTGGAAGAGCTGAGTGTTTAAAGCTGAGCTTTGTTCAGAGATTCCCCGTGCCCACAGGGAACAGGATCCAGGGATGGGAGAGGATTCCCTGTGAGGAGCTGGGCTTGTTCCTCCCAGCAGCAGAATCAGGCATCAGATATTGCCAAAAGCCAGCATAGAAATACATTATAAATCAAAATAAACCCAAACAGTTCATTTGGTGCAAGAAAGTTATCCTGTAAGACACAGCCACAGCATCTGGGATATTCTTCCCATCCCTTGCTCCCACACCTTCCCTATTAATTCATGGCAGGTAATGTGTTTCCTGTTATTGAAGCCAGTTTGCTTTGCAAGGGAAAACAGCAAACTCTCCATTCATCTTTGGCATCTCGCATAAGAGCTCCCCCCACTAACCACCAGCTCCAGGGAAGGGTTTGGAAGGTGCTCCCACTCCAACAGAATCACTCCAAGTTTCTCTGCTGAAAGGCACCTTCAACAAATTAATTCTCTTTATATAGTCCTGCCATGGTCAAACTTAATTCCTAATGTTCTTCAATGTTCTCCTTGGTCTTCCTGGCACATCAGAGCAGAGACATAAATCATGGCCACACAGCGCTGGGGGGGATCACCAGCAGCCATCCACCAGTTGGCTCCTGGTCATGCTCTAAATCCAGAGTTGCTCTGGCATCACACTGTGATAAGAGGGGCCAAAACCCTGCCTGGAGCATCTCGGGGAGCAAATCCCAGGGTCTTTGCACAGGCTCCTGGCGCCACGTTGGAGCTTTTAACTAAAACCCAAGTAATCTTCTTAGAAAAGCTGCACCAAATCCCCCACACAAGTCAGTAAGAGCTCAGTGCACAAAGGCGCCGGCTCAAACCTCCTCTTCTCCTGCCTTTGAGACCTGCTAACCTGCTTGCAAACAACACTGCCATCCAGCCAGAGCCATTGATGCCTCCCAGAAAGCTGCTGATCCCCCCCGCGCTACTTTCATTACAGCCTAAGTGAGACCCAGCAGCCTTGGGAAGGATCACTAAGCATGAAAATCCCTCCTTTTTGCTTTTTGCCACAGAAGGAACACCCAGAATCCTAAAATCTGGTCGTTTCTGCAATCCATTACCCTCGTGGGTGGCTCAAACCATTGCAATAGCATTAGAACACTGATAGACTTCGTCTTTTGAGGGACCTCCTGGGTGGCTGAGGCTTTACCACTCTCCCCACACTGCCACCGGCGGAGGCTGGGACTGGGAACCCCAAGGAGCTGACGTGAGGAGCTTACCCAGGGCTTTGTCTCATTGAACACCAGCAAAAACAACTTGTCATTTGCCTGCATGCAGCAAACACGGTGCTTTTTCAGTCCTTTCATTTCCACCGGGCTGAGGACTTGGATGCTGTTCCGTGCTATCCATTATGCAGCACTCCAAGCAGCACCAAGATCACTTTCGCTCTTGCTCAAGACTAATTAAGATGCATGTTAACTTCTCCAGCACTCATTACCCAAAAGAGAATCTATTAGCGGCTCTGATGGAAGGGCTCTTTGGAGTTACCACCTCCCATTGCCGAAGGATGCTGGATTTCTCCCTTTCTTTTCTGACTTGGTCAGTCGCATGAAGAGGCAACTCAAGAATCATCGACCAATAGAATGGTTTGGGTTGGAAGGAACCTTTAAAGGCCACCTAGTCCAACCCCCTGCCATGGGCAGGGACACCTTCCACTCGACTCCACCTCCAGGTCTCCCATAGCCCCTGTAGGCCCTGGAGCTGCTCTAAGGTCTCCCCTTCAGGAGCCTTCTCTTCTCCAGGCTGCCCCAGCCCAGCTCTCTCAGCCTGGCTCCAGAGCAGAGCTGCTCCAGCCCTCGCAGCAGCTCCGGGGCCTCCTCTGGCCTCGCTCCAGCAGCTCCACGTCCCTCTTGTGCTGTTGCCCCAGAGCTGGATCAGGACTGCAGGGGGGGTCTCCCCAGAGCGCAGCAGAGGGGCAGGATCCCCTCCCTGAGCTGCTGCTCACACTCTGGGGGTGCAGCCCAGCACATGGGGGGGTTCTGGGCTCAAGCACACACTGAAGCTGGGTCATGGGGAGCTTCTCCTTGCCCAGCACCCCAAGTCCTTCTCCTCAGGCTGCTCCATCCAGTCTGCCCCAGCCTGTGTCTCTGCTGGGGATTGCCCCAACTCAGGGGCAGGACCTTACACTTGGCCTTGTCGAACCTCATGAGGTTCACATCGGCCCACTGTGAGCTCCTGCAGGTCCCTCTGGATGGCATCCCGTCCCCCAGGCATGTCAACCACACCATACAGCTTGGTGTCACCTGCAAATGTGCTGAGGGTGCCCTCAATGACTATGCCATTGATGAGGATATTAAGCAGTACTGCTCCCAGTCATCTGGCCAGACCAGTGGTCAATACAGAGGAAAACCAGAGCGTTAACCCAGAACATCATGCTGCTGCCTCAGTTTCCCCTCCCAGCTGTCGCCTGTGGGCTGTGGTGTTTGGAAGGGGAGATTTCTTTCTGCTAAAGAGATGATCCATGAATATCACAAGCAAGCAGGAAGGAAAACGTAGGGATGTGAGAAAGCAAAAATAAACTGGTCTATAAATAACCCCCCTCCAGCAGCGCCGGGCAGCACGTCGTGGTAGAGCCCTTTCCAGGGATGGGCAGCTGCTTCCCGCATGCCACAGGAATACAGAGATTTCTTTAACAGCTACAAGAAACTGCTGTTCTTGGTGGAAAAACATCCTCGAGCACCCACTTCTGAGCACCCAGAAGAAAAGGGGCCTCTTCTGTACAGAGCCATTTCAGGCCCAGAGATGTGTGCAGGGAGAAGCAGGCAAGGAAAATCAGACATCCTGGATTTGTATACAATTAGCCCCATCAGACAGCTGGGACTGGTTTTCCCCACTCCAAGCAAAGCTTGGTTTAATGCCATTCCCATAAACCCACTTTATTGGTGGGATTGGAAGTGTTGGAAGGCTGCTCTAAGGTCTCCCCTGAGTCTTCTCTTCTCCAGGCTGAACAAGCCCAACTCTCTTAAGCCCAACTGATCTTATGATCATCAGAGAGGTCCCAAGAAGCCCCCAAAAATGCCCAACCAAGGATAGACCAGATATGACTGCGGGTACAAGGGCAAGGGAGCATCCCTGCACTCTCGCCCTGGGAAATGGAAGGGATGCTTTGCCCTTAGAGCCCCAGAGGTGGCTCCTGGGGAAGCACCAGCAGAACAGAGCCTACGAGAAAGTCTCAAAGGGGAATAAATTGTGTCTGGAAATGACCTCCAGGCTAAGGGATATGCACTCATGGCTTCCCAAACACTGCCTGAGGCTGAGCTGAGCCCCCTTTCAGCATTCCCCTCATCATTCCTGTACCCTCATGGCCAGCCCAGCACCAGACACGATCGCACCCCACAACTCCCAGCAGGAGAAAACCAACCAGGTTCCCTGTTGCGATGGAATAATTATGGTGATGTTGACTCAGCCTTCGAAGAACACGAATAAAAGCAGGTTCCTGGTTGTAGGCAAAGAGCAGGCGAGGCTCGGAGATGTTGCGAGCACAGGTTATATTTAGGGCAATCCAATAAATCTCTGTTTTGACCTTAAATAAAGGACTGAGTGCAGCTGGGAAGAGAATGAAGGCGAGCGGCATGCTTCACAGCCCTCATATTAATGCATCAAGCTACGGATTTATTTTGTCAGGCTGTCAAAAGTGGCACCTTTACGGGTTTATATGAAGAGGCATTAGAATAGAAAACACTTTGTAGCTAAAAAACCCCATTAAAATAAAGAATATATTGCCCAGGTTTTGATACTGAATAGGATTGAAAAGCAAATAGGGGCTGCAAAGGGATGGAGAAGCTGCGTTCTCCTGCGTGTAGAGACTGCGATGCAGTGTAACACATGGATGAGGTGTCTGACGCATCCATCAATACAGGTGCTTGCACCCTTTTCAAACAGCTTTTGGCCTAAGCTAGCTAATGGACAGAGAGCTGAAATGCTGCTGGATTTTCACAGATGACTGGGTTTTGGTCCAAAATAAAAAGCTTATTCTTCTCCAGGCCCCAGCTGGGAACAACCAGCCCCGGTTTGGAGCCACCCTGTCTCAGGAGGACACAATTCCAGAGCCAAATGTCCATGAACCTACCAGAGCAGGGAGCAAATGATGGCATGAGGAGCCACAGATTGAGGTTGAAATCCTTTGCTGTTGAGCAAGGAGGGAGCACAGCAAAGCTCCCACGCTGGTACCCACAAAGCCGCCCTACCTGGGACCAGGAGGTGCTGCTTCCAAGGGGACATTAGGGAAGGATGATGCAATATTTCATTGCTGATGGCTGGTGGAAGTGTTGCTGTTTCAGTGCATGGTTTTGGAAACTCTGCCAGGAGAAGGCTGGAAAATCAACCTCACCTTGGGGAAGCTTCTCCAAGAGAAGGTAACCCATGGTGGGATGCAAAGCAGCACCTCGTTCAAGCCCCGTGGCTGAATACATGGTCCAGAGGGAAAGAACTCAATACGCAGAAATAAAGGTATTTCACATGACAGCAGCTCCTCCAGGAGTGGCCGCAGCCTCCCTGCCTCGAGGCCAGGGGGGATTTTGTGAGTGCCCACCCACCGATTGACCACATGGGTGCTTGGTGCTGCATTTCTGACAACAGGTACATGGGAATTCCTTGAAAGCAAGGCAGCTCCAGAGGGCTTTGAGATGGTTTGTGAGACCCCAAATCCCAGCTTGCTCCCCAATCAGCTGAAAGAAGCCCCCTCCAGCAGCCTCATCCCCCTGATGCGATGCCCCTGAGCATCACCAGCACCCAGGCAGTAGCTCTTCAAACCCCCAATCTTCCTCCCTTGCCCCTCCCCAACTCATTCCTATTAGTCCTATACCCAATTTTGGGTGTAATAGAGGCAACAGCTTTGGGAAAGGGAGGAAATGCTTCAGGAGACTATGACTTGTCTTGCAAGGCCTCCCAGCTCCTTGGGAGTGAGGACACCCTGTGGATGGCCTCCGGACCTGTGGAGGATGAGCTCTTATTGCAAGCACCCGGTTTTCCCACCCCTGCTGCCCTTCTGGCTGGGCAGACCCTTGGATCCGACACTCGCACCACGCTGAGCCTTCGGACACCCAAGTTATTGCTGCTTTATGCAATTAGAGGCTTTCCCACACTCAAGCAGGGTCCAGACCCACCAGCACCCAACCAAGGCATCGTGCCAGAAGAACCCCAACCAGTACAGAAACCACCAATCCCACCATGTTACATCCCTCCTGATTAAAACAAATCATTCCTGTCCCTAATTAAAACAAACCATTCCTGTCTCAAGCTCCACTTGTACAGAAGATAAATCTGCCTGGACACACTCGGGTGGGTTTGCTCTCTGCTTCTCAGCATAGATCACAGCAGATGAAGAACATCCCTTTGCTAGGGCAGGGAGGCATGGGCACTCCTGCCTCCCGGTATCGTCTGATATCATCAGATGATGGTACCATCTGGTTAAAGGCGTTTTGGGAAGAAGAAACAATCCCATCTGCACACGAGATGTAAGCTGGGGCTTACCTGGTGATGATGGCGAGGTGTGGAGGGCTCATGCAGGCTCCCATGAAGAGCACCACGTTCTCGTGCCGGGTCTGCCGGTACGCCATCACCTCCCTCTTGAAGGCCTTGAGCTGGTCCTCGTTGTCCCGCTCGATGTCGATGAGGCGGATGGCCACCTCCCCGTGCCAGCGGCCGTGGAAGACCTGCCCGAAGCGGCCCTTGCCGATGAGCTCGCCAATCTCGAGCTGCTCGAAGGGGATGTCCCACTCCTGCAGGAAGATGCTGGTCTGGCTGGCCTTGCGCGGGAAGTTGCGTGCGGAGAGCAGCGAGAGGTTCATCTCTTCAAAGTCATCCTCGGACTCCTGCGCCTCCTCAGGGCCTTCCTCGTTCTGCCGTGGGGCAAAGGGAGGTGAGCACAATAGAAACTGCACCCAGGGAAGATAATGTGGACAGGACCCCACTGACCCTCCTACTGCTCGCTCAGACCCAGAGAAACCACGCTGGTACCTTCCAAAGGCAACCAGGTGGCAGGAACCCAGATTTACAGGGAGTCCTTTATTTACCCCAGGGTTAAATGTAAGAGTGGGACACACCAGAGCATTTAACTCATTCATGTGAAAACAGTGCTTCATCCAGCTATGGCCAAGCTGTGCTCTGCTAATACAACTGTCCCCACCCTGGCACCCCCCGGTCTTCACAGAAGGCACCCCAGGGTGGATCTGACTTTCCACTTGATCTTTTCCCTGTATCTGCAGGAATTAAAACACCCATTAAAAGCTGCATCCCCATCTTCACCCCCCACTCCTTCCCCTCCACTGCATCTCAGAAAAGCTCATTGAATTCTAAACCTGAGGGCAGACATGAAGCCCATGAGGGTCCCGCTTCATGTGGTGGGCACAAGGATGCCTGGCAAGGACCAGGCCTTGGCCATTAATTCAATTATCAGCAATTTCACTGCACAGATGTTCAGCTTCTCTGGTTGCTGTGAAATGTGCCCCAAGACATGTATAAAATAAAGGTCTGTTAAGCACAGGAGCAGGTCCTGCTGTCTCACCTCCGAGGTGGGCTCCACTTCAATTTGAAGTAATGGATTTCCTTCCAGGCTGTTAAAAGAATGACTGCATTAGTGAAAACACAGTTAGGTGGGGAGCAGAAATGGGCACAGAGTCCTGCTTCCCACAGCATCACTGCACCAGGTCTAAACAGATCTGGGATGAGAAGTACCAGGCTCAATGTTCACGTGGGAGAACAGCCCCTTCCCACCCACACCCCAGCTGTGTCCAAGCCCAAGGACAGCCCTGGGTGCTCACATGGGAGTGGGGAAGATAACAGGGATGAGCAATATTCATTATTGCATTAATTAATATTGGATGTGTGAAGTTCCAGGCTGGATCTGGTGATGTGGGAGCACACAACCAGGTCTCCATCACCCAAAGCACATAGCGAGGAGGATGCCTCATCACCACATGCCCTGGGAGGTGTCACCCCAAACTAACCCAGGGGAAGGGACAGATTTGCACCCTTGCAGTTTTTGACCATATCAAAGCAGAGCTGGGGCACGTGCTTGTGCATTTTTAGGTGGTCTCCAAGATTGGAATTACCTTCCCAAAAAACACCAGCCAAAGCAACAAACGCAGCTGATTACGCACCAAAAGTGAAGAAAATGGACTTTTTCAATCATTTTTGAGAAGTGGAGGTTTCAAAAACCCTCTCTGCTGTAAAACAACCCAAATTCATCTGGTTTCGCAGCTCACTGGGCCAGGAGCTCCTCTTTTTATTCTCCACTTACACAGCACCTCCCACCACCAGGGTCTCGCTGTGCGCAGCAGTTAACAGGGAATTGGGGGAATTCTGTGGGAAGGGTCAGCTGGAGCAGCTCTCGTGGTTTTCAGCATAATATAGTATATTATAAATGATTATGATCAATAACATAAATAACAGCATCCTCTCCCAGAAAGAGCAAGGATCACAGCAGAGGCTTAACACTCAGTGGTCCTGTGTGTCCTAGCCCATTCAGTAGCCACTAAAGAGCTATAAATCCCAGGAGAGACATGGATGTATATACAAAAGGAGTCGACCCTGGTATTTTAATCCCCACGGAAAACCCAGGGGGACGCAGATGGCTTCCGCTGCCAATCACGATGCACGGGCGGTTGCTGGAGCAGCAGTCTCCCTCCTCCTGCCTGCTCTTTAACCCAGGCACGAATACCTGCCTCCCGAGTATCGGAAGCAGAGGCTGGTGTTTAACCCAGCCAAGCCCAAGGTAACCTCAGTGCCTCTGTTCTAACCATCCTATGATTCTGTGATTTTCAGTGGGGTGAGCAAGAGGAGAATCGAAGATTTTGCATATTGAAAGCTATTCCCCACAACAGCCTGCCAGCTCTACACCGAATACCTTGCAAAAAGAACACCAAAAGATTTTGATTTCACCACTTTGCCATTAATTCCCCGGCCACCAGCAGTGATAGAGGCTCCATCCCCATCCCTCCCATCGCCTCTCCTAGAGGTGGGATCCGCTGGAACCCTGACAGTTGCCAGGGCAGTTTGGAGAGGATGGGGGAGCCAGACATAAACCACATCACAGCCCAAAGTGAGACCCTGTCTGTTAAACTGCTGGCTTAGAATGTCCTTCCAAAAGGGCATTCATCTAAAGGATCAGCAAGCAACAGTGAACTGAAAAGTTGGGCACAGGCATGAGGACCTTGGTGAATGCTGGGATCAGCAGAGCAGCTCAGACTTGAGCTGCCAGGGAGATACTGCATTGCAAAACTAATGTCAGTGCAAAGTTTGTTGGACTTAAAACTATCAATCACAGGCAGGGCTGCAAGAACTTTCTTTATTAAAACTATCCCAAAGACCCTGGTCCTCTGCTTATAATTTAGCATAGAGTCACGGAGTGGTTTGTGTTGGAAGGGACCTTAAAGCTCCTCCAGCTCCAACCCCTGCCACGGGCAGGGACACCTTCCACTAGAGCAGGTTGCTCCAAGCCCCTGTGTCCAACCTGGCCTTGAACACTGCCAGGGATGAGGCAGCCACAGCTTCTCTGGGAAAAGTCTGTGCCAGCGCCTCAGCACCCTCACAGGGAAGAGCTTCTGCCTCAGAGCTCATCTCAATCTCCCCTCTGGCAGGTTAAAGCCATTCCCCTTGGCCTGTCCCTACAGACCCTTGTCCAAAGCCCCTCTCCAGGTTTCCTGGAGCCCCTTTAGGCACTGGAGCTGCTCTAAGGTCTCCCCTTCAGGAGCCTTCTCTTCTCCAGGCTGCCCCAGCCCAGCTCTCTCAGCCTGGCTCCAGAGCAGAGCTGCTCCAGCCCTCGCAGCAGCTCCGGGGCCTCCTCTGGCCTCTCTCCAGCAGCTCCACACTTAATAAAAGATTAATCACTTGGGCTTTGCCTTCTCGGACGTAAAGTCATTTTTATTCCTGACGGTGAAGCGCTGGGCAGGTGTGTTGCTGTGGGTCATAAATCAATCCCTGCCCTCTCCTTTCAACCCTTCTCCTCCATAAGACACGAGCCAGAGCTGTAAGCTGGGTTAGGGCAGCAGGAGCATCCCTGACCATCCACCCCAACTGCCCAAAAGGCATTCCTGAGCCCCAGACCGGTCCTGCAAAGCCACAAGAGCACCACTGCGTGCCTGGAGGTGTGGAGTGGAGGATGCTCTGCATGGGGAGGGGAAGGTGAAGTTATGGCAAGAGGAAGGGGAGGCACTCACATGGGGTTGGAGTTGACGGGGTGGAGGATCACCTGCGGCGCTCGGGTCGGTGTCTCAGGCACCACATCTGGGGAGAAGAGAGCAGAGTGAGAGCAGGATGGAGGCACCAGGAGCTCCTTCAGTGCCGAAAACCTCCCTTCCTAGAAGCCTAGAATGGTTTGGGTTGGAAGGGACCTTAAAGATCATATTGTTCCCTTCATCCCCAGGTCCAATTTAGTTACACTCTTAGCTATAGCTGGGTATAACTTAGGGCAATCCAGCCCTGCAGCATCTTAGTGCACAGTCCTGCAATATACTGGTCTGGGGGAGAAATCCCACCTGAGCACAACCCCCCTGTGCACATCCAGGGGTTAGGAGATCCAGCCATGCACCCTCCCAAGGGATAGCTCAGCACCCTGTGTTTGAAGAGACTTACCTGGGAAAATGAACTGCTGCTTGTATTTGTAGTAATGGGAAGCTGGAAAAGAGAAGCAGGGAGTTAAACACCAACCTGCAGAGCCAGACACTGGAGAGGCTCCAACCTGCACCCAGTCCTCCACCATGAAACACCAGTTCCAGCTTCCCTCCATCCCCATCTCTCTGGAGGATGCAACCCACAATGGCACACAGGGTGCCAAATTCAGACTTGGCTCCCAACCAGCCTTCAGGAACGACTTGTCATCATGGAGACAATGGAAGGGTGCTCAGGCATTGGAACAGGCTGCCCAGGGCACTGCAATCACCATCTCTGGAAGTGTTCCCAAACCGTGAAGACAAGGCCCTCAGTGCCATGGTTCAATGGTGGCCTTGGCAGTGCTGGGGAGCGGTTGGACTTGATGAGCTTAAAGGGCTTTTCCAGCCCAGTTGATTCTGTCCATTTTTGCCTGATCCGGCCCATCTAACTGTGCATTCTGTGTGCATTTTTGCCATGCTTTGGAGCAGTGTCTTTCCCGGGCTCCCTGCCTGCTCCTGGTGCACTGAATGGTCCCCTGGGGATCACTGCCCAAAGCCAGCACTGCAGGAGGGCTCTGGGTCGTGGTACCCTCCGTTATCTGCCTGTCACCAGCAGGCAAAGCCCAAGAGCTGATCGACTCACGCAGGCAGGCAGGTCATGGGTATGAAGCAAGACAGAGCTGCTGAGGCCACCAGAGTTTGGCACCAGTTCAGAAGACACCTTCTCCTTAAGATTCAAGACCCCAAAGACTGTTCCTCAGCTTCAAGACCCTGAAGACTGACCCCAGCTCTGCAGCAGGACCCTGAGCCGAGATCAAAGGAGACTCGAAGGTAATTCCAGAAGAAAAAGGTCACTGTGCTGCACTTTCCAAGCTCAAATCCTAATCCCCAAGATGCCTGTTTTGATGAGAGGAACCATGGAGAACATCCCGCGGGGGAAGATGAAAGCACAGTGACTCCTGCTTTGTGCCACACCAGCTCCCGTTTGCCACAGGGCTCTGCTCATCACAGGCATGAAAGCCTGGAGCAATGACCCCTCTGAGCTGCCGGGGTCTGATCCTGCTCTGCTCCATTCCTGCCGGCTGGACAAGGGGCTCTCTGTACTGGCTCGGCTGTGGTGGCAGTGACAGCACATCCGTAAGGAGATGCTGCTGCCCACTATGGGGGTTACTTCTATGGTTTGTGCTTTAAACAACATGAAATAACGTCCCAAAAGACCTGCAGGGAGGTGTCTGCTCCACAAGTGATGCACAATGGGGTCATCAAATTCTGGATCCAGAGCTTGGGGATGTCAATCACTGCGAGCCTGGCCATCACACTGCCAAAACATCAGGATGCTTCTGCTCTGGCTCAAGCACCGTGAACCCTTAACCCTGAACCAGTTAAACTGGCACAGAACTCTTTTGTCAGGCATTCTGAAGACTCTCCTCCTAGCACTTGAAGGCTCCTGACTTTGCGAGCAGGAGAGGGAGGTGAGTCCCTCCTTGACAGTCGGGTTCAACCGCTCCTTGGAGTGCTCACTGCCTCCTCACAGCTCCTCCACTGTCTTCCTCATGCCCTCCAGCATTCCAGGCACCCCAAAGACCTGTGCACAGCTGCAGCCTCTCCAGGTACATGTTGTTTGGTTGAGGGTTGTGGTTCCTTTCCCCAGCTTTTGGAAGTGTTTGTTATTGTGGTGATGGATCCTGACAGTCAAATCCCCGCCTCGTGTCCTTCCTCCTCCTCCTCTCTAGCTGAAGGCTTGTCAAGGAGAGAATCACCACAGTGCAGCAGGATCGGCAGAGCACGAAGGTGCCATCTGGTCCCTCTGGAGAAGCAGTCCTGACCCTCCTTCCTACTGGACCAGTTCATTAACCCCAGAGATGCAGGAGAGACCCCAACCTCCCGCCTGCTGCCCCGTCAAAGGGCACAAACCAAACAGGGGTCACCAGTCACGAGTGCTTCAGCATCTAGAGATGGGTCCGGGCCACGGCTTCCCTCCTTTCCCCTCTTTTTGGGAAGGGCTGGAGAGGCAGATGCATGGCTGAGGACAGCAGAGACACCCTACACTGCCAGGAGTGATGCTGAGCCATTCCCCTCCAAGCAGGGACCTTCCCTGGAGCAGCAGCCCCAAGGACATCCCAAAGGCAGCAATGCTGGTTCAGGCTCTGGCGCATCCTCAAGCCAGGAGGAGCTTTTTTGTCCATTTAATGGAACTCCTGTGTCTTGCAGCACTGTGGCCAAACTGCCTCTTCCACCATCCCTGAAGAGACTGAGCTCCAGGAGCAGATGGGCCTCAGGTACCCAGCCAAGACTCAGTTAGGCAAGCTATAGCAGATACCCTCAGCATCAGCTACTCCCCTCTATCACCCCACACACACTGCCAACAAGCTTGTTGGAGGCCTGTCGCCCCAAAGACACAGTGAAGTCAACCCAAGTTACCCTTGTAGAGGGGTAAGACCTTGTTTCCCATTTACTGTTGAGGCAATACAGGGTCACACACCACAAAGAAGTCATGTCTGGAAAGGTTCCTGTAGCCTCAAGCACAGCAGGCTGACCAGAGGGGTTGTGGTGGCTCCATCCTTGGAAGTTTCAAGACCAAACTGCACCCAGCCTTCATCTCTGACCCTGCTTGAAGCAGGACTAGAGAGTCCCAAGCTCCCTCCCAGCCTGAATTATCCTAAACTCATCTTTGCTGCTCATTTCTGCTTCCAGCTTTTCCCCATCCCAGTGTTAGTCCAGGCAAGCATCAGCCGGATCAGATCCTCACCCCAAGGGGCACAAACCCCTCTCGTAGGGTAGATGTAGAGGGGAGGACACGGTACCTGGCAAGTTGAACTGCTTCTGCTGGCGCGGGCACTGCGGGGATGGGTGCAGGGGGGACGGGGGGGTCGCGCTGGGTGGCAGTGGTGGGGCTGGCGAGGAGGGTGTGGAGGAGGTGGTGGACGAGGGGTTGCTGCTGGAGTCTGGCTGGTAGGGCACTGGGATGTGGTCCTGCAGGACATGGGGAAAGAGAGAAGAGAGGAGTCAGTGAGAGCGGTGCTGGCCTCAAGGTGCTCCAGTGCAGAGGACCTGGGTGACAAGTGAGGGCTACACAGGTCATCCCAGTTCCCCGTTTCCACCAAAGCCACAGCCTGGCCTTTTCCAAAGCTGTTTGTATCCACAGTTTGCACCAGAAATGGGGGTCCTTTGCTAGCCCTTCCATGCTATGCACCCACACTGAGGGGCTCCCCAACCCTGCTGGCTGGGGATGGCCACCAAGACCAGAGTTGGGGGCCACATCCCTGGGTTGGTCCTTAAAGGCATCAAGGAGCTGGTAGCTTCTGCTGACCTTCTTCAAGCCAAAAACCCAGTGCCTCACACAGAGCACTGAGGCAGAGTTGAGAGGATCAGCCAACACATCCCAGGACATCCCTTGCCCTTCTTTAACCCTTCCTAACCAAGGCAAGGATGGCAGCTTTGGGTGCGCATCTCCAGGCTCACTGTGATGGGTGAGAAAGGACCAGCTGGGAGCAAACAGGGAGGAGAAGCCACCTAGATGTCTTAGCTCTGAGAAAGGAGAATTGAGGCCAGAATACCTCACCTTGCTCATGCCCTCGCTGCCCAGTGTGGAGACACTTCATGGGATCTGACCTTCAGCAGCACTGAGCACTCCCACCTCCTAAGCCATAGCAAGATCCCTCCAAGGCTAGAAAATCTGCACCAGCCTCCTCTAGAAGATGATTTTGTCCAAAATGATTAGTTTTTAAACGAGTTGGGCTTTACAGGAAACCCACATTTATTCCATATAGACCATCCTGACACACACGATGATCATGGGTAGATAAAATACTTTTTAAGTCAATGCTGAAGGCCACTAAACAATCAGATTTCAATGGTATTCACAGAGAATAGAGTATCTCTAAAGAAATGCTTTTAGAAACATCAAAGTAAGAAGCAGTCTCTGTTCCATAAAGCTTGTTTATAGAGGAAACTGTAACCAGAATGGGAGTGCTCAGGTTCAAACTGAATATAAATATATATATGATGTTGAGCATCATCACGCTCTGGTTAGAGGAAAGCCAGGAAAGGTGAAAGGAGTGCACGACAGAGGCAGAATGAGAAACAGGGCTGATGCCCTTCGCACCCAAAGCCTTTAGCAGAGAGCTGAGTCACTTCCCTGCTGCCCTCTCACAAATGAAACAAATCACTGGAAGGACAGGCACTAAGAGGAAAAACACAGCTCTATTTCTTCTGAATACCTGCAGTAGCTCTTCAGCCTCAAAAAGCCATTTGCACCACCCCTTAACAACAACAACAGAGCAGATCATTACTCATACACTAAGGATCTCCTAAGAGATTTTAGGTTTATAAACTGCATCCTAAGAGCGTCACCTGGTACCCAGCCTTTGCCGAGAGCCAGAGGATGCTGAGGAGCTGGGGATGCTGCCAGGCTTTGGGAAGCCAGGGTTTTGACAACCTCTTCCCCATCACACTGAGGATTTCCCTTGCTTTGAGTGCTTTCAGCCTGCGAACACCTCACCCTGCTCTACCTCCAGCTGCCCATCAGGAATCTCCCACTGAAGGCAAAATAACCCAAGTCAGGTCTATTGCTATTAATGCAGGGCAGGAGCAAGTGAGCCTGGTGCACTCTCAGGTACAGCTTGACCAGCTTTACCACGGACACAATCAAGTTCTTTTATCTGTAACAATAAATTTGGCATTTATGGAAGTCTCAAGTGACAGCAGAGACCTCAAACCACCCCAAATTCAGCTTGGATCTGGAGGCTGAGAGGCCACAATGCAGCAAGAGCAGTGGGGGACAGGATATTTTGAAGGTGCTGATCCCATTTGATATTGAAAAGAAATAACCTCAGGAGATACAATCCACACTGGGAAACCCAAGGGGAACCAAGCCAGCAGCACATCATCCACACCAAGCACACCCTTGCTCTGCTCCTTGAGTTAGCACTGGTCCATGGGATTATTGTTGTTTTAAGGCCCCAAGCAGGTTTCTAGGCAGCACCTACCCATGTGATGACACCCACAACAGCCCCATAGCAGTAGATGTGCCTGGAGACCCATGGAGACACCTACAAGGTTTGGTCCTGGCAGATGGCTGAGGGGCTGGGAGATACTCCTTCCTGGGGACAACCCACAAGTCCCCTCCTGCCCCAAACACAAGGTCAGGGCATGGTCCTTTTGCTCTTTAATTCCTTCCTTTAGGAATTACTCTTTAACCCAGCAAATGGGATTGATATTCCCAAAGGATGTGCCCTGGGAAAGCTGCTGCTCCTCATACAAGGAGCATCCCCACTGGGAAACAGGGTGGCAAAGCCATTTTCAAATGCCATCCAAGTCGGGTTGCTCAGACCACCCCTTGTCTGCGGGACCAGCAGTTAAATGCAAAGAACCAGCAAAAGGTGCAGGTATTTTGGCAACATGGGTCTAGACGTGGCAGGGGTGGGCAAAAAGCAGGTGTTGAGGGCTCACCTTGTTGAGTTTGTTGGTTTTGGGGAGCGTCTGGCTGACGTGCAGGTCTGAAAACCGGGGGGGTTTGCGCAAGGGGTTGTTGATATCGCAGGGCACTGACTCTGTCCGGACTAACCTTGCTGGATTAAGAAGGGAGAGAGGGGAAAAGGGGATGGAGAGGAGGGGGAGAGAGATGGAAACACATCAAAGCTTCAAAGGGGCACATCGAGGTCACCCTGTGCTTGCAAACTGCTATCGAATCACTCTGCAAAGCAATCCCCAGCAGCACCTCCAGCCACTGGGGATGAGCCCCAGGACCAGCCTTCGGGCTCCCCCCTGCACCCAGGATACAGCCAAACCCCGCCAGGACATGGGGGGCTTAAAGCCCCTTGTGCCTGGATGCAAGCTGCACCCTTCTCCCCCCACCAAGGGGTTGCAAGTTGGGAAGCTTAGCATCTGCCACAGCCACCCTGTGAGCTGGGGAGTCAACCAGCATCAGGAGGAGGCACCATCCTCTTCCTCACTGCAGTTCTTTGGGATGAGGGGAAGGAGCTGGCTCAGAGCATCCTGCTCTCAGCAGGGAGATTCTGGAGCGGGAAAAACCAGCCTCCAGCTTGGGGGGCTCAGGAAGGGGGCTGGCTGCAAAACAATATATTTAAGAGCTTTGGGGGATGAGGCCGCCCCAAAGCCACACTGCTTTCATGCTAAAACACATGGTGGGCATCTCTTGCAGCATCGCAAAGTGCAATTCCTGCTCATCCCAGGATGTAGGATGCTGCTTTCCCTGACTCCTGGGTCAGGGTTTGCAGCAGCACGGAGCATTACAGGGGGGTTTCAGGCCCTTCCACCCAAATCTGCTGCAAGCAAGGGCATGGGGAATGGAGCAGAGGCTGCAGAATTGCCCCTCTCCAAGCCACAGCATCTCCACTTGCCCTGCGAGGTGCCACCAGCACAATGCATTTCCCCATAATTAAACCAAGGAGCATGTTTTTGGTGGTATCGAACACAGAATAGCAGCCTTAAGAGCTCAGAATTCAAGGCAATGGAAATTGGAAGTGTTCCCCTTAGGTGGTCACAGTCGTCTGGCTGTTGGGGAGCCAAAAATCTGGAAGAAAAGAGGTGGGAAGCGACGCGCGTCGTCCTGCTGCAAAGTTCTCCCTCCTCTGCGGGTTTAGGACGGGCTCTCCAGGAGAAGAGCGGGATAAAGCAGCTCCAAAAGCACCACGAGCATCCGCAGGGCCACATCCCCGTGGCGGGGACCCCCATGCACCGAGATGCCGCGTCTGCCCTAAGCTCTGAACAGTAGCGAAAGGCTAAAACCTGTTGCACTTACCCCGTGCGGTGGGGAATCTGAAAAGAAAAGGAGGCAGGGGAAGGGTGGGTGGAAGTGGTTTGCAATGCAAATCTGCCTCGCCCCGCACGGCTCGTCTCCCTACAAGCGGAAAAAACGGTGGGTAACGTCTTCACGGAGAGCCCAAGCGGTTCGGGAGCCTCCGGCACAGCAAGGAGCAGGCTCCCGAATCGCCCAGGGGGCTGCTGGGATGTTCTACCTGCTGGCAGCGTCCACGGAGGCAGAAGGAAGAAGAAAGGTCCTTACCTCCGCGATGGATGATCAGCAGGTGACACGGAGGGGCCTCTTTGGTGCATTTGTTGTGGCACTTGAGCCTAGCGGGGAACAGAGGAAAAGGTGTGAGGAGAGAGGGACAAGGGGTTGTGGAGCATCATGGCATGGTCAGAGGGATGCAGATGGGAGCAGGGAGCATCGCTGCAGACCAAGGACCCTTTCTCCACCTGGGCAGGTGACTTGATGTTGTGCACAGCCCCTGGATGTTCGCTCCCATGAGCAAAGATCATCAGATCCCTACAGCTTGCCCTCAGGAACACCCACAATTCCCAAGCCACCTCCCAGGCTGCAGGCACAGGGGTAAGGAGTGGTCCAGGGTGCATGTCCTGGAGCATCAGGAGAGGCTGGCTGGGAGGATGTATAGGCAAACAAGAGTTATGGTGGCTGCATCAGTCCCAATGGAGGGATGCAGGAGCCCCCAAACCTGGGGTGCTGCCCAGCTCACCCCTTTCTCTGCTGGCTGTGGGGCACCAGGCACCCACCAACCAGCTTGAGGATGCCCAACATTGTCACTTCTGCAGCTTTGGCTGAAATAACACGAGCAGAGACCTGAGCTTTGAGGAAAGCCACTTCTCCCCAACCACCATCCAGTAACACTGCTTTCTGCTTAATTAAATACAGGGGCAGCAGAGGGGCAGGAAGTGGCTGCCCCAGCCCCTTTGGCTCCCAATGAATCCCTGCCATTGTGCCCTCCTCTCCTCGCTTTAATACCAGCACATTTAACAACGAGAGCATTTATGACTAGGTTGAATATTCTGCAGAGGAGACTATGGAGGGCTTCACCCCTGGGTCATGCATAGAGGCATGAGCAGGCTCCTGCCACCCCAAAACTTGCCTCTTTGTTCTTAATGAGGGATGGAAAAGAGTCCCCGGCTCCTGCTCTGCCCAGGTGGAATGGGGGGAGCCACGGGGGAAGAGGCAAAAAAGAGGAAAGGATTGAAAAAAACAAGGGTAAAAGATGAAAAAAGACTGCAGCTCCAAGTCAATGAGCTGGGTAATGAAAATTCAGGAACTGTGCATGTTAGCTTTTATTACAGAACCATTCCTAGAGGGAAAGGCAGAGATTAATTCACTATTGGAGGCTTGGGGGGGTTGGGGTCTGTTTGTTTGCTTTACCTGCTTGTTCCCCTCCTGTTCCTGGGGAAAGCTGGTGAAACTGAGTACTTCCCATTCCCCCTAACTTCTTACAATTAGGGAACTGATTTGCTTTTTTCCTGAGTGACTACAGGCAGCAGGATCAACACAGAGCCAGAGCACCACAGGCGCAGGTCCCTGCATCCCTCCTGCATGGGGGCCAGCCCTGGGCAGGCAGAGCAGGCAGGCGGCAAAGCCTCCAGTTGCTGGAGCATTGAATGCAACAGGAATCCCCACTTCAATATATATAGATTTGATAATATCACTTCCAGAAAGCCACCATCAACTGCAGAGTAATGGGGCATTTCTTATCCACATTTTAATCCCAATTTGCTAATTCATCAGCATTTAATCAATGGCAACAGCAATCGTTATCACTTCATAGCTCCAGCTAACTCAGTTACCTGCAGTCAATCGGCTTATTCCCAGCACTCATCCTTAGAAAAGGCAATCCTGTCTCCAGAAGCAGCTTTTCTAAGTGCTGATGGCTGCACGATACCGTGTAAGAGCTGGCCTCTGCCAGGCTGGGATTTAAAGCAGTAGAAGTGGCCTCTGCTCCCCTCTCTTTATCCAGCCCTACCTGATATTCCAGCCCTATCCAATTTCCCAACCAGAACAGCTCCTTTCCTTTGCTTTACTGCTGCTTGTGGTGGGTTGGCTCCTTGGTGCCATGACACTGCCAGGAACCAGAGACCCCCAAGCTTTTTGCTGCTGCAAAAAATAGAGGATACGGCCCAAGGCTGTGGATAAAACCCATCTGATGCCCACAGCTACCCCTCGATGCTCTCGACTGAGCCGCTCTCAGACCCCAGTCCAGCACATCCCACCCCGTCTCTCCTGCACATAGCTCCACACATACTCCTATAACATGGGTATCTAAAGCCCGACCAAGGATGGAGGTGAGCAGGGAGGCTGTCGGGATCCAACTTGGAGCTATGGAGCCGAGGTCTGGTGGGCAGCATCCTCCCTGAGCACTCCACTCCCATCCCCAGCACACAGACTCAAGCCTCAACCCCATTTTAGGGTGGTCTTCACCCAATTTCATGCCTTGTGACAGCATCCTGTAAGGATGAGCTGGTGAGAGGCTGGTTGCTTTCCCCACGCCTGTGCCCCTGCTTGGCTCCACCAGCAGAACCTCAGTTATCCCCATCCCAGCAGGAAGGAGCAGCCCCACAGCTCCGGCCCCACGCCGTACTTGCAGTTCTTGCATTTTAAGCCGAACAACATTCCTTTCCCGCAGACGGTGCAGGTCTGAGACATCCAGTACTTGGTGGAAAACCTGTGGAGAGGAACACGGAGAGTGGCCAGAGAGAGATGAAGCTGCACCACCCCATCCATGCTCCTGCCAGAACAGCTCCCAAGCCACACCTAACTCCCAAGCCCTGATTTATCCTTTCCTTGCTGCCCTCGCAGGTGTCGAGGCATCATTCTAGGGGTGCCAAAGCACAAATCTGAGCTCCCCCTTGTGCAGAAGGGCACGGTCTGCTCCAAAGGGAGACCAAGCCAGCCAGGATGGGCATTAGGCACTGGTTGGCTGCAGCTCCCCATCTCTGGCCTGGCCAGAGCCCCCAGAACACCTCCCTGCCCTGTGGACCCAAGTTTCCAGTCCATTGGAGAAGTGGCTGCCCCATGGAATAGCAGAACCAAGGCTATTTCTAGAACTTCTCCTCCTTGAGGTAGATATGGAAGGGCAATAATCCAGAGATGGGAAGTGTGCTGAAGGCTGGCAAGGTCATGGGTAATACATGACTTTTATTGACAGCGACTCCAGCTTTATCTAAACCAAATCTGAACCGAAATGGAATTTAAATGGGCTTCTAGGACAGCACAGCCCAGCATAGGAAAGTGGGGGAACAGCCCTGAGCCCCTCATTCTGGACCAGGGATGGAAAGGGAGATGCCCATTGCTGACATTGGGGTATTCACTGGTTGGGTACCTGTGTTTTATGGAGTTTCCTAGATCTCGACGGGGGATCTGCGGGGACCAGCGAGGCACTGACAGCGTATCTGCAGGAGAGGAGAGACAAGGAAAACCATCAGCTGGTAACAAAGGTGATAGCCAGGGTTCCAGCTTTTGAGGAGGCGAGCAAAGGATGCACACAAAAAAAGAGGGGTTTGCCTGGTATTTCCCCTTAGACATGCCCTGCTGGGCTCCCTTTCTGCAAAGCCAGAGGTCTCTGCCCTTGTGCTTGGGTTCGCAGGGAACTGGGGTCTTATGTTCCCCCATAACAGCCCCCAGCACCCAGTTTGGTCCAGGGAGAGAGATGCGAGGCAATGCACCCTCCCCATGGGTGCTGCACCCATGAGCACACAGAGCAGGGTTGCAAAGCGATCGGAGCCACGTCACGATGTCCAAACATAAAGGGAAAGCGAAGCTGAAGCTGCATCATTTATTAATAAGCCATCACGTCTTGCGGTCATGGCTGAACAAAGGCAATTTAACTCGGCTCCAAGTAGAACAAAGTGAAAAGCAGCCTCAGCGCTCTGCTGCTAAGAGAAAAGGAGGGAGAAGGAGTAGCAGGACCCTGGCTGTGTAAGGAAGAAGAGAGAAGTTCATTAGCACCCACTGGAGCGTGCAGGTCATTAGAAGCACAGCCATGCTTGGACTCCACATCCCCCTCCAGCCTCAGCAAGGGCACAGACCCTCCTCCTCCTCCTGTGCCATGGGAGAGGTGCTGCCCACAGGCTGCTCAGCCATGGATCTGTGCCAAGGATTCAGAGGCTGGATATTCAATAATGGCTTCCAGAGGTTTCCCGGGCACCAGCAACCAGCCCCATCACGGATCCGAGCCCGGCCGTCTGCTCAGCACGCCAGCAAATCCCTCACTAAACACACTTCCAATATCATCCCTGCGAGTGGGGACAACCACTGTTTGCTTTAATATCCCCTTTTAATATAGCGGGCGGCGCGGTGCTTTAATTGCACTCTCTTTCTGAAGGTTACATTTACATCCCTCTTCCTTGCAACACGCCGTTAAAAGCCTTGGGAGCATCCTAAAACACATCCATCCCCAGCACCTCCCACCGGCTCCTTCTCTGACTCCACCACCTCGGTCCCGCTCACCCCTCAGGCAGAGCTGGCAATGAAGATGTTGAAGGACTACAAAGTCAATTAAGGTAATTGCTGCCCCCAGCCCCACGGTGGCTGTTTTACACATACCTGACCACACTTCTCACCACCTCTTGAGCCTGCATCCCTCCCACTATCATCTGCAACCTCCCAGGGACATCCACCAGCCCCAGAGGTGATGCTCTGAAGAGTGGGACCGCTCCACACATGATCATATCCCTCCCTCGACATCATTTTCTCATCAGTAAATCACATCAGACAAGTAAGTCCCTGTTCCCCATCCCCAACAACTGGTCCTTGATGAACTGAACACCTGGGCAAGAACAGCTCCTCTCCCAGAATTAAATCACATCCTCTGCTTTACCAGCCACAATTTATTTCCACTAACGTTCTGATGGCCTCAATTAAATCCTGCCATCCCAGGGAGGAGGAGAGGGGACGTAGGCAAAAGCATCTGAGCCTTTTAATTACTTTCTAAATGTGCTCGCTGCGAAAATGTATTAAAGTGTATCAGGGATTTTAACCTCCTACCAAAAATGAGCCCTACGTGATTCACAGCTCATTATGCTCATTAGAGGGAGCGATACATGGAGGATCGTGGTGTTTAACAATAGACCTGCTGGTTGCAGGAGAGAAAACAAGCAAAGCAGGGCAGGTGGGCAGGGAATAGCCCCCAAGGCTTGGGGGGCTTTGGAGTTCATTGGTGATTCTCCCCTTTAACCCGTGCCCATGAGATTCCCACCCAAAGAAAAAGCTGGTTCTCCCTGTGCTATAGGGAATCAGGGTGATGCCCAAAGGGAAAGCCTCCCAGCCAGCACAGGAGGAATGTTCTCCTCAAAAATCTACATTTGCCACAATTAGAGGTAAATGCAAGAAAAAAGCCCTTCATAGGCTCAGGATCACGTCTTGATGCTGCGAGGGGGGCCTGGCTTTGTCGCAGGGATCCTGTGATGGAGAAGTGCCAGATCCAAGGTGCTGTGGCTGCCTCACAGCATCAGGACGAGTTGGTTCTCATGAGCTCTGAAGCATGACAGCCCATTTCCCACCTCCATCCCTGCTCCTGCTGCCAGCAGCTCGACACCTCGCACAATGACCATGAGCAACTGATGCCTCCTGACCTCCCTGCCTGCATGTCAGTCATTACTCAAATGTTTATCACCATCAACCTCTTTTATGGCTTGATAATCAAGGCTCTCTTAGCCATCATTCCCCTCACACACGTGTGTGAGGGCTGGTTAAGGATGTTTTTTCGCCTTCTCTCCTCTTCCAAGAATGAATTTAATGGGCATGGGTGTAATTTCCCAGGGTAGAACGCAACTGGTACCCATTGAGCAGCCAACAGGGCCAAGCACCATCCCTTTCCCACCTCCCCATCACCTAGAGGAACCCTCAAAGGCCAAACCCTGCTCCTCAGTGGAGCAGTGCCCAGTGCCACCCAGCACATTGATCCCCACAGAATGACAGGGAATGCCACCCTGCACCCGGACACCCCAAAACCTCCACTGCTTCCCTTCCCCGCAGCATCGCGCTGGCAAAGGTCAGGGCTCCTGCTCCACGCAGCACAGCTTATCCTTGAGTCAATAGCCTGCGCCTGACGCGATCAGATGTGCCAGGAGGAGACAGGGAAGGGGGGAAGTGCCCGGACGGAGGGTGACAGCCGCCTCCGGCACGTCGGTGACAGCAGACATGGGAGAGGAGCCCGGCTCACGGCGGTGACAGGCAGCGGTGACAGGCGCCGCTGGTCCATGAGTGGCACCCACACGCCTCGGAGGTGACAGGGACCTTCACCGTGACGCCCTCCTCGCCCCCGCTGCCATCCCGACAGCCGGTGTGGATGTTTCCCCTTCACTCCCTGTCTGTGGGATGCCTGGGAAGAGAAGAGCAGCCAGAGCTCCCCTATTGCATTGGTTTTGGGTTTCCACCCTCCCTGGGGGCACATCGGGAGGGCAGTGCCCCAGCCCTAACACCATCACTGAATACACCAGGGGCATCACCTGGGGCTGGTCTGTGCCAAACCACACCAATGGGGACTGTGTTTTGGCACGATATTCCCCTTCTTCATTTCGTGGCACCTTTCTGGATGCCCAGGGGATTGGTGTGAATGTGTTATCCATCACGGCGACAGCCCGATAAACAAACCCTCCTCCTACTACCACAACAAACAGCGTCAGGCGATGTTCACATTATGAATGGATAAAATCGATGGAAGTGCACTTGGAAAGCATTCCGGGATGAATCACCGCAAAGCCGAGGGACGGCCAGGAGACTTTGCACTTGTCTGTAGACATCCTACAGACCTGCATCCACCCCGGGCAGCCACCAGAACACTCCAGGCACTGGCCCCAGGGTACTTGAGTCTCCAAAGAGATTATGGGGTGACGCCGGGGTGAAGCCTCCTCCCAAAACAGTTCAACAATCACATGGAAGACAACCATGACAGGGCCTGTGTCAGGTGTATCTCTACCACAGCACACCCAGGCAGAAATAGCAGCCTGGGGCCATGATGGTGAAGGATGCTGGCAGAGGAGTTCACAAAATCCCAGCCTGGTTTGGGCTTGAAGGGACCTTAAAGCTCATCCAATTCCAACCCCCTGCCACGGGCAGGGACACCTTCCACTAGAGCAGGTTGCTCCAAGCCCCTGTGTCCAACCTGGCCTTGAACACTGCCAGGGATGGGGCAGCCACAGCTTCTCTGGGCACCCTGTGCCAGCGCTTCAGCACCCTCACAGGGAAGAGCTTCTGCCCCAGAGCTCATCTCAATCTCCCCTCTGGCAGGTCAAAGCCACTAAGGTTATTGCCTGCATGGTCCCAACTGGGGAGCCAAGCACACCAGCAAGCTGCTCAGCAGCAAAGGGTGCACCCAAGGGTGCAAAGTCCCTCCATAAGACACCCCAGTGCTCACTCTAGCTGGTTTTAGGGCCAACATAGGAGGGGAGAGATCCCCAAACAGCTCAGCTGCGGCAGCAAAGGAAACTGCAACAACACTCAGAGAAGCAGCACCAGCAACTTCCCCTCCCCATGACATAGAATCACAGAATCAACCAGGTTGGAAAAGACCTTCAAGATCACCAAGTCCAACTGTTCCCCAGCACTGCCAAGGCCACCACTAACCCATGGCACTGAGGGCCTCGGCTACACGGTGTGTGAACACTTCCAGGGACCATGTAGGATTCAAGGGATTCAAGCTGAAACAGGAGCCCACAGCAAACATCCCACACACAATCCAGCCAGGTCCAAGCCCTGCAGTGTCCCTGCTGTGGGTGGAGGGATGATCAAGTCCAGTGGGGATCACCTGGAGCAGCCAAAGGCAGCAGAGCTATTTGCAGAGCAGCTCTCATAAGAAAAGAGTCACCTTATAGCCCCGCAGTCCTTCTTTGCAGTGTGACAATCCTATTTATACAGCTGAAATGTCACATTCAGTCACTTGGCTGCCTCAAAGACTCACAGTGGGATTTCCCACCCCAGTTCACAGCCCTGCAGGGTCAATTGGCTCTACCCATTCAAAGCTGGGTTCTGCGGCTCCGCACTGCACTGCTGGCATAGAAAACCCGCCCACTGTCTGGTGGCAAAGCAGCCAGCTGTGGCCAGATGTGGGCTGCAGGCAGCTCCCAGCTGGGCTGCCAACACATCCAGTGAGTGCTCACACCATAGCTCGTATGGCTGCAGGACAGGTTCAGGGAGAAGAAAAGCATTGATGATCACAAAGAAATGGTGGCCCACTTGGGAAGTCCCCTGTGGAGGGGGTTTGGGCTGTAACAGTGTTCAGGAGAAAGGGTTGGGAAGGAACTTAAGCTCCTCCAGCTCCAACCTCCTGCCACAGGCAGGGACACCTTCCACTAGAGCAGGTTGCTCCAAGCCCCTGTGGCCAACCTGGCCTTGAACACTGCCAGGGATGGGGCAGCCACAGCTTCTCTGGGAAAAGTCTGTGCCAGCGCCTCAGCACCCTCACAGGGAAGAGCTTCTGCCTTATATCTAACCTGAATGTTGTTGGTCCATCCTGGAGAACATCAAGCAGATGATCTGGATGCATGTGGTGACAGTGGCTGGACTTGCAGCAGAGAGGGGACAGGCAGAGGGAGCAACAACAGCCACCTCCAGGACACCCAGATAACAGAGACACAAATAAGACCTACTAGACATGAGCCTTTACAGTCAAAAGGAGAAGATCCAACCTGATTTCTGGTGCCTGTAGCCAAGTCATGTGGTGTTCAGTCCTAAATCCTATTTCCAAGTAACAACATGTCTCGGGTGGTCACTTGTTTACTGTGAGGGATCTGAAGCACCAAGAGAGGGGCCTGGATGCAGCCAGACAAAGCACCTTCTGTCCCTCAGCCATGGGCTACTTCAGGGCCGAACTGGAGTTCGAGGGCACCCCAAAAGTCTTTACTTCCCTTCCAAGGGCTACTAAGAAAAAAACATCAATTCCAACCCCAAATTCACAGGGATCCTGGCCCTGTGTGGAGGGGACTTCACCCCTCCAGCAGGATTTGTGCTGCAGGAGAAAGAGGCTCCTTCACAGCTCACTGCCAACCCTTGTGCTCTTGCTCCATGTCTGTGGAAATCAGCTCCCACCAGGGCAAACTGGCTGTTAAAAACAAGCAAGAGGCATCCAAACCCACATCCGAGCAGGACCAGAGGTGATTCAGGCGGGAGCATGCTCCTGCCGCAAACAGCAAGACACACTGCCTGTTGAAAAGAGATCACTGAGAGACAGCCGGGGAGAGAAGGGTCTGGCCAAGGGCTCACCAGGCTCCTCTCCTGCATCTCAATCCATCAACGACAATAGTTTTCTCTTTTAGTGCTTAGGGAAGTCATTCCACATCAATCCAGAGCATACCAGGTGCTGCCATACTGATCCCACCAGGGAAGAAGGGAAGGGGCATTTTGCTGTTGGGGTTTTGTAAAGGGTTAGGTATCCATGGTCATAGGGATGCGATGTTGTGGAGCAGCCTTTCAGGTTCTACAAGGATGCTGAAGAGGGACTCTTCATCAGGGGCTGTAGTCATAGGGTTCAAACTTAAACAGGGGAGATTCAGGTAGGATATAAGGAAGAACAGGACACACAAAGCACCATGTACAGAGCAGGGGGAAGCCAGTCAGGTCCCATAAGGGCAACATGGAGCATGGGGAAAGCTACAGATATCTACTCCTCCCCACGTAAGTGTGCCTCTGCACCTTGGCATCACTCATCTCCTCTCCACAAGGTAACAAACCCTGGCATCAAGCTCTACCGAACCCCATGTCTCTCCATGCTCAGCACCTGGCTGCCACGCACAGGATGTGCCACTCTTCCACAGGGTCACAAACTAGAAAGCAGACGTGGAAGCAGACAGAAACCTGGGATGCAGCTCCAGGACAAGGCCACCAGAACAGAAATGACGCAGAAACACAAAAAAGCTAGGAAAAACACTGTCATTTTTTGGCCTTGCATCATATTTTCCCCACAAATCCATGGGATTGAGGGTCAGTGAGTGGATGGATGCTGAGCCTGCCAGGACCAAATGGTTTCAGCGATGCTAAAACCTCTCAATGGGGATCCACAAGCTGGTGCAACCAAGCCCCTCTCTCCATGGCTTACATCTAGCCCAGAAAACAAGCATCAACAGCAGCCAAGAAAGGTGAAGGACAGAGGGAAATGCAAAGAGACACCTCTCCAGCAGTCACTTGATAGCCCATCATTTCTCATTGTATCCCATTCCTGCCATGCCACATTCCATCAGGTTATCACACCGCGGGATGTAATCCAATGCAACAAGACACGGTGGGAGGGGGTGTTGAGAACAGGTCTTGTTTCTTGTTTCTGCTCTGTTAATCTCCATCGTTCCAGGTTGAACTCAGCTGATGCCACAGGGAAAGAGCAATGGAAAAATACCCCTTGCTTCAGGCAAACCTGCTGAGAGCCACGTAAATGGGCATCTCTAGATGCCTGCAGAGCTCCTGCCAGGTCCCTCTGTCCCCAAAGCCAAAGAAAGGGGAGCAAAAGGATGCCGGAAATGGCTTAATGAGTCTTCAATGACCCCAAACAACAGATGATTGGTGTAAAACAAAGACAGACAGAAAGAAATCGGAAGGGTTTTGCCTTGCAGAGGTGTCCTGATGCTGCTCCCAACCCTGGTGAGAGGTACAGCAAGAGGAAAACCTGCTGGTGCAGGGGGCTGGATGGGCAGGGAGGGGCGTTGCCTGTAAACCCCTTCTTCAGCCAAGAGCCAAGCAGTAAAACCACTGGAAGAACCCAAACTGAGCTGGGACAACCACGTTTTGGGAAAGCAAAGAAGAGGAAAAGTCTGGGATGGGGAAGGTGGTAGAAACCCAGCTGGGATGTGGAGCTGGAGGAAGTTTTCAGTTGAGCAACGGGAAACAAGAGGAGCTCTTGGCATGCAAATCACTCCCAGCAGCTGCCACACAGCTTCTGGGAGGGTTTTGTTTGGTCTGAGAGCTTGTGAAAGCTTCAATTCCTGCAGAATCCATCAAGCACCGCTCCGAGACTGGGGAATAAGGGTCAGGCTGGTTCTCCCCAGCCAGCAGCAATGCCCTGGGTGAGGACATTGATCCAAACCCACCCACTGAGTCCCACCAACAGCATCTCTCACAAAAAGGGCATCCCACCCCCAGGCAGACTCACAGGCAGGATTGGGGCTGGATGTTGGGATCAAGCTCCATGAAGTTTGCACCAGACCTGTCTGCATTGGGGCTGCCTTCACACAACACTCACTACCTTGGCTCAAAACCCCACGTGAAGGAGAAAAAAGCATGGAAAAGGAAGAAAACGGCCTCCTTGCATGAAGGTGAAACCACAGCTGGATTTACAAAGGAGCCCTTGGAAAAGTCACTCTCAAGTGACAGTCAGTGTCACCAAGCATGGAAAGGCTCATGGCTTTTCCAAATGACAGCAGCCACCCTCCTGCACCCATGTTATTGAGATGGGGGAGCAGATCTGTTTGCATAAATCAATATTCAATATTACAGTGGATTTGTATGTAGACAGACATAGATATCATCAAGTTTCCAGGCTTATACTTGCACAGAAGCACCCACATACCTCTAGACACTGATGTGAGGCACCTGCACATCACTCAACCAACGTCCTCCATCAACCATCAATGCACCAGAGACACTCTGAGCCCACAACCCCATTCTCTGCTTGGCATCAACCATCACCCACCTCATGGAAGGGAGAACTTGAACTTACTTGCTGAGAAGGTGGCTTCAGTGTGGACAGGAGGGGTGGAGGGGAGGAAAGGCGGGTACCCCACGAAGAAGGAGCGCAGGGAGCGCTCGGAGAGGAGCGGGGAGCGCTGCGCGGGGATGTTCTCGCAGCTCCCCACGCTGTTGTGGATCTTGAGGTTCAAGGGCTTGTTCTTCTTCTTGACTCTGCAAGGGAAGGAGGAGGAGAAATAAAGGAAAGGAAAGTGAATGGCAAGAAATTGCGGGGGAAGAGGGAACGATGCACCAAGGGACAAGTGGCACCTTTAGGATGGCTGCTTGTGTGGAGATGCTGTGCTGCCCTGTGAGCTTATGTGATAATCAGAACCGTTTCCCTACGAGAACTTCCATCCCTTCTCATCATCAAAAAAAGGCAATTTTCACTAAGGAACACTTTGCATTCAAGAGTTCTTCCTCTTGCAAGATCGGGCTGAAAAGGGTCAGTTGGTCCAAAAGCCCCATCACCTCCAGCCTTATCGCATCCCCAAAATCACCTACTGCCCACCAGCCCTTCACAGGGATCACCCCCCAGTGCCTAACCCCAGAGATTGCCAACACAAACCCGCATGGGCCACACTGATGGTCAAAAGGTGGGATTGTGCTCTGAGTCCTTGAACGTCATTGCACAAGAACCAAGTAACTGCCTTGTCCCATTTGGGACCAAGAGGGTTGGATGTGGTGCTGTGCCCATCACATCTCCTCTTCATAGCAGCTCAGAGGCTGCCAGCCTGGTTCTCCAAGGCAGCCACCCCACAGAGCTCATCCCCACTGTTACTATCAACCCCACTTCAAATGGGGGAAACTGAGGCACGGAGGGATTACGGAGCAGATTCAGACTGCTTGCTGCAAAATGGATTTAGGCACTCACAGTGCTGCTAAGCTCAATAGATGCTGCTCTCTGTGCATCATGGTAGTGCTGGTCCCAGCTCCTTCTCACTAGGAGCAAGGCACCCAGATCACCAGCACTCTGCAGCATGCAGAATCAGCTCCATTTTTAATGTCATTTAATGTCACCTTCATCCATTTTTGGGCCCAAGCAGGGGACCTGAGTAAAGCTGAGGGGTTACTGCATGTCACCCAGGGTTAACACTGAGCAGCCCCAACAGGAACCCCAGGAACTGCTCACCAAGGCATAGGACCATGGGGCAGACAACCCAAAGCACCAGGAGGTGTTCGTCAGAGCAGCAGGGTATGAGACACGCACCTCTCGTTCATCAGCCCACTTTCCCACCTGCCTTGTGCTGCGTCGAGGACCAGCCATCACTTCAGCAGCTCAGATGGGCCCAAAGCAGCACACGAACCTGAAGGGTTTGCAATGCAGAGCGACAGCGACAGCTTGAAGGGCTGGGCTGCAGGTTCCTGGCTCTGCTCTGCCTCACTGGCTCAGCCATTCCCACCCTGGCCACACTGCAACAGTGCAAGGCAGAGAGGAGCAGCGTCTGCCTGGCCCAAAGCAGTCTGCGGGAAGGACAGCTCAATCCCTTTGGAGATCTGGAGGATTTGGTGCAGAGATCCCCCTTTGAGCACAGACCAGGCAGTGCGACAGCTCATGGACATCAAGGAGGCTCCTGCCCTCCTGGCAGCACAGCTCACAAACAGCTGGAGATGGTTTTCTTGCAGGTGACACGCTCAGCATTGATGTACAACTGAATCACAGCCTCTAACACAACCCGTTGCCTTCGATCCCAGAGGGCTGGAGCAGCTCTGCTCTGGAGCCAGGCTGAGAGAGCTGGGCTGGGGCAGCCTGGAGAAGAGAAGGCTCCTGAAGGGGACACCTTAGAGCAGCTCCAGGGCCTAAAGGGGCTCCAGGAAACCTGGAGAGGGGTTTTGGACAAGGGCCTGTAGGGACAGGCCAAGGGGAATGGCTTTAACCTGCCCGAGGGGAAAGCAGCCGCTTTCCTGAACACTTCCACACTCATTTCCAGCACAGGGTCCTGCTCAGCTGCCATCATTCCAGCACCACTGACCTGAGCTCAGACACCACATGAGAACCATCCTCCCTGGGATCATGCATCTCGCACTGCCCCAGGGCCAGCAGCACCCATGGGCATCTGGCTGGGCCAGCAGATAGGAAATGACTGTGCAGCAGCTTCAGCAGAAGAAAATTAAACCACTTTTTAATAAGTTAATTGTTTCCTCACACAGGAAAAGCTGCTGCTGCCTTTAGGGTGGCTGCAATGACTTCTTTGGGTGAGCTGGGCTTGGGATCATAGAGTGAATCGTAGAATCCCAGTCTGGTTTGAGTTGGGAGGGACCTTAAATCTTACCCAGTTCCAGCCCCCTGCCACGGGCAGGGACACCTTCCACTAGAGCAGGTTGCTCCAAGCCCCTGTGTCCAACCTGGCCTTGGGATGGGGAAGGTGATTGCTCCGGGCAGGTCCAACAGAACAATCCTCCTGCCTTGGAGCCCATGGGGTCCAATGCACCAGCAGCCCCATGGCTGATGTTTGCTATGCCCAGCCAGGGGCAATCAAAGTCCTAAACCCCAAGTCCTTAAAGCAACTCTGCCAAGCACCAGGGTGAGAAGAAGCCCCAGAGCCAGACCGGCCCCTCCATCACTGCTGCTTGATCCCAGCCCCATGCCATGACCACAGCATCTCGCCCAGCACAGGCATGGCCCCAGCTTGGCCACAGCACCCGGCCCGTAGCGCTTCCTGCAACGCACTGATTAGCCACTAATTCCATTTTTTCCACCCATAAATCAGTTCCAGAGCAAATATTTACCATGAGCATCATTTCCGTGCCAAGCAGGGCTGTGACAGCTCTCGTTATTAGGAAGGATGAGTGATTTTGGAGAGATTTTTCTCTCTCCTTGTTTCTTCAGGAATGAAAAATGAATTCAGAAACACACACAACCCCCATGACCCAGCCAGGTGAGGGTTGGCCACATAGCATCTCACCATGGCCTTGACCCCTTTTCCCTGGTCCATGGGCAAGCCCATGGCTGGGATGTAGAGGACATGGTTGTCCTTTTGCCCCCAAACTGGCAGTGGGTGTCCCAGCACTGTGCATGGTTGTAGGGAGCAATCCTCTGCCCCATCCTCCAGCAAAGGCAATGGGGAAGAAGGTAGAAAAAGCAAATAACCCAACATTTGGAGGAGCATGAGCCCTGCAAGCACAAACAAGCTACAAAGACATGCAAGAGGTGACGCAGTTCCTCTGCTTCTCTGCAATCTCCTCTTGGATGCTCCAAAGCAGCCCCAAGACCACAACAACCTATGTGGGGACAAGGCACCCAGGATGGCAGCAGGACATGGAGCATACCCCTCTCTGCCATGCAAACCAAGCCCTGTTTGGGGCTGCTTGTGCAAAAAGAGGGTCAAATAGTGCCCTCACTGCATGGGCTTCAGAACAGGGATGTAGGATGGGGTCAGCCATGGGAACTTGCTGCCATGGTGGTCACAGCCCACTCCTTGCCAGCCTCCTACATCACCCATCTGCCCTGCAGCATCTCAGAGTAAAATTGGGATGGTTCCCTTGGCCTTACACCGGCAGCATTTTTGAGGAATGCTGTTTCATAGAATCAGGTTGGAAAAGACCCTTGAGAACATTGAGTCCATCCGTTCAGACCATCCTGTGCTTCTGCACTGCCCGTGTTCATCTCAGCTCATGGAAGGAGCATCAGGACAGGGATGAGACACCCGATTGCCCACCAGCAGGACTTTCAGTAAATCACAAAGCACTTCTGGCTATTAGAGGGATGTGCTTTGGCTGGTGACTACCAGGATGGTGCAGGATGTGGCCATCACACTTGGGGCTGCACCATCCCAGCCCTGCTGCAAAAACCTTTCCTCCTTAGCAATCCACTCCTGAATTAGGCTTTTTCTGCTGTGGGGTGAGAAGTGTCTCACTTTTCAGGTGGTGAGTGGAGATAGGGGTGTAAATCCCATGGGAGGATGAGGCTATTCCTCCTAACCACCCCCAGGTCAACTTCCAATATTCGGGAGCAGCTTCACCCACCTCTGGCAAACATTCCTATTTCCTCCTTATTTACCCAAGTGGCACCACATGAGGTGGGGGTAAAGCCTGTGCTGGACATGCATCGTGGTCTTGCCAGCCTAAACTCCCCCAGTCCCCATATCATGAACCCCATCCTGGAGGACCCCCCTCTTCTGTGCCAAGTCCCGCCGGGATTCACCCCACGTAAACACCCCCAAACCCGTCAAGGACAGCAGAAGGAAAAAAGAGGATTTCTTTTACAAAACAAGCAATAACATCAGCTTAATTCAGTTTTCCACAGGGATGAAGCCCCTACTCAGCAGCAGACCCCCCATTCCTGGAATACGGGGCATAGCCAGACCTCACTGACGGAAGCCTCAGCCGAACAACCCCAGATGGATGGGGAGAAAGCAGCAAAGTCCAGGATGTTTGCAGGATGCAAACCCGGCTCGCTTGGATGCTCAGGGGGATGAGGGGGGGTTGGCTGCACTAATCCCCCCATTAAGCACCATTTCACACCTCTCCAGAAGCTGGGAAGTTCTCGCTGCTTGGCTCTGGGAGGGGGAGGTAAGAGCTCCGCTTAAAACATCCCGGTGATTACACAGGAATGCTGATGGAGAAGCAAATGCAGCAGAAGGGAAAAGGCTCGGCAAAGCCTGGGGCTGCCGTAAGGGGCTATTTAGATGGTGCTGATACCTCCCAGCGCCTGGGAAGGACCATTTTCCTCTAGTCACAGCTGGACAACCACCGAAATGAGACTCCAGCCCAGCCGAGGAAGGCAGCAAAACGCCAGTCAGGGACATGGGGAGTTAGTTCTGTACCAGTTACTTTTCATTTTGGCTTTAAAGGGTTTGTGGGGGAGCAGAGGACCACACACAGCCCATTTCTAGGCTTGAAGACCCCACAAAATCATGCAGACACCCTGGGGTGCCTACAGCATCCTCCAGGGACTGCAGGAAAAGTGCCACCACAGGGGCAATGGTTCTTTTCTGGCCAGATTCAGAGCAAATCCCCAAATCTGAACACCCCAACTATTCCTTTTGGACACTCCAGGAGCCTCAGGTCCCTTCTCCATGCTCATCCCAGCCTCATCCCCACTGCAGGAGGCTGCAAAGCCAGGCAGCCCCGGGGGCTCTGCCAGCACCAAGCAGCCCTTGCTGCAGGGATTCCGGGCTTCCCACCGGGAAAAAGGGGCTGGATCCTGCTCCATGCCCTCAGCTCCCCAGACCTTTTCCAAGCTCACCGGTTCCTACATTACAAGCCCCACGGCTGCTCCTGATATACAGACCCTCACAACATCCTCAGTCAACGTGTTCAACGTTACCTCTCACCATCCCCTAACCCTCTGCATGGCCCCAAAACCTTCCTACTTTTATCCTTGTCTTCCCCATGCATGTCTCAGCAGGGATACCAGACACAGCATCCTGCACCCAAAACCCCCAAAACCAGAGTTCACAGGAGCATCAGGGCTCATTTCTGCCCCGGGCTGACATGGATGCTCGGGTAAATCAGCACCGCTAGCTGGGATCGATTCCATTCTCAGGTAGGTAAATGCCAACTATCAGAGAGGCAATTTCATGCAAGAAGCTGCTAAATATATGATGAAGGTTTTCAGAAAAAGGAGGGGAAAATAAAAGCCCAGCTAGTTTGAAGTGCTTAATGCAAATCCCTTCAGGTGCCAATCCAGCCTGAATGGCTCATCCTCGCCTGCTCTGTGCGATCACTCAAACGCTCATCACCGGCTGCGGGAAACAAATAGAGGGTTTCAACAGGCGGTGAAAAACAGGAGCAGACACCCAGGACAAAGGGCCCGTCACTCCTTTCAGCCCCAGCGAGGCTCTGCGCGCATGGAACACCGGTGGGAGGGCAGGGATTGATGGGGAATTGTGGCGCGAGGAGGGATGCGGGAATGGGAAGGATTCTGTAGGGTCTCCGACATAAAGGTACCTGGTGAGGAGTAACGGAGCTTGGCTGTGCAAAAGCAGCTGGGATGTCACAGGCTGGAAGAGCAGGATACGATGGGAAAGTGAGTGTTCAGCAGCAGAAGGTGGAATATGGGAATGGGAACAGGAACCTCACCTCTGGCAGGTTAAAGCCATTCATTCCCCCTTGTCCTGTCCTTACAGACTCTTGTCCAAAGCCCCTCTCCAGGTTTCTTGTAGCCTCTTTAGGCACTGGGAGCTGCTCTAAGGCCTCCCCAGAGTCTTCTCATCCTCAAACCAATAGGCTTGAGGAGTTTGGACCAGAACTACCATGGTTGGAGCCATCACAGTCAGAAAGGAGGCACTGGGTCACCTTTCATGCCTTAGAGCCAACATACAGCATCTACACCCGTTGCCATTGCACATCCTTCCCCGTGCAGCCAGGACAGCACCAGCTGCTTTAGCATGTTCAGTGTTCAAGGCAAAGACAGAGGTAAAGCCAGTGGATTATTTGAACCTGTCTGAAGAGAAGAAATTTCTTCATTCTGCATCCAGATCTGCACAAGCTCTGTACAATACTTGCTTGGTATCAAAATAAACACGTAGAGAATAGCCACCAGATGTTACATTTATCCTCCCCATTACTGTAAGAGGCAACAAACCTCCTCTTCCTCCTCCTCCAGCCAGAGGAAAAGCAGGGTTTTCATATCAAAGCCTCAACAGTTAAATATTTATCCAAGTGCCTGTCCCTGCTTCCCTGGATGGCTGCACTTTAACATTCGAGCCTTACTGATCTATTATTCTCTTTTCGGAGCACAAAGCAGAACTTTTTATTACAGCTGCAAATTATAGAGCTGGGAAACTCTTTGAAGGGAGCTCGAGCCAAGAAGGGTTTTTCTTTCCCTTCTCCCAGCACTTGAGTGCCAACGAGATGGTGCTGCAGGAGGGCAGCAGGAGCGGTGCATGGAGCAAACACAGGCTGCTGTGTGGAAGGAGCTCCAGGAGCTAATTGCCAGATCCTGAGGCAAATCCTGAGAAACAGGATCCTGTTTCTCATTAAGCCCCTTCTGGTTTCTTCGTTTCCACTGTTACGTTTCTTTGAGGGACACACAAGGGCACTGGGGGATGAGCAACACCAGTTATGGCCAACTAAGGATGCCGAGATGGAATCTTCTCTAGCCACTTCAGCACCAGTTCTGTCCTGGGTGTTCCTTGTTTGCACTCAGGTGGGTTTCCTCATCCATCCCATAGAATCATAGTTTGGGTTGGAAGGGACCTTCAAACCTCATCCAGCTCCAACCCCTGCCATGGGCAGGGACACCTTCCACTAGAGCAGGTTGCTCCAAGCCCCTGTGTCCAACCTGGCCTTGAACACTGCCAGTGATGGGGCAGCCACAGCTTCTCTGGGCACCCTGTGCCAGTGCCTCAGCACCCTCATCATAAAGAATTTCTTCCTTATATCTACTCTAAGTAAGTCTCCCTCTTTTAGTTTAAAACCTTTACCCCTGTTCTATCACTATAGGTCCTACTAAAGTCTGCCCCATCTTTCCTATAAGCCCCCTTTAAGTATTGAAAGGCCACAATAAGGTCTCCCCAGAGCCTTCTCTTCTCCAGGCTGAACAACCCAGCTCTCTCATCCTGTCCTCATGGGAGAGGAATGGGTGGGCTGAAGACCACAGACTTCTCCATTGGTATTAGACCCCATTTTCCAGCATCATCATCTCCATGCTTGCAAAACTCTAGTAAGTAAAGGGATGTGACCAACTCAAGCACTTTGCCTTGCATTAACACAAGCAGAGTAACACATGGTGTGGTCCAAGCATCTGCACAAGCACTTGGACCTGTTTTGGGAGGAAAACCCAGAGGCAGAGGTTCATTACACTAACTACAGCTCTGCAAACCTGCCATCTCTTCTGAGATTTGGGGCAATCTTTGCTCCATGGTTTGCTTACAGGCTGCTGATGCTTGGTGGGCTTGGGCAGCTCTTTCATTGAAAAGGAGCAGTTGGAGCTCATGGCTTTTTGGGAATCCTGCTCTCCCTGCCTGCTTGGATTTCGCTTCATTATTGCCAAGGAAGCACCAAAGCACTTGTCCAACCCACCACGTGCTTGGGCTCTGGGTTGGCCACAGCAGCAGGTCAGCAGGGGCTTGCAGGATGGTGATGAAATGAGCTCACCAATCTCTTGGACCACAAAGAAAAGGACAGAGGAGCTGT
Organism: Strigops habroptila; assembly: GCF_004027225.2. Lineage (NCBI taxonomy): Eukaryota > Metazoa > Chordata > Aves > Psittaciformes > Psittacidae > Strigops > Strigops habroptila. The sequence goes on from NC_046360.1 coordinate 13,748,732, forward strand.
TTCATGTCCTTCCTGCATAGCTGCATCTGGAAGAGAGAACTGTGAAGAGCTCAAGCATGTCCTCCTGGTTTTATCATGACCAACAGTGGGCAATCTGTTCCCTAGTCACCACCATGGCACATTGCCCACAGCACTTGCCCTCCCCTCCAGCATGGACGCGGTGGAGGCAGCACATCGGGCAGCAGTGCCAGCAGCAGGAGAGCTCTGCCACCTCCCACCTCACGATGTTAATCTTTGCCTGAGTTCATCACCACGCTCTCTGTTTCCCAAGTGGCAAAAGGAGGCTCAACTTCTCATTAAAGGACACGGTGAAAAGTTTCTCCTCCAAGCATGTTAAAGCTCCTCTTGATGGAATGCCACGGCAGTAATTAACATTAATGACATACCTAAGGAGAACTGCAGCCCAGAGCAGTGGGATAATTGCAGCAGAGCGCCAGTTGGTTACGGAGCCTACCCATCACTGTCAAGACGTGGTGTGCAGACCATACTTTGAGAGAGCTGGAGGCAAGCCAGGACCTGCACAGAACTCCACAGCCCTGACTCACCAAAGGCACCGAGATGCATCACAAAGATGATTTGCAAACAGAGAGAGATGCTGCTCTGTTTGCTCTTCAAATTCCCTAACTTCAATGCTCTCCCCATTGCAGACATACCAAGCTGGTCTCTACACTTTTGGAGCCATAGAGGATGAATAACACAATGCTGCAGATGGGTTATTTGCACATGTTGGTAGTGTCCTGCTGCATCCACCTGCTCTGCAAACATCAATCTCTTGCTCATCCCCAATGCCAAGAGCCCACTTGCCTTTCCAAGCCTGGGAAATGTCAGACGCACCAGGCACGAGATCCATCTCAATGCTGCTCTTTCAAATCCAATCCGTGTGGAATAGCAAATAATTGATCTACCTGGTACAAGAGTTGATTGGCATTGATACAAGGGAAAACATCATTATTATAAAGGTTGCAGAGCAGCAGAATCAATGACCTATCTCTCAGCAACACTGAATTCCAGCTTAGATTATTAACTCTCGGGACAGTCTAACCACAGGCTGCTTGGTGTGGTAGGGATGGTAGAGAAGACCTCTCTGGTCCCAGGTTTCTGTAAGTCTATGACTCAGTTTTACACCTCTGCCCAGATGCCCCAAGTAGGATCCTACACCAGCCTTGGCCAAGTGCCGCTGGAGATATCCTGTTCTCAGGGGGTTTCTGTTACATGGGATGGAGAAAAACACCCACAATACAGAAAGCTTCAAGTTGGAGTTGGAAATAATACAAGAGGAAAATAAGGAAGTGGATAAGTGCGCTATCACCAGATCAGATGTGAACTTCACACCTGAGTTCATCCATCCAGGATATGATAGAATCCCAGCCTGGTTTGGGTTGAAGGGAGCTTAAAGCTCCTCCAGCTCCAACCCCTGCCACGGGCAAGGACACCTTCCACTAGAGCAGGTTGCTCCAAGCCCCTGTGTCCAGCCTGGCCTTGAACACTGCCAGGGATGGGGCAGCCACAGCTTCTCTGGGCACCCTGTGCCAGCGCCTCAGCACCCTCACAGGGAAGAGCTTCTGCCTCAGAGCTCATCTCAGTCTCCCCTCTGGCAGGTTAAAGCCGTTCCCCTTGTCCTGTCCCTCCAGGCCCTTGTCCAAAGCCCCTCTCCAGGTTTCTTGTAGCCCCTTTAGGCACTGGAAGATGCTCTAACCAAAACATACCCTCAGGATCAATGAGACTAAAGACAAGGAAGTCAACCATGGTATATCTTTGGATAAACAGAACACCTTTTGCACCAAAGCATCCAACCCTACCTGCACCCACGCCTCAAATGTGATTGCAATGATACAGGATAAGGAGACTTGATTGAAAATACACCCACAATAAGGCTGCCTTGAGCTGCAGGAGCCTCCTCCCAGCCCAAACCTGCCCTGGGTACACCACTAACACAGCATGTCCTCTCCAGCAGCTGCTTCACGTCAGCCCTGAGGAGAGCTCAGCATCCCCTGGGGCTCAGCTCTGTCAGGTCATGCTGCTTTAATCCACTGTTGACATGCTCTGATCCTCCCTCCCATCTGATTGCCAGAGGCTGTTCTTTGAAAGCCACAGAGCGCGCTCATGAGTTTGGCCAGACACCAGCGTGGCAAAAGGAACCACGGCTGGGAAGGGGATGAGGTTTTTGGCTCAGCTCTCCTTTATATGGGTCTAAGGATGAAGATGATCCATCAGGGCAGGACACCCTGGGGCAGATCTTGCTTCCAGAGGCTGTTTTACACACACCCTTCAAGGGTTAACACACACTCTTGGGCTCCCCTCTTAACCAGCTTGACTTTTACTCCCCAACTGATGTATTTTTAAGACCTTCCACTCAGAGTTTGGTTTTTCTCCTGACTTCTTGCTGATGGATAATCATTAACTACCCATGAAGGATTTAAATGGCCCGTGGAATTCATGAGGTAGTAAATGGGCATTATATTATCAAGCACTCTAAATGTTTTGATTCCCTTGCAAGGCTGTTCATGGGATGTTTATGGATTGTGGATTTATGGAAGCCAGGGGATCTTTTTAGGAGTAATGTTCCATACTCCAGAGTTACGGTCAACAGCTGGAGGCTCCATGCAGGAAAATCTGAGGCTCTAAGCTCAGAAAACCTTAACCCCTGCTTCAGAAGGTCTTGGCATACAGAAGCAATGGATTAAACCCTAGAAATAAGCTCCGAAACACAAGATACAAGCAAACTTAGGAGTTGCCATCAAGAATCAAGTGGTACGTGGTGGCCTTGCTCCAGAGAGGACCCAGTCGCTGCTCCTGCTCTCACAAATATATGGTGGTGTTTTACTTTAGTGCCTGCACTGAGATGGAATCATCTGTGGGGCAGCCCCATAGTGCCCTGACAGCTTCCCTCTATCAATACTGACCCATAGCTCATAGGGACAGAGGTTCTTGATATTACTCTGGCTCCCCAGAGCCCATTTCGCCCCATCCTGAGACGGGGCTTACCAGGTAAAGCAGCCTGAGGGACACCAGCCTCCCTCTTGAGAGGGTTTCAGATGGGTCCCACCAGAGACCAGCCTCCAGAGAGGCAGGAGGGAGGCAAATCTAGACGCAAAATCACCCCAGGAGATCCCTCCCAGCACTTGGGGTCTCCAGACTATCAGCTCTCCAGGTCTAGCCCCTGTTTCCATGCTGGGATACAAACAGGGAACAGAAAGCCATGATCCAAAGCAAAGCAAGAGCCCACTGGAACAGCTAAATCCAGAAGGGGGTGATCAGAGAAAGCTTGAAATCATATTTCAGGATGAGCTCCATTTCGTGTTTGAGGTCAGGAGGAAACCTCCCTCTTACAGAGAGCACAGAGGACCCAGACACCACAATTATGACACTAAAAAGAAACAAACCCACCCCAAAATACACGTGCATTGCACGGACACAGACACAAAATAGGAATTAACTGATAACAGCCCCAAAAGCCACTTTTTCCTCTGTGCCAGGCAAAGCATTACCCATCACATCCAGGCTGATAAACAGCTGCACTTGAGCACACCTCTGCTGGAGAAGAGGGGGAAGAGGAGAAGCTGCCTCTTTAATGCACTAATTATTATCCCAAAGCACTAATGGGATTAGCAAGTGGGATTTAGTGGTTGTCTCCTGAAAAACCATGAAGTGCCATTAGGGAAAATGAACCTCCCTTGTTCTCCAAGTGCCTTTCTGGAGCCTGGGACACCCACATAGACACGATGAACCCCCGGTAGGATGAACAAGGGAGCTCTGTTCGCATCGGCTCTCTCTTTCCTCTATTAATTCATCAACCATGAGTTAAAGTTGCCCAGTACCACCAGGAAGGGGAGCACCAGAGACACTGGGCAAACTGGACACAGTCAGGCAGGGACCAGAAGAACCATGGAATCCCAGCCTGGTTTGGTTTGAAGGGACCTCAAAGCTCAACCAGTTCCAACCCCCTGCCACGGGCAGGGACACCTTCCACTAGAGCAGGTTGCTCCAAGCCCCTGTGTCCAACCTGGCCTTGAACACTGCCAGGGATGGGGCAGCCACAGCTTCTCTGGGCACCCTGTGCCAGCGCCTCAGCACCCTCACAGGGAAGAGCTTCTGCCTCAGAGCTCATCTCAATCTCCCCTCTGGCAGGTTAAAGCCAGGCAGAGAGTGCTGAAGGAAGAACTTCCTTCTCCACACCCTTCCCTGCTCTTTCTGCTTGCAGGGAATCCCAGGCATCCATCCCTGGCTGGCTCAGAGAATCAGCAACCAAAGGGATTGCTGGCATAAGGTCCAGACACCCATGTCCAAACCTCACCCCAGACCCATGTCAGGGTGACCTGGAGCATGTGATGACCACGGTGGGGACCAAAGGGCTTTGGGGAAGCAAAGGCAGGCTTTGCCTTTGGCAATACCCACTCCATTAGCTGAGGGTAGAGCTCAGATCGGATGCTGGAACACTAATAAAAGCATGAGAAGAGATGGGCTGCTGCTGCTGCAAAGGTGGGGAAGCTCACTGGGATGGACCAAAGTAAATACAACTTCCCAGTGCCCAAGCATGATGGGGAGGGTGGCCTTAGAGGAGGCATTGACCAGATGGAACAAATTCACTTCTAAAAGCCTTTAGATATCAAAAGGTCCCAGCATAGGGCAGAAGAATGACCACCCTCATTTAGTGCAACAACCACAGCCCAGTTGATGCTGCAGCCTCAGGGACACAATGGGGGTACAAGTGACACCGGGATTCTGCAGCCACCCCAAGCCCATTCCAAACCCGCTCTGGTCTCCTCCTGCTCAAACAGGGGCAGACCAGGTCTGGCAGCCGGGAGCAGCAGAGTTTAACCCTTCCCATACCCCAGACAGAGCATCACGCTGCCTTCAGGGCTGGCCAGGAGGGTCTGTGTCACCGTGGAGGGTCCCCAGGCTTTCCCTTGCTCCCACCACATCCCTCAGGGGCCTTTTTATCCCCCCAAGAATCCCAGATTTGGGGACAAGCAGCACAGTCTGTCCTGGAGCTACTGTTTTGGGAGACTGGACCAGCCAGGCTCCATCCCAGCGCACCCTCGGGGGGAGGAGATGATGCCCCGGGGTGAGCAGAGCTCCCCTCTGCCACCCCACACCGAGGCAGCAGAAGGGCTTTCTGAGCACGGCCGCTAACAGGGGATGAAGGAGATGCAGCACGTTGGTGTCGGGAGCCCTTTCCCTGCACAGCAGCAGCCTCTGCCGGTACCGGAGCCACAGAGCAAGAGCGATGGGAAAGAGCATGGGCAGAGACCGAGAAGTCTTCTGCAGGAGCTCTTTTCTCTTCTCAACCTGTGCCAGCGCCTCACCACCCTCACAGGAAAGAACTTCTCAATATCTAACCTAAACCGCCCCTGTTTCAATTTAAACCCATTACTCCTTGTCCTATCACTACAGTCGCTGGTGAAGAGTCCCTCTTCTGCATCCTTGTAGGTCTCCAAGAGCTCAAATTCACACACAACTCTTACATCCAGGTTGTGCATCCCCACAATGCACCTTCAAAATCCCACCACCCAACCCACCCATGCCATGCTCCAGCAGCCCTGGAGCCCCTTGGAGCTTCTTATCCACCTCACGTTCCCAGGGAGCAAAGCAGACACCCTCCCAACAGCATCCCCACTGGGATGGTGTCTACTTTGAGCTGCAAGGGGCTTTTCTGCCTCAAACCTGAAAATAAGATGCTGCACTCAGTTCTGGTGTCCTCAGTGTAAGAAGGACATGGAGTTGTTGGAACAAGCCCAGAGGAGGCCACAAGGATGACCAGGGACTGGAGCACCTCCTGTATGGACACAGGCTGAGAACATTGGGGCTGTTCAGCCTGGAGAAGAGAAGCTGCTGGAGACCTCAGAGCAGCTCCCAGTGTCTGAAGGGGGCTACAAGGATGTAGAGAGGGACTCTTCATCAGGAACTGTAGTGATAGGACAAGGGGTGATGGATCCAAACTTAAATAGGGGAATTTTAGGTTAGATATAAGGAAGAAGTTCTTTACTGTGAGGGTGGTGAGGCGCTGGAATGGGTTGCCCAAGGATGCTGTGAATGCTCCATCCCTGACAGTGTTCAAGGCCAGGTTGGACAGAGTCTTGGGTGACATGGCTTAGTGTGAGGTGTCCCTGCCCACAGCAGGGGGTTGGAACTGGATGATCTTAAGGTCTTTTCCAACCCAAACCGTTCTATGATTCAGGGACCAAAGCACCATTCCAAAGGCTCTGGGATGGGGCTCATCACCCCATCACACCTTAACAGCCGGAGCACCCACTTACTTGGGGGTGTGCGCCTCGTCCACGCGGTGCCCCAGCTGGAACTCGTGGGACTTGCTGCGGTGCAGCGCGGTGAAGCCGGGGATGAGGTGGATCAGTTTCCGCGAGGAAGGCGGCGGCGTCCCGGGGGGCTTCAGCTTGTTCCTGCGGCGCAGCGGCGGCGTCCCCGGCGGCGTCATGGTGGTGACGATGTTCGGGGTGCGCGGGGGGGTGTGAGCGGCGTGGCGCTGCCGCGGGGATGGCGGCAGGGACCGGTGCCCGGACTCCATGGGCGGGCACAGCCCCGGGTGACCCTCCACGGTCAAGCGGTCCACATGGGTGTACATGGGTCCATGGGGAGAGCCCGCGTGGCAGTGGTGCTGCCCACACTTGGGCTGCACCTTGGGGCTCGGCAAGAGGTGAGTCCTGCCCCACTGTGCCGGCTCCGCCTGGCACCCTGGGCTGTTCTCCTTCCCTGGCTCCGTCGTGGGCCACTGGATGGTCCAGTCCTGCTTGGAGAGGCTGCCACCTGCAACAGAGCACAGAGATGTGGTCATGGGGTGCAGCAGGAGCCCCCAGCACAGCATTGCGTCCCAAATGCCAGGAAGAGGAGGCTAGAGCATCTCCCGTATGGAGACAGGCTGAGAATATTGGGGCTGTTCAGCCTGGAGAAGAGAAGCTGCTGAAGACCTCAGAGCAGCTCCCAGTGTCTGAAGGGGGCTACAGGGATGCTGGAGAGGGACTCTTCATCAGGGACTGCAGTGATAGGACAATCAGGAATGGGTTTAAACAGGGAAGATTTAGGTTGGATCTAAGGCAGAAGCTCTTCCCTGTGAGGGTGCTGAGGCGCTGGCACAGGGTGCCCAGAGAAGCTGTGGCTGCCCCATCCCTGGCAGTGTTCAAGGCCAGGTTGGACACAGGGGCTTGGAGCAACCTGCTCTAGTGGAAGGTGTCCCTGCCCGTGGCAGGGGTTGGAACTGGAGGAGCTTTAAGGTCCTTTCCAACCCAAACCATTCTATGATTCTGTAAAGAAGCTTCTTCATTTTATGCACATTCAAATCCAAGCAGGTCCTTTACAAGGGTTACAGAGATGCTTTGCTCACCCTCTGACCCCCCATTTGTCACCCCCTCCCACCACCACCCCAAACCACGCTATAGGGATGGGGCACCCGTTGCCAAGGCCGATGTTCTCATCTCGTTCCTGCAAACCTCCGCCCTGTGCTACCCAGTTGTGCCATTTGCATCATGGAGGGGGACTGTAATTAAGTGGGGCTCCTCTCCACATCTAATTACTGATCCCTCCAGTAAAGGGCTGGTGGCAGCAAGTTCAGAGCACCAAAGTGGTAGACCCAATTCAAGGTCTCTTCTCCAACTCCTTTTGATCACCTCAGCCAAGAAAACCAGCATAAAACTGTAATTGCTTTATTCTAAAAAGCCTCCTTCCCCATCCCCTTTTTGATTAGGAACTGCCTGGTCCCTTCTCTCCTCAGCCTTTTCAAGGGGAATGTTTTATTTCAAGCTCCAGAAGAAAAAGTAAAGAAGGAAAAGGGCTTTGGGAATGAAAGCTTTAGGAACGGATTGAAAAAGCAGCTCTGCGGGAGAAGGAGGATGAGGAGGTTTCATGGATAGTTCTCCCAAAGCACAAACTAAAGCAAGTGCTGTGAAGCTGCTCCTTTGGCTGCTACAAACCCCCTTTGACTCAGCGAGAAGCTCATAAAAAAGAAGTTAACACCTTGTTTTGATTAATTAAATACAAAATCCTGCTGTAGGAAAGCCTTGGATGGAGCTGCCAAGATGGAGCCGCAGCTCCGAACCCTCCACAGGCACGTACCAAAGCCCCTTCCTTACCACAACAGCCCAGTGGGGACACAGCAGGTGACAAGTTGGAGCATTTCAAGCTTAAACAGGAGAGATTGAGGTTGGAGATAAGGCAGAAGTTGTTCCCTGTGAGGGTGCTGAGGCGCTGGCACAGGGTGCCCAGAGAAGCTGTGGCTGCCCCATCCCTGGCAGTGTTCAAGGCCAGGTTGGACACAGGGGCTTGGAGCAACCTGCTCTAGTGGAAGGTGTCCCTGCCCATGGCAGGGGGTTGGAGCTGGAGGAGCTTTAAGGTCCCTTCCAACCCAAACCAGGCTGGGATTCTATGTCACCCCCCCAGAAAACACAGCTCTGCACATGGTCACGTCCCTCCAGCAAGGCCATCATTGCAGGGTACAAGGCCAGCACTGCAGACACCAGCACCCACGTACCCAGTGCCACCTATCCAGGCTGTCTCCTTGTCCCCAAGGTCACTGGTGCCACCGGTCCTTGAGGCCACCGTGGCTGGTGGCTTCATGCACAGCCTGGGGACAGTGCAACCACAGCCATAGGTGACGAAGGACACACCACCATTAATTAAACCCTCTTGTAAGTCATCAACACCTCTGGTTAATTAATCCATACACCAATTTGCACCATGTATGCAAATCAAGGTGCTCCCCATTGGTTCCTCCACATGCATAGATTTGCATAATTCAACACTGCAGCATCCCCATGTTCCCACCACAGCAGTGATTAGCAGCAGTTAATGAAGGAGGAGACCACGGCTGCTTCCCACCACCCAAAGCTCAACCAGGGCATCGTGGCCACCACATCCCCCATTGTCACTGTCCCCTTCAAGGCTTGGTGGTGTCAGAACACGACGGATGCACTTGAGAGCAAAAATAACTCGTTATGGGGCTGTTGGGTGCATCAGGGCTAAAAAATACCCAGGATAAGCTGGGAAATGCATTTTCCACACGGGGATGCTTACAGGAACACTGCAGGTAACGGGCATCCACTTGATGGGATAAGCTTAAACTGAGAATGCACTTGAAAGGAAAAGTATAACAACAGAAAGATCCCCAAGCTCTTCTTTTGCAAAGCCTGTTAAATGCTTTAGGACTTCACTCCCTACCAGGGCTCCCCCAGGCCCTGCTGCTCTGCCAGAGCGGATTCCCAACTGGAAAAGCAAGGGAAGAGCTCGCACAGCAGCAAACTCCCCTTTACCCAGTTTTCCCCAAGCTCTGCCTGCCCCAGTGGTGCTGTTCACTCCTAAAAGTCTATTTGTTTTGTATGGATTGTGAATATTAATGGCATATTGAAATGAGCTTCAGCTACAGCCACCCACCACCCCTCCGACCCCACGGGCCACCGACCCTGGCCACCAGCATAAAGGGAGATGCTCCCCATGGCCAAATCTGGCTTTACTAATGCCCTCAATGCTGCTGCTGCCTCTGTGCTCAGCCCAACCTCCTCCATCCCACTGCACTTCATCAGGGAAGAAGCTTTTGCTGAACCACTCCCTTAATGTCAACAACAAAACAAACTCCTGGGAGGAGGCGGAGAGGAGCAAACGCTGCCGGGATGCAGCTGAGAGCTGCAGAGATGAAGTATCATGGAATTCCAGCCTGCTTTGTGCTGAAGGGACCTTAAAACTCATCCAGCTCCAACCCCTGCCACGGGCAGGGACACCTTCCACTAGAGCAGGTTGCTCCAAGCCCCTGTGTCCAACCTGGCCTTGAACACTGCCAGGGATGGGGCAGCCACAGCTTCTCTGGGCACCCTGTGCCAGCACCTCAGCACCCTCACAGGGAAGAGCTTCCCTTGTTGTGAATCAAGCCAAGGTCTTGTTTTGGTTTTGTGCACATCTCCATTTGGTGATCTTGGTGCTGCCTTTAGGGAAGGAGAGAAAGCGGTTGCAGCATCCCCCAAGGAGCACTCAAGGTGCAAACTGCTTTGGGTACAGCTCCCTACAGCCATTGGTTACCTAAAGGGCAGCAAATTACTCCCAGCGTTTTGTTTTAGGAAATGGAAGCAGAAGTTTGTCTTGTGGAACACGGGGAAAAGAACTTTTCATGTGATATTTTGGGGGCCCCAACACAGCTGGAGCTGTTGGAGCGAGGCCAGAGGCCCCGGAGCTGCTGCGAGGGCTGGAGCAGCTCTGCTCTGGAGCCAGGCTGAGAGAGCTGGGCTGGGGCAGCCTGGAGAAGAGAAGGCTCCTGAAGGGGACACCTTAGAGCAGCTCCAGGGCCTAAAGGGGCTCCAGGAAACCTGAAGAGGGGCTTTGGACAAGGGCCTGTAGGGACAGGCCAAGGGGAATGGCTTTAACCTGCCAGAGGGGAGATTGAGATGAGCTCTGAGGCAGAAGCTCTTCCCTGTGAGGGTGCTGAGGCTCTATTCTATGATATAGAGGAGGCATATTCTATGATACCCCCATGGCTGCAGCCACGTCTCCTGGCAGCAGCAGCCCAACGATCACACCCTCACCATGGGGCAAAATGAACCCCAGCATCATTCAGCCCCTCAGCCCCATCACACTCTGCAGGCACAGGGACATGGGGGCACCAGGAGAGATCTTTACACCTCCAATAGTAGCTGCTCATCACCTTGCCTGACCCTGCACCACCCCCAGCTCCCCGCAGCCCTCCCAGGGCCTGGACAAGTCATGAATATTCCGCTCTGGATCACTTTTCCCTGTAGGACAGCTCCTACCCTCCCGCACAGCTCACTAGTCACAGCCCATCAGCTGCTCCATCCACAGCAGGCCTGCTCTGCTCCTATTTAACATTAAATTAATCCCACTCCGAGCTCCAAACTGATGTTTTGGCTGCTCAGAAGATCCCCCTGCCAAGGGGAAGGTTTCACAGCAATAAGAATCCAATACGGACTTGTTAGCACAATAAAGCAGGGCTTTAATGTGGGGCTGCCACTAGATTTGATAAGTACAACATGCTTTCAGTTTATAAGATGCTCTGGGGCTTTCCCTGATGCTGGAGTTGCCCCCAGGATGCTTGGGGAAGGGCAAGCTATCAAAATGTCTCCCATTTAAGCAATGAAAGAGCATCCTTCTTCATCACTGCTTCATCCCAGTCCCATCCACAGGCAGAACCGGCCCTGGGAAATTAGATGCTTCTAATTAATGACTCAATAAATAAAGATTGATGGAAAAGGTTAATCCTATACCTCGTTCCTGCTTTATTAATACTCATCTTGGCTTCTAGACATTGACCACTACTGCACTTGCAAAGGAATTACATGATGGGTTAAAGAGGCAGCAACTTGTTCATTAATTATACTTTCAGACTAGGACTGTCCTTGCTTTACAAGGAGATAAGAGGTGGGTAAAAACCGCTGTGCTGTGTCCACCACAGCATGCGACAGCTTATGGAGGGGTTGTGAGATGTGGAGCTCAGCATCTGCTGAAACACAGCGGATGGAAGCATGGAGCACATTGTTGCTTTAGTACACCCCACACTGCAGAGCTACAGCCCCATCAGCACAGGGGACATTGCCAACAATGTCCTGCCCATTCCCCATCCCTGCAGCCCACCATAACGTGCTGCCTGGACCATGGTGCCTCTCTGAGCAGCTGGATGGGATGATCTGCTCCCATCACCCAGTGTCACCCCAGGGCAGGTAGCGAGCATCTCACCCCAACCGAGACAGAGGTACCACCACCCCCATCTCCCCACCTGCAGAAGCAGGGCAGGGGCTGTGATCCCTCGCTTCCAGGGGGCAAAAAGTGGGGGGACTGCTGAGATGAGGCCATCTGACCAGGGCAATGGCTCTGCCAGGCAGGGAAACACCAGCACAGAGGCAGGGATCATGCAGCAGTGCCAAGCAGGAAACAGGGAGACCCATCTGCTAACCCAGATGGAGCTTTCTGCACCCAAATCCTCCTGAATTTCAGAGAAGTTTGGTCTCCTTAAGCTCTTGCATCGCATCTGCCAGCCCCTTGCCTGTCCCCAACAGGACCCACATCAGCTGGAAACACCATGGACCACTGCAGAGCAGGAACAGCCACTGCAGCATCCCTGCAATGCAAGAGGGACCAAACAAGCCCTCCCCACACATCCCAGCCCGCAGCACAGTGATGGATGGAGTTAAATGGAGCGCTGGGGAAGGCGTTTTGCCTGGATAGCAGCGAACTCCCTCCTGCAGGGACCCAATGGGCCACCAAGCCGCGTCCCACCACGGGGGCTGGCAGCCCCATTACTTGCCCCATTAAGGCGCCAATGGAGCAGCGAGCATCCCACAGCCCCGAGGTACCTCAGGCTCTGAAGCCACCAGAGGAGCAGAAGATGCTTCAGCATCTCCACTGCAGCTGCTGAGCCAAAGCCCATGTGGGTTTTCCAAAGCACGGGGGGGAATTCCCATGGCTGAGCAAGCGGAGGGGCAGGAAGCGGGATGCAGGGACTGGGTTGAGCCAGCACACAGTGAAGCAGGATGTGTTTGCAATGGTCTTTAGGAGTCAAAGGTGTTTAAACAAAGAGCAGGCTAAGGGAGCACTGATGCCCTTCCTCAAATAGCAGAGAGACTTAGTGAAAATGCCAAAGGGAAGGAGGGCAGAGCACAGCTGGGAGCTGGATTTAGGGAGTTAAGGAGCGTGGAGGCACTCGTGCTCCATGGGAAATGTCAGGCTGGGTTCAGCCATCGCTGCTCCAGCACAGGGACCCTCTGCCAACACCCCCTGCACAGGCTGGCACTGCCATTGTGCCACAGCATGACATGAGGAAACCCAGAGTAGCTGTAATAATCACAATGGGTGGATGTGGCCAAGTCCCCTCCAGGGCAGGACCTGGGACATGTTGTGTCAATGGTAATAGGGGGGGACATTGGTGTTCCCCAAGACCTGCCCCTCATTGCAGCCACATCACATCACCAGACCTGTCCCCAGAGGCTGCTCTGAACCTGCAAAGCCCAGCAAGGCTCATCCTCCATCCTGGGATGCAGTTGCATCCATTGAAAGGGGACAGGAGCGAAGCAGAGGGGTCTGGGACCCCCAAACACCCAGGACTGGGGTCCTCCTACAGAAGGGTCATGGCTAGACATGATGCAGGGACCATAGACCCAGCAGGGACCACAGACCCAGCAGGGACCACAGCTAAACCAGCCCAAAGCCATCATCCCAGGCCAGGAGCAGGAAGGGGGCCCTTGGGAAGGGGATGATGGGACAGGGTTAGACTTGGAAATGGGGGTTCACCATTCCCTCATCTGCTCCAAAAGGGAACATGCACTCCCTACCTACCCATATGCTGCCACCCATATGCACCCTGTGCTGGCAGCACTCCCCCAGGTAAGCACCAAAGCACGGGATCAACAGCAGGGATGAGCCATGCCAGTGGGATACAGTCCTCATCACACATAGGGTGAGGTGGGCCTCTCCTTGGGGGGGCACACGTAGATAAGAGCCACCAACTCACCCCCAGACCAGACCCTGTCAAGAGCCACTCTGGGAAGGGACCCCTTGGTCCAGCACAGCATCACCCAGCACAGCATCACCCAGCACAGCCCAGCTGGGACGGGACAAGGCGCCGGGAGAGGCGGGTCCTGCACAGGCACCGCTCGCCCCTTCCCCATGGAAACGCGGCCGCTGCTCCAGCCCCGCGCTGCTCAGACAGAGCGGGAGCATCCACAGCATCCGATGATGCTGCAGCACCATCCACAGCGCAGAGCTCTGCTGCCACCGCCCGGGGACACACAGCCCGGCAGGCACAGCACCCCCTGCACCACAGCACCCCCCGGCACACACAGCACCCCCTGCACCACAGCACCCCCCGGCACACACAGCACAGACTGCGCTCCTGCAAGGAACAGGGGTCAGGGGCACCCCATGAGAAACGCTGGGGCAAAGGCTCCCTGTAGAGAACGGACCCACTGAGACGAGCTCTTAGGCAGAAGCTCTTCCCTGTGAGGGTGCTGAGGCGCTGGCACAGGGTGCCCAGAGAAGCTGTGGCTGCCCCATCCCTGGCAGTGTTCAAGGCCAGGTTGGACACAGGGGCTTGGAGCAACCTGCTCTAGTGGAAGGTGTCCCTGCCCGTGGCAGGGGGTTGGAGCTGGAGGAGCTTCAAGGTCCCTTCAACCCAAACCATGACTCTATGAACTCATCATGCCCAGAGAGGTGAGACATCCCCAAGCCACAGGGACACACCAGAGCAACGACGTCCCCTATGGACAGTGGTACCCGACCATCCCCAGGGATGCAGGAGCTCTGCACCCATGGAGAAGACTCTGCAAACACCTCCAATGAGCTGAAGCCACACTCCCCACAGTGTCACCGCACCAGGATGGTACCAGCTCAAGGAGACCCACCAGCGGGTACAAGGGTGCCCAACTCACCGGACTTGTGGACGCTGCGGAGGCAGGAGAGGGAAGCATTCAGGCGGGCGCATTCCTCACTGTTGGCCCCAAACTTCTCCACGGTGGCACAGACCTGGTCGTCGGTCATGTCCAGCAGCTCCTCCAGGCTCAGCTGCCCCGGGGTGATCTCCTGACACGGAAGAACAGGGGCAGGAGTGAGGAAGGAGGAATAAACACCCTCCTGGAGCATCCTCTAATGGAGCACCACAGGGCATGCAGAGGAGAAACCCTATTTAGGTCCCAAACCCAAAAACATTCATTTTCCATCTCAATCTACAGGAAAACCCAAGGAAGTTGTGAATGTCCCCAGGCTGTTATGGGATCACCTCTGGATGCCACCCCCCTGCTGCACCCATCACCTGCAGGAGCCCAGGATGCAGCAGAAGGATGCTGTGATCTGCCCATGCCACCACCACACTGTGATAGGGACATGGGGAACCCCCACTACGGAGGGGAAGCAGCACCCACATTGTCCCCCTGGCACCCATGTCCTTCAGTGGGAACACCAATGGGGTGCCCTCACTGAACGAGAGCTGTGGGGTGGCCCTAGAGGCGCATCCCACCATGGGCTTGCAGCACCTTCCATGCCGTAAAACAACCTCTTTCCTCCATTCCGGTGTCCCAGCCTGCACAAGGCTTCAAACCAGTCTCCACCATGGACAAATCTCCCCCTTTTCCTGGTTTTCCTCAAGGATCCCACAACCCCCTGGATAAAGCACCACTGGGGATGCCCGGTATCCGCACCCGCAGCAGGGCCCTCACCTCCATCACCTCCTTGCGCATGTCGACGATGCGGAACCAGTGCAGGAGCTGGGGGAAGCCCTCCAGCTTGGCATTGCGCTCCTGCAGGGCCACCTTCCTCTTGCAGGACAGCTGCCGGCTGAAGTATTTGACCAGCTTGCTCTGAAAGAGAAGGTGGAAGCCCCATAGGACCCCCTTCCCATGGACCCCATAGCAGGATGGGGACACAGGAGGGGTGAGCAGAGGCTCTGCCCTCCCTCTGCCCCATCCCTGGGACACACACAGCCCCTCAAACACCCCATTACCTGCTGCCAAGTCCAGGGCTGCTTTGGCATCGAGCTGCGTGTCCAAAGGGAGCAGCTCCCTCCCCAAAAAGCCCTTTATCAGCTCCGTTATCCCCAGCCCATCGTGGGTCTTGCTCAAGGGATGCACATCCTTCACCCCTCCCAAAGGATGAAGGGCAGGGG
This sequence comes from Strigops habroptila, assembly GCF_004027225.2. Classification (NCBI taxonomy): domain Eukaryota; kingdom Metazoa; phylum Chordata; class Aves; order Psittaciformes; family Psittacidae; genus Strigops; species Strigops habroptila. Next base: position 13,764,330 of record NC_046360.1, read on the forward strand.
ACACAGACACAAATACCACCCCTCCAGCACCCAAAGGACATGCTCCCCTCCCATACACCCAGGCTCCATGCAGAGGGACCCCCGAGCATCCCACCGTGGGAGCACACACAGTGCTAAGGCTGGGATACTGGTGTTTTGCTCCTTATTCCCCCACATCTGCCCCAGCTCTCCTGCCTCCACCATCCTCATCACCACCAATCCCCCTGTGCTTGGCCATGGTCCCACCCCTCCTCCGACCATCCCCTCCACCACCCGTGAGGCCAAAGATGCTGCGTTGGCAACCGCAGCCTTACACGGAGTGACTGGCCTCCTTCCTCAGGGATCTAGAGCAGAGCCCGGCTTGGAATCCTGCTGGGAATTCCTCCTCCTGGATTTCCGGCCGGGTGATTCCCTGCCAGCGGCAGCAATAGATGGTGCTGTGCCCCTGCCCATCCCCAAAATAAATGAGCAAAGTATGTGATGGGTTGGAAAAGACAAAGGGAGAAACCCCATGGAAGGGTTTGGGAGAACATCCCCATCACTCCAAGCCCCTTCCCTCAGTGGTACCCACCAAGTTACCACCAGTGATGGCCATAATGCTTGGTGCGATGAGATGCATGTGAGCAGAGAGGGGGAAATCACCCTCCCTGCACCCACCCGTCGTGGTTGGGGTGAGCTGGGTGCACCCAGAGACATGTAAAACAAGCAAAACCAGCCCCATCGTGCTGCTTGGGGGGAAGCAGAAGAGGCTGGTGGTCCCCATCACCTTGCAAACAGTGAGCACCCACCGTGATGTGCAACCAGCATCACCATCAGCAGCCAGACACCCAATCAGGCAGCTTGTCCCAAGCCCCAACCTGGATAACAGCCATAGAGCTTAAATACTAAAAATTAACACCCAAAATAGAGCCAGGACAGCCAAGGGGATGCCCAGGGAGCCCCATGGGGCTGGGCAGGATCAGCAACACCCTGACCAGCTGCCAGGTCCAGTTTCTTAAGGAAAATCAATCTCCTAACACAGAGCATCAAAGGGATTCAGGGTCAGCCCCAAGCACACATCCTAAACCCCAGGTCCTTGGAGAGGAAATAGCAGCAGACACCTCGAATCCCAGCCTGGTTTGTGTTGGAAGGGGCCTTAAAGCTCCTCCAGCTCCAACCCCTGCCACGGGCAGGGACACCTTCCACTAGAGCAGGTTGCTCCAAGCCCCTGTGTCCAACCTGGCCTTGAACACTGCCAGGGATGGGGCAGCCACAGCTTCTCTGGGAAAAGTCTGTGCCAGCGCCTCAGCACCCTCACAGGGAAGAGCTTCTGCCTCAGAGCTCATCTCAGTCTCTCCTCTGGCAGGTTAAAGCCATTCCCCTTGGCCTGTCCCTACAGGCCCTTGTCCAAAGCCCCTCTCCAGGTTCCCTGTAGCCCCTTTAGGCAGTGGGGCTGCTCTAAGGTGTCCCCTTAAGGAGCCTTCTCTTCTCCAGGCTGAACGAGCCTGGCTCTCTCATGCACAGAGGCACCTCCTGCCCCCCCCCCCCCCAATACCCTTAACCACAGCGAAACACCAGCAAAACCCCTCCTAAAACCTCACCTCCATCCTCACCTCATTGTCCACCAGTTCCTTTAGCCCCCACCACAAGCTGAGAGCCCAGGGGGAAGCAAAGATGATGCCTGAACCACAACAGCCTCTCTAGTGCTAAAATCAGGGTCCTGGGACAGAGCTGGGGACCAGGCAGCCCCCACCACCACATGCAGAGACACCCTGGGAACAGGGAAGGGAGGAATGGGAAGTGGAGGTGCTTTAATTCCCAGCTCCAGGTGGGGAAGTTCACTCCACCCAGCCCTTGGGAGACAGGAGAGGCCATCGTTAGAGCAAATGAGGACACAGATGGGACCTCTACTAGCTCAGGTTGATGCTCTGGTCCATGGGGGGAGAAAACCAGCACCTGTGAGATCCAAAAGCACTTCTTGTTTAGCCAAAAGCTCCACCAATGGGGCTGGAAAGCGAAGTGATGGAGATGGCCCCGTGCCATGGGGAAAGCCCCATCCCATGGCTGTGGAGATGCTCTCACCCTGAGCTCAGCCCTCCCTGCACAGGTTGGAGATTGGGTCAATGTGCTAAACATGGCTCTGCTGCAAAGGCCAGGTCCTGCTTTGTGTTCCTGCTGGACACAATCCAGTCAGCCATTCCCTGCCTCAGTTTACCCATATGGAAAAGGGCAGGGGCATACTCCTTCCTCTGGAGCTGGGGCTTGGTTTTCACACCCTTTCAAGCACCTCTCCAGCATTATAAGAAGTAAGAGAGTGTATGATGCTCTGAGAAAAGAGGGTCAAACCACCAGCAGCCCCTTCCCCTTGGCCACACCGAGGGCTTCCCCCATCTCCTCCCTGAGGCAAAGACCTCCAGATATAGAACAAGAACCCAGCAGGTCCCTGCTGCCCCACAGCAATGGGTGCAGGCAGAGGAGGGATGTCCCCACTCCATGTCCTCCCCTGCATCCTTGCGTGACCCCAGCAAGGCGAGGGGCTGGAGCCCCCAGTGTCACCATGCAAACACAATAGGGAATTCCAGCCTATTCCCATCACCCCAGGCAGGATTTCCCTTTGGTCCCAACACCCGGCACAGCACCAAGCGTCAGGCATGGGAGCGAACAGACGGTCTCCAAGGAGCAGCGGGTGCTGCACCCCCCGGCACCCAGCACCCGCCTGACGTCAACCGGGATGGAGACGGCTCCGAGCCTGGAGACCGGGGAGAGGCAGCGGAAAATCCACCTGCGGGAGCACGAGGTGAGAGTGGATTAAGCAGGGAATGAGCCACCAGCGCCCGGGAGCCATGGGGTGCCCCCAGCTCGGTGTGAGGCCCCCCTGCAGCTCCGGGGCAACAGCACAAGAGGGACGTGGAGCTGCTGGAGCGAGGCCAGAGGAGGCCCCGGAGCTGCTGCGAGGGCTGGAGCAGCTCTGCTCTGGAGCCAGGCTGAGAGAGCTGGGCTGGGGCAGCCTGGAGAAGAGAAGGCTCCTGAAGGGGACACCTTAGAGCAGCTCCAGGGCCTAAAGGGGCTCCAGGAAACCTGGAGAGGGGCTTTGGACAAGGGCCTGTAGGGACAGGCCAATGGGAATGGCTTTAACCTGCCAGAGGAGAGATTGAGATGAGCTCTGAGGCAGAAGCTGTTCCCTGTGAGGGTGCTGAGGCGCTGGCACAGGATGCCCAGAGAAGCTGTGGCTGCCCCATCCCTGGCAGTGTTCAAGGCCAGGTTGGACACAGGGGCTTGGAGCAACCTGCTCTAGTGGAAGGTGTCCCTGCCCGTGGCAGGGGTTGGAGCTGGAGGAGCTTTAATGTCCCTTCCAACACAAACCACTCTGCGACTCTTTGGTGGGATCAGCACACGCCTGTGTCAGATGCCTTCATGCTCTGCGCCTCCAGTTATTCCCGGCTTTCCCACGGCCATAGCCGCAACCAGAGTGACTCTTCCCTGACTCCTACCAGGGGGCTCATTATTCCAAACACACCTGGAGACCCGGGGCTGGGGAATTCCTCCCCACGGTTCTATTTTCCCTCTCAGGCTCTCTCAGGGCTCACACGCCATCTCTGGCTCTGCACATCATTTATTTCAAGCACTGCTAAATGGTCCCTGGGGCTCTCTCTGGGAGTACAGGGGCCAGAATGGCTCAACCCAGCATCCTGGAGGTGCCTGGCCCTCCAGGAAGATACAGCCCAGGGAGAAAATTGCTGTGCTCACCCATGCTATTAGGCACCGGAGATTCCACATGCTCAGGTAGGGAAAATCCCAGTGCTGAGACAGCATGTCCTTTGGCCACGGCTCTTCCCCAAGTGCCTCTTCCCATCCTCACCCGCATGTTCAAGCAGCAGCCAAAAGCATCCCAGGATAGTTCCCCCTTCCTATTAGGAGCACAGCAGCCTGGGGAGGGCGAACCACTGATCCCGAGGTTATCCTTGGAGTCCTGATCCATGCTTTTAAATGGGATGAGAGTAACTCAAAGAGCAGCACAAACACCCCAGGTAGTGTTAGTTGGTGTTTGGTTGCAGCCACTGCCTTGATTCCCCCTGGAGCCCATCCCAAGGTGCAAGACCCAAAATCCTTCCTGCCCTGAGAAGTGCCACTGAATCCCAACTGCAGCCAGTGGTACCCATCCCAAAGGAAGGATGCTGCACCACGGGATGCAGTGGTACCCATCCCAAAGGAGGGATGCTGCACCACGGGATGCAGTGGTACCCATCCCAAAGGAAGGATGCTTTACCACGGGATGCTGTATCCAGCTCCCTACACAACCTTAGCACACAAAGGATGCAAACTCGCCTGTAGCTTAGGGTGGTTTAAAGAAGAAAAATGGGAAAAAAACATTGTTAATCCATCAAAATCAGGGTTTAGCATATGAGGATTAACCAAAACACATGGATTCACTCATGTCATTCCAAGCTTGTGTCCCAGCCACCATCCCCTTGGCCATGCCGGTGCCTGGCCCCGCTCTGCTGCTGCCAGATGGGAAGGGAAGAGGTGCTGAGCGGGTCCTTGCGTCACGTCCTTGGGACACGCCGGTGGCAGCAGGACTCAGGGCCAGGCTCAGCTCCTACTTACGCTGGCGGCAACCCAGGACAACACCGGTGGGAGGTGGTCCAAGACCCACACCGATATGCCAGCATCGGGAATCTGGCCCCGGATTCATCCCAGAATCACCCTGTGCTGAAAGACATGGATGAGCATCAGCCGGAATGCCCATAGATGAGACACACAAAAGGCAACCTGGTTTTGGAGGTGTTTTAGGGAAGGTGATGCTGGGGCTCCCCACAGTGGGAGCAGCACAATCCACAGGGGCTGAGGGATGCTTCCCTGCGAGCACAAGGGATCCATGTGATGCAATCCCCCCGGCCAACTACAAACCTGCTAGGCTGAGCTGCCCCAGTGACACCAGGATGCTGGATGCTGGGAAGTAGCATCCCACCAGGATGCTTCACCCCACTCTTAAGTATCCCTCAGATCCAGAGGCAGTAACTCATCACCATCCTGACCCTAACGAGGCCATCACTCCACGTGCGATAAACTCCACGTGGGATAAACTTCTGTAGCCCTGCGCCTCCTTACATCAGCTCTTCCGGAGGGGGTTTGAGCCTGCCTGCTCCCCACAAAGTCTCCCAAAACCACTGCTGCTCCATCCCCACATCCCTGTCCCTCTTCCAGTGTTGCTCCAGGGCCACACATGGACGATCAGTCCCTCAAATGGAGAGGTGGGATGGGAGAGGGCTCGGATCAAGGAGAGGTGACGGCGGGATCAGTGCGGGAGCACAGCACAGGTCAGTGCCAGAGATGAACAGCAGGAGCTGCCCCCAACCCCGGGGTGCCCCCCCCGAGGGGCACAGCAGCCACATGGGAATACCCCACTCACTCCTACAGCACTCAGGACCTTCGGGAGCATTTGGACACTTGGGTCATGGTGCAGAGCCAGAAGCCGCCCGGCAGAGCAGCTACAGGGCAGGGTCCTGTGCACCTGAGCACTGGAACTACTTTGCCACCACGTTGGTGTTCCCGATGCAAGCTCCCGGGTTCCAAAGCACCATCCCAAAGGCCTCAGCAGGGCCAGGCTCCGAAATCCCTCCACCCACAGCCCCGGCTCCATGTCAGCCACCTCCACACTGGCACAGCCCCACGGACGGGGTCACGGCACTCTCATGGCCATGCTCTGTCTCCAAGCATCCCAGCCTGCCCACATCATCCCGTCCATCCCGGCCTGCCAACCTTCCACTGAACCCCAAATCCATGCCCAGCCGGGGCCTGGCATGCTCCAAAGGGGAATGTCTTCCTATTAGATGGGGCCCCGCTCAGCAGCTTTTGCTTAGATGTATATTTCCCATCTATGAAACATCAATAAATCCGGCTGGTGCTCCCCTTGGCACGGCAGCATGGCTTGGAGAAGGCTCCCCTTCCCACTGGAGCAATTCCCACTGCCTGGATAGGCTGGAGGGTTTGGGCACCACAGAGGAGGAACCGGGGGTGAGGATGCTGGCCTTCATCCCGGCGAGGGGATGCAGCCTGCTTGGGAGGTAGGAATAACGAGAAGGATGTAGCCAGGCCGGAGGGATGCTGCTGGTGGGAGGGATGGATGCAGGTGGGCTGGAGGGGATGCTGTGGGTGGGAAGGGATAGGAAGGGAAGTAGGAGCCTCATGGATACAGCCAGGCCGGAGGACCGGAGTGCAGCAGCAGGGCTGCCGGTGGGGCCAAGGGGATGCAGCGCAGCGGCAGGGATGCAGCCAGGCCGGGGGGATGCAGCCTGATGGGGAGGTGGGATCCCAATCCCAGTGGGAGCGACGCAGCCGGGCCAGGGGGATGCAGTGGGCTGGAGCAGGAGCCTGGAGGAGGGATGCGGCCGCTCCGGGGGGGATGCAGCCCGGCGGGAGGGATGCGGCGGGGCCGGGGCGATGCTGCGGGGCCGGGGCGATGCTGCGGGGCCGGGGGCGATGCTGCGGGGCCGGGGCCGGGCCGGACCGCTCCGGGCAGCCCCGGCAGGAGGGTTCGGCGGTGCGGGGCCACCCGCAGAGCGCGCAGCCTCACTCGGGCGCTCCGCAGCGCCGCGGGGGAACCGGCGCGGCCCGGGGGGGGGGGTGGGAGGGGGTGGGGGGTTGGTTGGTTTGTTGGTTGATATGGGGGGGGGGGGGTCGTCAGGCCCCTACCTCCAGGGTGCGGATCTCCTTCTGCGTGAGGTCGTTGGAGGCGGCGCACTTGGTGCGGAGCCCCTCCAGGTTGGAGATGCTGATGTCGATCATGTTCTGGACCAGCTCGCACTGCTGCAGCGCCTTCTGCAGACTCAGCTGCTGCTCCTCGCTCCTCGTCATGTTGTCCTCATCCATCGCTCGCCGCGCCCCCCCCCTCCCCTCCTCCCCTCCCCTCCACCCGCCGCCGCCCCGCCGCTTCCCCCCCCCCCCCCGCCGCTCAGCCCCGCTCCGCCGCGGCCCGCAGCATCGCGGTGCGGTGCCCACCGAGCGTCAGCGCCGCCGCCTCCCCCCCCCGCACACCGGGCGCGGCGGGGCGGGGGCGGGGACGGCGCGCTCCGGTACCGCGGGGCCGCGCTCGCTGCGCGCCGCTCCGCGCTGTAACCCCCCCCATCCCATCCGTATCCCAGCTCATCACATCCCATCCCCATCACATCCCATCACATCCCTATTCCCGTCTCCATCCTCATCCCCCCCCATCCCCATCACATCCATATCCCATCCCATCGCATGCCACCCCCATCACATTCCTATTCCCATCTCCATCCTCATCCCCCCATCCCATCCATATCCCATCTCATTGCATCCCATCCCCATCACATCCCATCACATTCCTATTCCCATCTCCATCCTCATCCCCCCATCCCATCACATCCATATTCCATCTCATTGCATCCCATCCCATCCATATCCCATTCCCATCATATCGCATCCCATCACATTCCATTTCCTCTCCATCCCGTCCCCTCCTATCCCATCCCCATCCCCAACCCCATCCCCATCCCTGTGCCCCCTCGTACCGGCCCTTGCCTCCAGCATGATGCAGCGGGGGGAGCACCACGGGGGGCTGCTGCAATGGGGGGGGGGGGGCACGTGCAATAGGGGTCCTGCTGCGCTTGGGGGCAATTGGGGTCCCTGGGTAATGTGGGAACCTGGGCCTATGGGGAGGGGCTGGTTCAATGGGGGACCCTTATGCACTGTGGGAGGGCTTGGGCAATTTTGGGGGTCCTGAACTAATGGGGGATACTGCTGCAATGGGAGGGGTTCTGGTGCATTGAAGGTGTAGCTGCAATGGGGGTCCCTGCATCAGTTGGGGTCCCTGACCTGGCTGCACTGTGTGCAGGGCAGGAGCAGCAGCTGGGGGGTACAGGGCATGTGCACCCCCAAAGCCTAAGGAAGCTGTATTGGGGTGCAGTGGGGAACTGCCCCCAGCCCCCACTCTGCCCAGGACCAGGCCAAATCCTGCCTCACCCTGTGGACGCCAAGGGAGTCCGCAATGGGGAAGGGAATGAGCAGGGGGGCAGCCAGGATGGAAACCTGCAGTGGGACGCAGGGAAAGCCAAGGATGCAGTGGCAGGGTGCAGGGGATGAGGACAGCACCCCAACACCCCTCCCTACCCAGAGGCCACGGTGATGGCCCCACACTCATCCCTGGATCTCCATTCCACAGTGGCCAGAGCCCCTGCAGAAGCACCAACCATACACACAGGGGGTGAACCCCACTTCTCTCTAGCACACGCAGGTATCTGGGGGTTCAGCCCAGCCCCAGGGAGCAGCAGAGGAAAGGGGGTGCAGGTGACAGGCATTGACCCCCTCAGTGCCACTCCCTTGGAGAAGCACCTTTCCCTCTGCTTGCCACTTGAGAAGCTTTACTGGAGCTTGGTGTATGTATACAAAGCATTTAATATACATACTATATGTGTATATATACATATAAACGTATATTTATGTCATTTTTAGCCATGTATCTATAAAAGAGAGCCAGAGCCTGTCAGGAATGGCCAACGAGCCCAGCAGTTCTTTGGGAGAGACGGAGCCAGGATGATGCTGCAAGAAACTCCACCTGCCCCACTTCCCAAAGCACTCCCCATTCCTTCTCCCACCGATGACCTCCTTGGCTTTGGAGATTTGACTGTATTCCCAGTTGATTTGACTTTATTCCCAGTTGATTTGACTTTATTCCCAGCTGACGGACCCATCCCAGTCCATATCAACTCCATGGAAAACACAGCCACCCCCCAACAGCTTCATACATCAGAGGCCAGGTTGGACACAGGGGCTTGGAGCAACCTGCTCTAGTGGAAGGTGTCCCTGCCCGTGGCAGGGGGTTGGAACTGGAGGAGCTTTAAGGTCCCTTCCAACCCAAACCATTCCATGATTCCATGATTCTAAAGAGCTGAAATCACCTGTGAGAACATCACCATGGATCTGAGTGTGCACCAGCCACAAACCTGCCCCCTCCAAAGGCTCTTCCTGGTCTGGAGCTCAAGATTTATTAATGATGGGACACGAGGGGGTGCCTGGACAAATCCTTTTGGAAGGAGAAGATCCTGCAGAGAACAGCAGCTCCGGACCCGTTACACACAGAGACCGATGCTGGTCATGGCTCCAGGGCGCAGCTCCCAGCCCGTTCCCAGGAGCTCGGGAAGGGCCTGTCCCTGCGGTCAGGAATGCCATCTGTCACAGAGGAACGGCCGAGGCTGCTGAGCTCAGCCTCGGGCTCCTGCCTTCCCCTGGAGGGGGGGGAAAGAAAGGAAACATGACACAGCATCTGCCCCTCTGGCAGCTTTTAGGGATTCTATAGGATTCAACTTGTTCTTGATGTTTTCCCTTCCCTTGCCAGCTTTATTCCCACTTGATTTAACTTTATTCCCACTTGATTTGACTTTATTCCCAGCTGGATTTCCCAATGATTTATTTTTGCCTCCACAATACACTCGCCATCTCCTCGACTTCCCAATGGATGCTCTCCATCATCTCCCTGTGCTCTCCAAGCCAGAGCCTCTCGCTGCTGCCTGCTTTCCTTTCTCCCTCCATGGCACATAAACCGGAACATCATCCACACCAGCAAACTTAGGTGATCTTTCCCTCTAAACCCCCTTTCTAAGGACATTCCAGCCATTTCCCAAAGCTTGGCCTGAAATAGCTCTTCCCTTGGAGGCCACGCTGGCACCTGGCACCTCTGGGAATAGCCAGGAGCCACCTTGGCAGTGAGGGACAGAAGACAGAGCTGATTTTTGAGTTAGTCACCAAGAAAATAGATATCTGCAGATCTTTGGGCTGTTCTCATGCACTGCGAAACAGCAGGAACAGGGATAAAGTGTTCCCATCTTTACAGACACATTTGACATTCGCTGCTCCCATCACACTGGGAGAACCACAGCAGGTCTCCCCCCATCCAGCTCCTGGAGCTGCTGCACCAGCCCCAGCCTGTGACCAATGGGTGCCCCCCTCACCCAGAGGGACCCAGCACTGTGTGCTCCCCAAAAGCATGCCTGTAATCTTGATTTAGCAACTCCCGCTGCTGTTCTCTCCCAAAAGCGTGCCCAGAACTTCACTTTAACAACTCCTGGTGCTGTTCTCTCCCCAAAAACACAGGCACGCTTTGTTTTGATGAACACCAGCACCTCACTTCCTGCAGGAGCATGCCTTCAGCCTTGCTTCAGCAGCTCCCAGCACCTTGCTCTCCCCAGGATCATGCCCACAGCTTCACTTTAGCAACTCCCAGTACCATGCCCTCCCTGCGAGCCCAAACACCACCTTGCTTTGGGCAACGCCAGCACCTCAGTCTCCCCAAAAGCATGCCTGCAACCTTGCTTTAGCAAATCCCAGCACTTTGCCCTCCCCAAAATCACGTCCAGAACTTCACTTGAGCAACTCCCAGCACCTCACTCTCCCCAGGAGCATGCCCACAGCTCTGCTCCAGCAACTTCAGTGCCCTGCTTTCTGCAGGACCACAGGCACCACCTTGCTCTGGTGAACACCAGCACCTTGCTCTCAAAAGCGTGCTCACAACCTTGTTCAGCAGCTCCCAGCACTGTTCTCTCCCCAAAACCATGCCCACAACCTTCCTTAGCAACACGCAGTACCAAGTTCTCCCCACGAGCATCCCCAGAACTTCACGTTAGCAATCCCCAACGCCATGCTTTCCCCAAGGGCACAAGCACCACCTTGCTTTGGGCAACGCCAGCACCTTGCTCTCCCGAAAAGCATGCCCAGACTCCCAGCGACTCTCAGCGACTCCCAGCGCTGTTCTCCCTCCAAACCCCCCAAGCATCACCTTGCTTTGGGCACCACCAGCACCCCACTGCCCCCAAACCCATGCGCACCCCCTCCCTTGCGCAGCCACCGGTGCCGCGCTGCGCGCCAAACCGCCCCTGGCCACGCCCCCCGGCACAGGCCACGCCCCCCGCGGGGCTCCGAGTCCAATCAGTCCACGCCCCCGTGCCCAAGCCACGCCCCTTTCCTGCGCTCTCGCGAGGCGGCGCGCCATGGCGCGGGCGGGCGGCGGGAACCTGCCGTGGTACGAGCGCTACCGGAGCGGGGCGGCGGGAACGGGAACGGGGGGGGAGGGGGTAACCCGGGATGATCCCGGGATGACCCGTTCTCCCGGTGCAGGGTGGAGAAGTACCGGCCGCAGGCGCTGTCGGAGCTGGTGTCGCATCGCGATATCCTCAGCACCGGTAAATACCCCCCTCCGGTAACCACCGATACCCCCCCCGGTACCGGGCACCCCCAACCCCGCTGTGCTCCCCGCTCCAGTGCAGCGGTTCATCAGCGAGGACCGGCTCCCGCACCTCCTCCTCTATGGGCCCCCCGGTACCGGTAAGACGTCCACCATCCTCGCCTGCGCCAAGCAGCTATACCGGGAACGCGAGTTTGGCTCCATGGTGCTGGAGGTGAGTGGGGATGGGATGGGATAAGGGGGTCCCCCAAGCCAGGGTACATCCTCAGGCTGGGATACGGATTCACGCTGCCTCCCTCCAGCTCAACGCCTCTGACGACCGGGGTATCGACATCGTCCGAGGGCCCATCCTGAGCTTTGCCAGCACCAGGACCATCTTTAAGTGAGTGGTGGGTCTGTGCTTCCCAAAGCTTCCCATCCCATCATCCCCCCACCAACAACACAGCCTGCCCCAGCGCTTGGCTTGGGAAGTGGGTTTGGGGGTCTCCTGGGGTGGGAGCAGATGGGAAAGAGTCAGGAGTGCCGAATGAGCAAGGAGGATGAGGGTGGTATGGATGAGTGATAAGGGTGAAGGATAAGGAGGGCTCCCCCGGTGCATCCATGGGGGTCAGGCCGGGAATAGCATCTCATACTCCCCTTTCTCCAGCACCAAGCCACATCCAGGACCAAAACCATTCCCTTTTCCCCATTTTTAAGGAAAGGCTTCAAGCTCGTCATTCTGGATGAGGCCGACGCCATGACCCAGGATGCTCAGAATGCCCTGAGGCGAGGTGAGGGGCGCAGGGGACCTGTTGCCATTGACGCCCCTCAGCCCCAACCTGGCGGAGGTGGCAGACAAGGACCAGCTTCTCCTCCCTCCTCTCTGCAGTCATCGAGAAGTTCACCGAAAACACCCGGTTTTGCCTCATCTGCAACTACCTGTCCAAGATCATCCCGGCGCTGCAGTCCCGCTGCACGCGCTTCCGCTTCGGGCCCCTCACCCCGGAGCTCATGGTGCCCCGGCTCCAACACGTCATACAGGAGGAGGGGTGAGCCCAGGGTCCCTCTTTATCCCTGTGTCCCAACACAGGGAGGAGCAGTGGGATTGGTTTTCCATAGACTCCCAGCCTGGTTTGGGTTGAATGGACCTTAAAGCTCCTCCAGCTCCAACCCCTGCCACGGGCAGGGACACCTTCCACTAGAGCAGGTTGCTCCAAGCCCCTGTGTCCAACCTGGCCTTGAACACTGCCAGGGATGGGGCAGCCACAGCTTCTCTGGGAAAAGTCTGTGTCAGCGCCTCAGCACCCTCACAGGGAAGAACAACTTATATCCAACCTATATCTCCCCTGTTTCAGTTTGAACCCATCATCCCTTGTCCTATTGCCACAGTCCCTGATGAAGAGTCCCTCTCCTCATCCTTGTAGATGTATTCCTTCAGACACTGGAAGCTGCTCTGAGGTCTCCAGCAGCTTCTCTTCTCCAGGCTGAACAGCCCCAACAGAACCATAGAATCAACCGGATTGGGAAAGACCTTTAAGCTCACCAAGTCCAGCCATTCCCCAGCACAGCCAAGCCCACCACTAACCCATGTCACTGAGGGCCCCATCCACGTGGTTGTGTTTCCTGCCGGCAGCCCCAGGTCTTGTTTTCCAGGGTGGATGTGACCGAGGATGGGATGAAGGCTCTGGTGACCCTCTCGAGCGGTGACATGCGCAGAGCCCTCAATATCCTGCAGGTATGGACATGGCCACAGCCACTCTCTCCGTGGGAGCCTGAAGGGGTCAGTGGAGGAAGGTCCAAGCTCTTCATCCTTCCTCCACCCTCCTCTTCCTCAGAGCACCACCATGGCCTTCGGGAAGGTGACGGAGGAGAATGTCTACACGTGCACAGGGCACCCCCTCCAGTCTGACATCGCCAATATCCTCGACTGGATGCTGAACCAGGACTTTTCCACTGCCTACCACAGTATCCTTTCCCCTCCCCTGGCCATGGGGTTTGATCCCTGCTGCTATACGTCCTCTTCTTTGCTGGCGCTTCCTATCCTGGGACCTCCTGCTCCGGCTGGGTTGGGAATGCTGCTCCAAGGGGAGGGTCCTCGGGGTTATGGTGAGGATGAGGAGTGGGATCTTGCGAGGCAAAGCCTGGATGAAACCCTTCACTCGCTCCCACCTCAGGAATCATGGAGCTGAAGACGCTGAAGGGCTTGGCCCTGCAGGACATCCTCACCGAGATCCACCTCTTCGTGCACAGAGGTAGGGGCTTGTGGGGCTGACCCTGTGATGGGCAACGCTGTGTCCCCCCGCAGCATGACATGGGCCATCTCCTCTTCTCCACAGTCGATTTCCCACCCTCGGTGCGCATCCAGCTGCTGATCAAAATGGCAGATATCGAGTAAGTGGCCATTCAGCCCCATTCCTTACCCCATAACCCCAGAGCTGGGGGGCTGCCAGTGCACCCACCCCATGGGGGTCACCGCTGCCACGCTGTGCGGGGTCCTGGCTGTTGCTCTGTCAGGATGAGGATGCTGGTGTGAGCACCCAAACCCTTGCCCCCTGCTCTCCAGGTACCGTCTGGCTGCTGGGACCAGTGAGAAGATCCAGCTGAGCTCCCTCATCGCGGCTTTCCAGTGCACCAGGGACCTGATCGTGGCCGAAGCCTGAGTCCTGCCGCACGGATCCTTCCTTGCATCTGGCAGAAGGTGGAAGGGATCGTGCGGTCTATGCCCGGAGCTGATCCCTGACACTTTCCACTTCCCATTTCCAAGCCTCCAGCCCACAGCCAGGCTGCGGGAGTCAGGCAGTGTTATTCCTGAGTGCATCAGGAAATAGAGATACCTCTAAAGCCCGTTGGGTTGTGCTTGTCTCTTCTTTTCCCTGCTGAAGGAGGTGGTTGAGGCTCACACCCTGCCCCAGTGCAAAGGTGTCTCACCCACCCAGGCTGAAGTCCGGCTGTGTCACCCTCCTGCCCAACCACCCGGCCTCGCAGGGCAGAGATAGTGCCAACCCCCTGCCCCGGGCAGGGACACCTTCCACTAGAGCAGGTTGCTCCAAGCCCCTGTGTCCAACCTGGCCTTGAACACTGCCAGGGATGGGGCAGCCACAGCTTCTCTGGGAAAAGTCTGTGCCAGCGCCTCAGCACCCTCACAGGGAAGAGCTTCTGCCTCAGAGCTCATCTCAATCTCACCTCTGGCAGGTTAAAGCCATTCCCATTGGCCTGTCCCTACAGGCCCTTGTCCAAAGCCCCTCTCCAGGTTTCCTGGAGCCCCTTTAGGCACTGGAGCTGCTCTAAGGTGTCCCCTTCAGGAGCCTTCTCTTCTCCAGGCTGCCCCAGCCCAGCTCTCTCAGCCTGGCTCCAGAGCAGAGCTGCTCCAGCCCTCGCAGCAGCTCCGGGGCCTCCTCTGGCCTCGCTCCAGCAGCTCCACGTCCCTCTTGTGCTGTTGCCCCAGAGCTGGATCAGGACTGCAGGGGGGGTCTCCCCAGAGCGCAGCAGAGGGGCAGGATCCCCTCCTGACCTGCTGCTCACACTATAGCCATTCCCTGCCTTCTCCATCAGCTCAGTCACAGCCTCAGGCTCACACATGGATCGAGCCCATTGAGCTCCAGAGAGGACAAACAGCAGGAACGGGATCTGGGGGCTGCAATGGACTGGTCCCCCCCCAGCACCCAACACTGAACCTGCAGGTCTGCTGCACTCTAGAGCTGGGCAAGTACCCGCTGCAGCTCCACAGCCAGGCTGGAGCCTGCGATCCCCAGGTCACCTCTAGAGCCAAGAGCAAAGATGTGAGGAATCAATTCTTTATTCTGTCATCGCTGCCATCAAGTCTGTGGGGACCTGCTGGGGTTCGTCCAGCCCACACCCAGACCAGGAGAGCGGCAGAGCCCACATTCCTCTGGGAATTAAGCTACTGTACAGGCTGATCCCGTGAGGGTTGGTTTTGCCAGGGGTGGTTGTAGCCCTGAACTCATACAAACACCAAAAGCTCTGCTCAGACTGCAAACCTTCACCCCACAACATTGCACTTGGAAGCAAAAGCACCTAACCCATAACTTACAGACAGCAGGGGGGACCCGTGTCCCCTGCAGGGCCACCACGCCGTGCCCCTTGCCCTCTGCATGCATTTTAGCTGGGTTCTAGTATTATTACACCAAAAACTCCCTCCACATTCCCCGATGCAGCCCCAAAAGGCGGGGAGCAGCGATCCTCCTGCCCCACGGCTCAGGCAGCAGCGAGACGTCGTCGTGTGGTGCCTCCTCCAACCCAGGCCAAGCCCTGCGGCCAGGCAGAGGGCTCTCACCTCCGTGCACCCACATTGCACCCTGCTTTAAAAGGTCCGGTAAGTGAGGAATTCCTTCAGCTTCCTGGGAATGGGGAGCGCGAGGACCTGGTACGTCGTCAGGAAGGTGCGCAGAGCTTTGCGGCACAAGTGCTTCAGCGACGAGAGGACCCTTGGAGCGGTCCAGAACTGGACGTGGCCATCCCTGGTCCTGCAACAGGACCCAAAGGTGTAAGCATAGCGCAAAAGGGACACAAGAAGATTCAATTATCCCCATATATCCCGAGCTCGCCGCAGGCACAGGCATTCCCCAGCCCAGGAAACCAGCCTGCAGCCCCAGGGAAGCTGGGAGAGTGGCGAGAAGACCCAGAGGTGCAGGAGGAGGGAGCAGCCACACGTCCCTCTGCTCTCTCCTCACACATAACGTACCCTGTGGCAATGAAACCGCCGTGTGGGAAGTACATGCAGCACAGGCCGTTGGTCATGGGAGCAAATGCAACTGGAGAGCGCAGCTCCAATGCCCAGATCCTCAGGAGCCTAAGGAGAAAAGAGGAGACACCATGTCAGGCCCTCATCCACACAGCCCTGCAGCTCAAATGAAGCCTCTGGGTTCATAGAATGATTTGTGTTGGAAAGGACCTTAAAGCTCCTCCGGTTCCAACCCCCTGCCCCGGGCAGGGACACCTTCCACTAGAGCAGGTTGCTCCAAGCCCCTGTGTCCAACCTGGCCTTGAACATTGCCAGGGATGGGGCAGCCACAGCTTCTCTGGGAAAAGTCTGTGCCAGCGCCTCAGCACCCTCACAGGGAAGAGCTTCTGCCTCAGAGCTCATCTCAATCTCCCTCTGGCAGGTTAAAGCCATTCCCCTTGGCCTGTCCCTACAGGCCTTTGTCCAAAGCCCCTCTCCAGGTTTCCTGGAGCCTCTTTAGGCACTGGACACACCCCAGCTCATGGGGGCTTCTGGGCTCAAGCCCACACTGAAGCTGGGTCATGGGGAGCTTCTCCTCACCCAACACCCCCCCAAGTCCCTCTCCTCAGGCTGCTCCATCCAGTCTTTGCCTAGCCTTAAGTTGTGTTTAGGATTGCTCTAAACCGGGTGGCACTGTGCCCTGCAGAGCTGAGCTGCATGCCGACAGAGCTACCCTGACCCTGCTACCCCTTTCCCAGCCATGGTGTCCCAGGCATCCTGCCCTTTCCCCTTAACAGCAGGCATTGGTGGGGACCCGCCACACAAGGTCTGCTCCCCACTGGCACATCCCGGGCTCCTGGTTCCTTTTGGTGGTGTCCTCCTGGGACCCTCTGCCCACTGGAGGTCCCCAAGGGGGTTCACTGACCTGTCATCCGCCACCGTGGCCAGGTAGAGGCCCTCAGGGGAGAAGCAGACGGAGCGCAGGGAGCTGGTGTGGACCTCGCTGCTGTCATCCAGCGCCGAGTGCAGGGGGACATGGCTGTGGTGGGGAGAACAAGCCCAGTGTGACCCCCAGGCTGCCACGAGCCCCATTCCCAGTGCTCTGGGGCTGGCAGAGGGCCCAGAGCCCCCTTTCAGACTGGAAACAGCGGAGAGGTGGTGACCATGGAGGAAAGGCCACATTCAGCCCTTCCAAACCCCCTTTTGCCCTGTCCCCATCCCCGTACCGCAGCGTCCTCAGCTGCTCCCCGGTGTAGGGGTCCCACATGATGACACAGGCATCATAGGAGGCGGTGACGAGGAGAGCAGAGTCTGGGGAGAAGTCACAGGACACCACGCTGCTCTGGTGCCCCTCCAGCCTCCGGATCAGCGTGTAGGATCGCATACTCCACAGCAGCGCCTGCGCGAGCACACGAGAAGCATCTCAGGGTTTAACAAGCATGAGCTCTGGTCCCAGCTCCTCCATGCAGAGCCTGGGTGGCTGAGGAGCAAGTGGGGTCTGGCCTGGCTCCTTCTACAGGGATGCTCCTTGCACTGGGGATATGCAGGGCTGAGGGGAGCGCTGGGTGCAGCGGGACATGGGATGGGGCTGGAGAAGAGAAGCTGAGTGGAGACCTCAGAGCAGCTTCCAGTGTCTGAAGGGGGTTACAGGGATGTTGGAGAGGGACCTTCATCAGGGACTGGAGCTATAGGACAAAGGGTGATGGGTTCAAACTGAAACAGGGGAGATATAGGTTGGATACAAGGAAGAAGCTCTTCCCTGTGAGGGTGCTGAGGCGCTGGCACAGACTTTTCCCAGAGAAGCTGTGGCTGCCCCATCCCTGGCAGTGTTCAAGGCCAGGTTGGACACAGGGGCTTGGAGCAACCTGCTCTAGTGGAAGGTGTCCCTGCCCGTGGCGGGGGTTGGAACTGGAGGAGCTTTAGATCCCTTCCAACCCAAACCATTCCACGATTCTATGGCTGCATCCCTCGGGACTCACCGACTTCTCTCCGGCGGCGGAGCAGAGCATGCTGCAGTCTGGGGAGATGGAGCAGCAATAGACCCACTGCACGTGGCCTGACAGCACCTGGACCTGCCGCCCTGGGGACAGGAGACATGTGAGTGACAACGGGGGAGCAGCAGAGGCAGTGCTGGGCCCTGCCCCTGCTCTCCCCTCACCTTCCAAGAGGGAATACATGTGGGGCTGGGGGTTCCCTGGGCAGATCCTGAGCTCTGTCTACTTGCATCCCCCTCCTGCACCTCCCAGGTCCCATCTGGAAGGGGATGTTGTAGAACTGTCCCCTTCTGCCTTCATCCCCGTCACCAAAGATCCTTTCCCATCATCTCCATGAGGAAGGTTTCTCCCCACTGTCCCAAAGCCCAGCCTGAGCTGGGGGTGACCTATCACCAGGGACACCCCTGCATGCTCCTACCATCTCTGCTGAGGTCCCACACACGCAAGGTCTTGTCCCGCGAGGCTGACACAAGGATGAGGCTTCCATTGGGAGCGAAGCTCAGGTCTCTGACGACATCCTGGTGCCCCAAGAGGCTGAAGAGGAGGTGTCCTGTGGAGTGGAGCCATGCTCAGCGCCATCCCTCCACGGGGGGCAAGGCAGTGCCCCTCACACACAGGCAGCCCCGCCTGGCACAGGGCAGGGGCTCCTGCTCAACACAGGGGAGTGTTCAGGGAAGGATGGAGACGGGATCTCCTTCCAAGGGGAGAGACATGAAGCCACGAGTGCTCCCACTGCTGGCAACGTCCCCTCACCTGTCTGCACCTCCCAGACCTTGATCTGCCCATCGTTGAGCCCGGTGGCCAGGATGAGGCAGGAAAGCCCCACAGCGCAGGCAGGGTCTGTGTCCCCCTCCTCTGCCACCGGCCAGGCGCTGAAGGCCAAGCCCCACACGATCTGACCACACTCCAGGGTCTTCTCCTTGGCCACCGCTCGGCTCCTCGCCTCGGCCTTGCTGCTGCGGGTCTTGCGCTCTGGGGCTTTACAGCTGCTGGAGAAAGGAGGGATGTAGGGAAGGATCAGAAGGGACAGGACGAGGGGAATGGCTTTTAGTCTGAGAAGTGAAAGCGCAAGAGATTAATCTTTTACTAAACGTGGAGCTGTTGGAGCGAGGCCAGAGGAGGCCACGGAGCTGCTGCGAGGGCTGGAGCAGCTCTGCTCTGGAGCCAGGCTGAGAGAGCTGGGCTGGGGCAGCCTGGAGAAGAGAAGGCTCCTGAAGGGGACACCTTAGAGCAGCTCCGGTGCCTAAAGGGGCTCCAGGAAACCTGGAGAGGGGCTTTGGACAAGGGCCTGTAGGGACAGGACAAGGGGAATGGCCTTAACCTGCCAGAGGGGACACTGAGATGAGCTCTGAGGCAGAAGCTCTTCCCTGTGAGGGTGCTGAGGCGCTGGCACAGACTTTTCCCAGAGAAGCTGTGGCTGCCCCATCCCTGGCAGTGTTCAAGGCCAGGTTGGACACAGGGGCTTGGAGCAACCTGCTCTAGTGGAAGGTGTCCCTGCCCGTGGCAGGGGTTGGAACTGGAGGAGCTTTAAGGTCCCTTCAACCCAAACCCGGCTCCCCGGTGACTCGGTGACCGCGTCTCCCCGCGCCCCGCACTCACAGCTCGGGCTCCCGCAGCGGCCAGGGGATCAGTTTCACCACGCAGTGCCCCTGCGACCACGCGAACCACGCTCCATCGGGGGAGAAGGCGACGCTCCACGTCTCGCAGCTCGACTTCCAGTCGTAGCGCTGGGGCCGGCCCGGCTTCAGCTCCGCCAGCAGCACCGGCTCCTCTGCGGGGCACAGCGCGTCACCCGGGCCCGGCTCCCCCGCGCCCGGCCCCGCCTCACCTCCGCACGGCTTCATGGCGGCTCCGCGGCCCGCCCGGCCACGGCAACGACCAGCCGGGCCGGGCACGGCCTCCGCGGGGCCGGCACCAGACCCAGCGCGGCGGAAGCGGCGGCGGCGGCGGCGCGGGGACGGGACACCCGGTACCGCCTCCTGCTCCTCCGCCTCCCGTAGCACCGCCCCGGGGGCACCGGTGACACCCCCGGCAGTGGCACCCCAAGGACCCGGCACCCACATAGTGACACCCCCTCCGGCAGTGGCACCCCAAGGACCTGGCACCCACACGGTGACACCCCCGGCAGCGGCACCGCTCGGTGCACCCCCCAGCACCGAGCATCCCCTGCATCCCCGGCTCCCCGTGCCTGAATAGCGGCAGCTAGAACTACAACTCCCAGCATGCCCCGCGCCTTCCAGTAGTCCAGCCCTGCCTGCCCGCGTCGTGGTGCATGATGGGAGTTGTAGTCCCCGCCATCCGCCTGCCTCTCGCATCCCTCCCGGGACCCGTGTGCGGGGATAGCGGGGCTGGGTCACCCCGCACACACACGTGTGTGTTCCTCTGCCCAGAGGGGGTACCCAAACCCCCCCTTTGCCAGCCCAGCCTTCCCGCAGCCATGATGCCACCCGTCCTCAGCGACATTCCCACCGGGTCCATCCCACCAGGAAGGAGCAGATCCACACAGGGTACCCGGGGACGCTGTCCCGGCGCGGGGTGTATTCTGTAACACGGAGATGTACACACGGCACCGGCTGTACACGGCTCCATGGGGCGGGTGACACGCAAGGAGCCCACACGTGACAAAAGCACCAGCCCACGATGCTAGCGCCACGAGAGCGGGATGAACTGGGACGGGGTGGGGGGACAACACGGGGACACGGGTGGCACCGGGTGGCCCAGGATGAGGGGGGGGGACACGAGCCCACCCGGCTGGGCTGCGGAGTCGGCAGCGAAGCAGCGCAGGCGGCGGAGGTGGTGGGACACGGGGTGAGGAGGCGATGGGAGCCCCTCACCATGGCCTCAGTCCTTCAGGGTGGCCTCAGAGACACCCTGGGCCAGCAGCTCGGCCAAGACGTTGTCCAGGTAGTTGGGGTCGGGGTAGCCGTGGCCCGTCAGGTTGGAGCCGAACTCGGTCTTGTGGTGGATCTCGTTCCACACCACCGTGTCCGACTCGCCCGTGGTGTTGGAGGTGCCGACGGTGAAGATGAGCCGCCGGTCCCAGGCCACGATCAGCAGCTTCAGCACCTGCGGCGGGCAGGCATGGCTATGGCTGGCCCCACGGCACCCCCAGCCCTCCTCCCAGCCGGCATGGCATGGCACAGCACCCCGGGGGCAGGATTCACCCCTTCACGGTGCCCACAAGTGCCACCCTTGCCTGTGGCACATCCCAGCCCCACAGCAGCAAGGCTGCATCCTCCCCATCCCTTCCCAATCCTTCCCATTCTATCCCAGCCTTATCATTCTCTTCCATTCCATTCCTTTTCTTCCCACATCATCTCACCTCTTCCCATACTATCCCATCTCATCCCTTCCCATCTATTCCAGCTTTATAATTCTTCATTCTATCCCATCCCACCCCATACCATCCCATCCCACCCCATCCCATCCCATACTATACCATACCATTGCCATCCCATCCCATACTATACCATACCACTGCCATCCCATCCCATCCCATTCCATCTGTTCCCATCCCATTCTATCCCACCTTTATCATTCTTCATTCTGTATCATTCCATCCCATCTCTTCCCACCGCCTACCATTCCATCCCTATTCCCTTTCCTTCCCATCCAATTGCCATTTTATCCCATTCTGTCAGGTCCTTATCATTCTCCATTCTGTCCCATCCTCATCCCTTCCCATCCCATTCCTTCCCATGCTATCCCTTCCCATCCCATTCTAACCCATTTTTATCATTCTTCATTCTATATTGTTCCATCCCATCTCTTCCCACCCCATATCATCCCATTCCCATCCTGTTTCCTTCCCATCCAATTACCATTCCATTCCAGTCCATCAGGTCTTTATCATTCTTCATTCTATCCCATCCCCATCCCATCCCTTCCCATCCCATTCTATCCCATCTCTATCATTCTTCATTCTACATCATTCCATCCCATCTATTCCCACCCCATACCATCCCGTTCCCATTCTGTTTCCTTCCCATCCGATTGCCATTCCATCCCATTCTATCCCACCCTTATAATTTTCCATCCCATCCTATTCCCAGCCCGCGCTCCCTCACCTTCCTGCCCTTCTCGTTGTCGGGCAGGTAGCAGTGCCGCGGGAAGCCGCGCGCCGTGAACCTCTTCCCGGGATTGGGGTGCTCGGGGCCCTGGTGGGAATGCAGCGGCTGAGGGGGTGCCTGGGAAGGGGGGGGGGGGGGCACCCGTCCCAGCAGTGGGATCCTCACCTGGATACCGGTGGGAATGTCGTAGACAATCCGGATGGTTTTGGAGTCAGTGTAGCCCGGGAGGGAATGGGGGATGAGGTGGAACTCCATCTTCCCGGGGGGCTGCGTGCCCGTCTTCTCCCCATAAATGGCCTTACAAGTGGGGCACTGCAGGCTGCCATCCTGCACCGGTACCAGGGGGGCATCAGGGACAGCACCCACCTTCCCCAGCACCCACCAGGGGATGGGGGACTGCGGGGAGGGTGACCCCATGGCAGGGACCCTCTCACCTTGTTGCCGTTGTTGTACATGGCCAGGAGGCAGAGGAGGTGGTACATGTGCCCGCACTTGCCCAGCTTGCCCACCAGCTCGGGCTTGATGCCCCTGTGGCTCAGCACACCCTCATAGCCAGAGGAGGTGACCAGGCGCTCCATGCAGATGGTGCAATCCTGCCGGGAACAGGTCCGGGTGGGATGGGGAGGTGAATCCCGGCTCCCGGCCCCGGCTGCAGTGCCCAGGGATCCCCACTCACCTCATCCGGGGGGTTCTTCACCTTCTGGATGTACCGACGGACCACGTCCTCGGGGGTCTTACCTGCCGTGGGCAGAGGGGGGGATGCCATCAGAGCCTGCCCATGGTGCCCTGAACCCCCTGTCACCTGCTGCCACCAGCATGGGGACACCCTGAGGCAATGAGAAGCCATGGGCATCACCTCAGAGCCCTCCAGCATGTCCCTTGGGGTCCCATCCCCATGGGCAGCAGCGGTGCCCGTGCCTCAGTTTCCCCCCTGGCAACCAAGGGTGTGCAGGGACACCATTAGCTCCTTACTCTTTTTGAGGTGCTTCTTCTTGGTCTTCCTGCAGATGCCGTTGATGCCGGGCACGGGTTTGATGTCGCTCTTGCTGACGGGCGGCGGGTGCAGGATGGGTTTGGGGGCACGGGTCAGGCAGACGGGCAGCCCCGCGGCACACATGAGGATTCCCGTCATCCCTGTGCCGGGAACAGGAGCTGTCTGTCCATCCGCCCCGTGTCCATGTGTCATTCCCACCGCCTGCACCCCCCCAGCCCAGTGTCACCCCTCTGTGACACCCCCTACCTGCGAGGGCCGGGTGGACAGGGCCGGTGCTGTTCAGGTTCTTGACTGGGAGTGCTGGGACCCTGCAGGGAGATGGGAGGGGAAGGGGCTCAGCATTGCCCCCTCTGCACATGGCATGACCCCAGGGCAGTGTCCCCTCCATGGGACACAGGGCAGATGGGGACACAGCCTTAGGGGGTTGATGTCCCATCACACAGGGCTGTCATCCAGTGCATGTGGCCACCCCTGGGGACATCATGGAACCATAGATCCCCAGCCTGGTTTGGGTTGAAGGGACGTTAAATCTCCTCTAGCCCCAGCCCCCTGCCACAGGCAGGGACACCTTCCACTAGAGCAGGTTGCTCCAAGCCCCTGTGTCCAACCTGGCCTTGAACACTGCCAGGGATGGGGCAGCCACAGCTTCTCTGGGCACGCTGTGCCAGCACCTCAGCACCCTCACAGGGAAGAGCTTCTGCCTCAGAGCTCATCTCAATCTCCCCGTGGGCGGGTTAAGGCCATTCCCCTTGGCCTGTCCCTACAGGCCCTTGTCCAAAGCCCCTCTCCAGGTTTCCTGGAGCCCCTTTAGGCACTGGAGCTGCTCTAAGGTCTCCCCTTCAGGAGCCTTCTCTTCTCCAGGCTGCCCCAGCCCAGCTCTCTCAGCCTGGCTCCAGAGCAGAGCTGCTCCAGCCCTCGCAGCAGCTCCGTGGCCTCCTCTGGCCTCGCTCCAGCAGCTCCACGTCCCTCATCGGGATGTCCCCATAATGACACCCCATGTCCCTCATCCTCCCCAGGGACCCGCACCTCACCAGCTGACCCATCACCCTTGCCACCGCTCCATGTCCTAAGAGCCCCTTCGAGGGTACCAGCACCAAGACCTCCGGGGTGATGACCGGGACCTCCCCATCTGCTCACCCTGCTGACGCAGGGCACATCCGTGTGTACTCGTGTGCGCACACGTGTCTGTGCTTGCACCCATGTGTGCAGGGTGCTGGTGTGCACCCATGTGTACCAGGCGGGGTGTGCAGCTGGGAGCGCAGGCACATGTGGGTGCAGGCACATCTGGGTGGGAGCTGGGGCTGATGTGCAGGTAGGGATCCAGCAGTGCCACCAGTGGGGTGGAGGGATGGAGGGGCTGATAGATGGATGGAGATATGGGTGGCTTGCGAAGTGGAGAAAGGGAGGGAAGGATGGGCAGGGAGATGGATGGATGGATGGATGGATGGATGGATGGATGGATGGATGGATGGAGGAAGGGAGAGATGGAGGGATGGATGGATGGAGGGAGGGAGGGAAGAAGGAACAGAGGGAGGGAGGGATGGATGGATGGGTGGATGGATGGGTGGATGGATGGAGGGAGGGAGAGATGGAGGGAGGGATGGAGGGGTGGGTGGATGGGTGGATGGGTGGATGGGTGGATGGATGGATGGATGGGTGGATGGATGGATGGGTGGATGGAGGGAGGGAGGGAGAGATGGAGGGATGGATGGAGGGAGGGAGGAAGGAATGGATGGGTGGAGGGAGGGGTGGATGGAGGGATGGATGGATGGATGGATGGATGGATGGATGGATGGATGGATGGAGGGAGGAGTGGATGGATGGGTGGATGGATGGGTGGGTGGATGGATGGGCAGATGGATGGGGGGATGGATGGATGGCTGGGTGCATGGATGGGGGGATGGATGGGTGGGTGGGTGGATGGATGGCAGGCACAGGGCACACACTGGGAGGAAGGACAAGCAGGAAGCCCAGCAGCAGAGCTCTGTCCAGTGCCCTAGCTCAGCAGCCGGACAGCAGCTTCCACCATCAGTGTCACCCCTGCCCAGCCCCACAAGTCCCCACGGCCCACAATGGTGAGTTCAGCAGTGCTCAGCCCCGCACAAGCCGGGGCTGCAGGAGTTTTCCCACCCATTCCCAAAGCTGCCCGTACCCACGCCAAGGCTGGGCAGTGGTGGAGAGCCCAGTCCCCCGCCAGGGTCTTCCTGGCCTCCTCCTACCTGTCCATGAGGACGCATGGATGGGCCCTGCGTGCCAGTACGGGGACAGTGATGGGGACAAGGGACAGGGCACACGGAAGCGAAAGCAGCACGTCAGCAGGGGAAGGAAACGTGCCAGCCCACTGCTCCTGCCTGCCCTGCCTGCTCCTGCCTGCCCCGTATGACACTACCTGCCCTTGCCTGCCCCGTCTGCTCCTGCCTGCCCTTGCCTGCTCCTACCTGCCCTTCCAGCCCTGTCTGCCCCTTCCCGCCCTGCCTGCTCCTGCCTGCCCCTACCTGCCCCTGCCTGCCCTGCCTGCCCCTAGCCGGTGACAGCATGGTGACAAGAGCCCCAAGGGGACGCCAGGCTGACACACTGAGGGGTGTAGCCATGGGGGCTTGGGTGCCAGGACAGCGACCCCCACCAGACACCCCCTTGGGGCTCTGCTCACCCACCCGCATCCCCTCGGTGAGTTATTCCCATCCCTGGCAGTGTTCAAGGCCAGGTTGGACACAGGGGCTTGGAGCAACCTGCTCTAGTGGAAGGTGTCCCTGCCCGTGGCAGGGAGTTGGGACTGGAGGAGCTTTAAGGTCCCTTCAACCCAAACCAGGCTGGGATTCTACGCAGGAGACACCGGAGCCGTGCTCCCCACAACAGTGTCCTCCCCAGAGAGCTGCCTGGTGGCATTGGGTCATGAGCCATGTCACGTATCCATACTGGCCAGCGGGGACACAAGTCCCCTGGGACCAGGCAGGAGATGGATGTCTGAATGGATGGCACAGCATGGCACAGCACAGCACGCTGCACAGACCACCACAGCCCCTCTACAGGAGCAGGGATCCATGGATCCATCCAGGATAAGCCAGCTGCCAGCACTATCCCTCCTGCCACCATCACCTTGGGGCTGGACTCACCACGGTGCCAGAAGCTCTAGCACGAGATGCCGGCAGAGGATGAGGCACCTCCATCACCTCCCCTCTCCCCCAGCTCCATGTGCCCACCCCTGACCCTTTAGTGCCACCACAGCCCCCCTTGTCCCCACCAGCTTACCCGGGGGGCACGGTGGCGCGGGCGCCCAGCGCAGCCCCCCGCTGTGTGCCGGGCCGGTTGAGGTTGTTGAGCCCCGGCAGCGGCGCTGAGCCGGGCACGCTCGGGCTGGGGGCGAACCCGGCACCGGGCACCCGCAGCCCCTCGCCCTTGGCCGTGCCACCCGCCACCGTCCCCGTGCCCACGGGCCATAGGGCTGCACCAGCAAAGGTGCTGCTCTGCCGGATGGCGCCCGGGTAGAGCTTGCGGCGCTGGGAGGCCAGGATGGCGTTGGAGGCAGCGCGGGTGCTGTTGACCAGCAGGCACTGAGGGCAGGAGCAGGGTGTCCCCGTGCTGGTGCCCACCGGCCACGACTGGGATTTGGGGATGGAGCCCATGGTGAGGGGATAGGCCAGGTCCATGCGGCGCCGCAGCCGGCGCTTGCGCTGGGTCTGCCGGTTCATCTGGGACATGCTGCTGAAGTAGATGAGGTAGCAGAAGCCCAGGGAGGAGAGGTCCAGCCAGGGGTGCTGCTTCTCGTAGGCGTTCTGGATGGTGATGCAGATGTCCATGTCGTAGGGGGTCCAGGAGCTGTTGTCGTTCTCCCATTCCCACACGATCCCCTTCCCCGGCGCTGAGGATGGGTCGTAGAAGTTCCTCCGAACGGGGCGCATTGTCCCTGTGGAGACAAGGGAGGTGAGCACCCATGGGCTGCAGCACCCCGGGGTGCCAGTGGAGGGACCTGTGCCTGCGCACCCATGTGGGTGTCCAGTTCCCAGCCCGGCATCCCATAAGGAAGGGGATGAGGAGGCTCTGTGGGGTGCAAACCGCCACTCGCACACTCTGCAAACCTGGAGAGGGGCTTTGGACAAGGGGCTGGAGGGACAGGCCAAGGGGAATGGCTTTAACCTGCCAGAGGGGAGATCGAGATGAGCTCTGAGGCAGAAGCTCTTCCCTGTGAGCCAGTGACTGGAATGCCGACAGCCAGGATCACGGCCCCGGCCGCCATGGGAAGGGCGATGCCGCTCGTCCCCCATCACCTTTTCCCATCCCTCTGCTCCAGGCCCATCTCCACCCTCCTGGCCGGGATCCCTTCCCCATCCCTGTGTCCCTGCAGCACTTCCCGGTCAGGAAGGGTTTCCTGGCAGCTGCTGTGGCTCTGCCCGGTGCTGACAGCCACGGGACCGAAGCATCATCCCTCATCCATGGCCAAATCCCGGCCCCTCGCTGCGTGTGTGGGTGCTCAGCCCCCAGCTGAGCAGTGGCGCTGCCCCGGCACGGCTCTGGCCCCGCTAATGACACTAATTGATAGTCATTAATCATGGGCCGGTGCCCGGGTCAGGCAGCAGAGCCCGGCCCAGCTGCCAGCTGGTGCTGAGGCAGCACTGCTGTGGCCCCACAGGAGGAAGGCTCCAGCCTGCTCATCCCGCCCGGCCCCATCCCAATCCCAGCGCCGGCTCATCTCCGCATCCGTGCCCTGCATCCCACTTGTGTTCACATCCATCCCTGTGTCCTTCTGCTGCACACTCATACCCACATCCTGCTCACATCCATGCCCTGCACCCCACTTATGTTCACATCCATCCCTGTGTCCATGTCCCCCACCCTGCTGCCCACATCCATGCCCTGCATCCTGCTTATGTTCACATCCATCCTTGTGTCTGTGTCCCCCATCCTGCTGCCCACATCCCGCTCACATCCATGCCCTGCATTCCACTTGTGTTCACATCCATCCTTGAATCCATGTCCCCCATCCTGCTGCCCACTCATGCCCACATCCCACATCCCGCTCACATCCATGCCCCGCATTCCACTTGTGTTCATATCCATCCTTGTGCTCATGTCCCCCATCCTGCTGCACATTCATACCCACATCCCACATCCCACTCACATCCATGTCCCACATCCCACTCTCCTCTCGCAGCCGCATCCCGCATCCCGCTGCCGCAGAGCAAAGCAGAAGAGGATGAGGCGGGGACATGCCAGCCCGTCCATGCGGGCACACACAGGTCCCCAGGGGCCACCAGCTGCCCCAGCCCCACATCCTGTCCCCTCCACCAGCCGTGGGGCCGAGCCAGTGTCCCCAAGGGCCACCGGGATGGAACACACTCGGAACAGGGTCACCTCGTTTCACTCCATTGCTGTTTGGATTGGGTTTCTCCCTGCCCAGGCATGGCACAAGGCAACCTCCCCTTGCCCCCAGCCTCCTGCCCACCTTCCCCGTGTCCCCATGTCACAGCAAGCACCAGGAACACCTTCAGCACAGGGACCCTCATGTCCCTGAGCACCATGAGAGTCCAGAGACACCCAACAGCCTCCAAACCTGGGTGCCCCCAGGCCTCATCCCGGGGCAAAGATGATGGATGGTGGGCACAAAGATGATGGGATGGGGCACAAAGAGGTGACAGTCTACACCATGGAGCCAAAGTGAAGGCCACATCCCCTCCCATGACATCCCTCTCCCAGCATCCCTGTCTCCAAGCCTTGCGGTACCCAGGACATCCTGAGAAGCTCTTGTTTGCTCCCAGCAGGTACATTTCACCCCCAAACCCAGCATGTCCCCACCATGGTGTTCCCCGGGAGCACCCGGCCATGGGATGTGACACCAGACCTCTGCTGTCAGAGGATGCAGGAGCTGGCGTGGGGACAGCCAGGGTGTCCCGCTGGCACCGCAGCCCTATGGGGCCCTGCCCCGCTGACTCAGGGCTGCGGGTGCCAAGCTGCCCTTTGCCAAGTCCGTGGCCGGCTGGAGTCCGATTCGGAGCCAGGTTCGATGGCAGAGGCAGCACAAGGGTGACAGGTCCCTGGCTCCGTCCCCATCTTGGTCCCCAGCCCATTGTGGGAGCCACATCCGCATGCAGGGCCTTTTGCCATGGCTGGTGACCAGGAATGGGGGCACCGGTGGCCACGGTGGTCCTGCTCTGGGGCGGCCCCCGTGTGTCCCCAGGTGAGTGATGGGGGATGAGGGTGTCACACAGCGTGTGACAGGTCCTCTGCCTGCTCTGCCTGGCCTCGGCATTCCCATGCTTCCTGCAGGCAGGAATGCAGGGATGGCCAGGACAGCACCCGAACCAGCAGAGCTGGCACACAGCAGTTTAATGGGACACATTAATGGGGTCTGGGCTCTGGACCAGCTCTGATTTCCCCCCGGACACACGGCCTGGATGCATGCTGCAGCACGGTGCCGTCAGCAGCTCCCAGTGCCCAAACTGGGGCATCCCCAGTTCCCTGGAGAGCTGGGGTAGAGCAGTTTTGTGGGGCAAATGGGTGGCCAGTGGGACACATCACCCAGCATAGCACCCCACTGGGGGTGAGAGGGGATGGAGGGATGTCAGGATATATGTCCCTCCTGGGCAGAGGTCCATGGTAGAGGAGGGAAGTGGGGAGGGGGAAAGGAAAGGCCTGGAGGAGCCTTGCAGGATCCATGGAGGGAGAGGACGAGGGGAGGAGAGAAGGGATGGGAGGGACAGATGGACAGAGAGGAGTGTGTGTGCAATGGGATGAAAGGACAGGTGGGTGGGTATATGCATTGATGGATGGGTGGAGGGATGGATGGATGGATGGATGGATGGATGGATGGATGGATGGATGGATGGATGGACGGATGGGCAGATGGAGGGATGGAGGGATGCATGGATAGATTAACCTGCCAGAGGGGAGACTGAGATGAGCTCTGAGGCAGCAGCTCTTCCCTGTGAGGGTGCTGAGGCGCTGGCACAGGGTGCCCAGAGAAGCTGTGGCTGCCCCATCCCTGGCAGTGTTCAAGGCCAGGTTGGACACAGGGGCTTGGAGCAACCTGCTCTAGTGGAAGGTGTCCCTGCCCGTGGCAGGGGTTGGAACTGGAGGAGCTTTAAGGTCCTTCCAACCCAAACCAGGCTGGGATTCTGCGATTCTGTGGATGGATGGATGGATGGATGGATGGAGTGATAAACAGATATGTAGCAAGAGAGAGCAATGGATGAATGGACAGTATGGGCAGACGGACAGATGGATGGATGAAACAACAGGCAGATAAAGATACACACTGAGTGGGTGAGTGAGTGGGTGGATGGATGGATGAATGATGGTTGGGTGGATGGATGGATGATGGATGGATGGATGGATGGATGGATGGATGGATGGATGGAGGGAGGGAGGGATGGATGGATGATGGATGGATGGATGATTGGATAATGGTTGGATGGATGCATGGAGGGATGGATGGAGGGATGGAGGGATGGATGGAGGGACAGATGGATGGATGATGGATGGATGAATGATGGTTGCATGAATCGATGGATGGATGGTTGGATAATGGTTGGATGGATGGTTAGAGGGATGGATGGATGGTTGGAGGGATGGATGGATGGATGGAGGAATGGTTAGATAGATGGATGGAGGGATGGTTGGATAGATGGATGGACAGATGGACATTCCCATCCCGGCGCCAGCCCCTTACCCGTGTCCTGCCGGAACTGGTGCATGGACTGGAGGTCGATGATGTAGGGCGCCAGCTGGACATCGACCTGCCCCAGCACCACGCTGCCGCGGGCGTCCTCCTTCAGCACGTTCTCGATGTGGTGGCACACGGCGGCCGAGTAGGGCCTCCAGCGCCCGTGCTCGTTCAGCCACTCCCACACCACCACCCGGGCCAGGTTCTGCGGGGGGAAGCCGAGGCCCCCGGCGGCCAGCATGGCCCCCGCGCCCTGCCGCGCCATGCCGGGGCTCAGCGGCTCAGCCCCGCGCCGCGCCGGCCACAGCGACACGGGGGCAGCCCCTCGGGATGCTCCTCCCGGCTCCTGCCGCCGGCGGGCTCCGGCGCTCAGCAGAGGTGGGCGCTGCCAGCCCGGTCCCCACGGTCCCCGAGGTCCCCGCGCCGCCCGGTCCCCGCACACCCAGCGCTGGGGCCATCCATCACCCGGCGCGTCCTCCTCGGCCCTTCCTCCTCCTTGCGGCGCTGGCAGGGCTCCGGCTCCAGACCGCCACCGGGACCCCCGCGCCGGTGACACGCTGTCCCCGAGACACCCCCTCCTCCTCTTCCTCCTCACGTCCTCGCTGGCTCCACCGCTGTCCCCGCCGCCCAGCACGTCACCGGGGGTGAACAAATGGGGGTATCACCTGCAAAACAGGGCCCCGGCCACGGTCACCCCGTGTTCTCTGATGGGTGGCAGCGTGGGGACGGTCCCCATCACCCCCATGGAGCCGGGGGGCAGCGAGGCCGCTGTGCCCGCAGCCCTGGCAGCGTGGGCTCCCTGCCAGCCCCGGCCGGCTGCCGGCCTCCAATGTGACAGTGGGGACGAGGGGGACAAGGGGGGTGACAGGCGACCCTGATCACAGCACTGGGAGGTAGCGGGGGTCCCACAAAGGGGGGGTCCCCATTGCTCCCTGCCCAGCCGGTCAGGGTGCCGGGGAGCCCGCAGACCCCGAGCCCGCTCCAGCCACCGGTGATTGATGATCTGCACTGCAGGCATCGTGCTGGGGGTGATCCCGGGCCCCCCGCTGCCCATCCCAGCGCCGAGTCCACCCCAAGCACCCCCAGACCCACCGGGATGGGGTTGGAGGGCTGGAGGGGGGGTGTTTGCTGCACAGCCTCCGTAGCAGACAGACACACGGACACAGGCAGGCACACACAGACACGGTGACACAGAGACACGGGCACACACGCAGCCGGTGACACAGCCAGCGGGACACAGACAGACACACCGACACGGGGACCCACGGCAACAAAACCCCCCCCTCCGGGATGCTCACACACACACACGCAGCCTCCCGCCGCCACACGCGTGTGCACCGTCCTGCTCACCCCGCGCCCGCCGTGACCCCGAGCACCGCCGGAGCCAGGGGGACCCTCACCCCGACACCAGGACCCCCCCTTCCCCCGGCCCCAGCTGCCTTGGAGGGGGGGGAAAAGGCCAGGCCCGACCCCCGGTGCACGGTCCCCCCGGTGCGCAGCAGCCCTCGGCGCTCCTGCTTCACGCAGCCCCCGGTGCGCGGTGCCCCCGGCTCACGCAGCCCCCGGTGCACGGTCCCCCCTTCCCCGGTGCACGGTGCCCCCTCCCGCGGATCCGGATCCCCCCGCCCCGCCATGGCCGCCGCCGCCGCCGCCCGGCATCGCCCGCGCTCCTCACCGCGACCTCCGGCCGCCGCAGCGGGACCCGCAGCCGCACCGGGAGCAGCGGCGGCGGCGGCGGCGGCAGCGGGCGCGGGGCCGGGCGGCGGCAGCGATCCGCCAGCGCCAGGCAGCCACGGGCACCTGCGGCGGCGCGCACGGCCGCGCGGGCACCCGCGCCGGGGACACGCATCGGGGACACGCATCGGGACCGGGCACCGGGAACACGCACCCGGACCGGGCACCCGCACCGGGACTGGGCATCTGCACCGGGGACACGCATCGGGACCGGGCACCGGGAACACGCATCGGGAACGGGCACCCGCATCGGGACTGGGGACACACACCGGGGACACCTACTGGGACTGTGGCCCCGCACTGGGGACCTGTACCAGGACTGGGCACCCACAGCGGGCACCCACACCAGGGACACGCACCCGGATCAGGGACCTGCACTGAGACCGGGCACCCACACCAGGCCAGGCACCCACACCGAGGACATGCACCGGGACCAGGGACCCACAGCAGCACCAGGGACACCCTCTGGGGCCGGGCATCTGCAATGGAGACACCCACTAGGACCGGGGACCCACATCAGGGACTTGTAGTGGGTCTGGGCACCCACACCAGGGCTGGGCACCCACACCAGGGCCACACACAGGGGACACACACCAGTGCCCAGCACTGGGGACCCATACCGGGGATAGGTCACCCCAGCACTCACTCTGGCACCCAGGGCACAAGCCACGAGTGCACCCACACCCAGAACAAGGCCAGGACACGCACCCACATCGGGGACCCGCACTGGGGACCCCACTGACACAGGGCACCCAGCACCTGGCACCCAACAGCCAGCACCAAGCACCCAGCACCAGCACCCAGCAGCCAGCACCAAGCACTGGCACCCAACACCCAGCACCCAGTACCCAGCACCAAGCACTGGCACCCAACACCCAGCACCCAGTACCCAGCACCAGAACCCAACACCCAACACCCAGCACCCAGCACCCAGCACCCAACACCCAGCACCAGCACCCAGCACCAAGCACCGGCACCCAACACCCGGCACCCAGTACCCAGCACCAGCACCCAACACCCAGCACCCAACACCCAACACCCAGCACCCAGCACCCAGCACCAGCACCAACACCAGCACCCAGCACCCAGCACAGGACCGGGCAGTGGCACCACAGGCTCGTCAGCTGGGAGAGAAGTGTCCCCATGGGGACCTTGTCCCCCCTTAGGCTCCGGGACACCCGTGGGACCGGGTCTGGCCCTGGGGGTGGCTGGGACCGGGCGGCGATGGCCACGGTGGCCCCGCAGTGACACCTGGTGGCCCCGGGTGTGAGCCCCGGGCGAGCAGCGGCGGAGCGGGCCGAGCGCGGCGACACCCGCCCGTCCCCATGAGCCCTCACGGGCAGGGGCCACCCGCTGCCCCATCCCTGCCATGGGCTGCACCCAGGCCTCATGTCCCCACGGCAGATGGGGCTGGGGGCCGGCACCCTGTGACAGGCTCAGGCAGGGGTGGGGGGCCCCCATTAGCACCCTTGGGACCCACCAACAGCCTTTCCCCATCCCACGTCCCTATCCCAGGTGGGATGGGAACATGCCATGGGGACATGGAGCCAGGGCAGGGACGTGGAGCTGGGGTATGGCATGGGGACCTGCGGCTGGGATGGGGACATGGCATGGGGACCTGGAGCTGGGGCAGGAATCTGGAGCTGGGCCATGCCGTGGGGACCTGGGACTGGGATAGGGCCACGGCTTGCGGACGTGGAGCCAGCCTGAAACAGGCGAGGAGCCCTCGAGGGATTCCAGCCATCGAGCGGGGGTGGCCATGGGTGAGGGGACCCCACGGCTGGCCGGGGGTCACTCGGGGGACCCGTGGGGCCAATGTCTTGTGCAGCCCAAGCGTGCTCCACTCGGGGCTGGGACAGCCATGAGGGAGCAGCAGGAGTGGGGCTGCCCCCCCGGGGGGACAAGACGGGGTCCCCAGTGCCTGCAGCCCCTCAAAGCCCCAGCCCTGGGCTGCCGGAGGCCAAGTGGGATCCATCCCACCGGTGCATGGGGGGGAGCATGCACCCAGACCCGGGGGGGGACACGGGCATCATCCGGTGCGACATCCCACGGGATTCCAGCACCCGCCGCAGCCTTGTTTAGTCTGAGGAGAAGCGCGGTGACCTTCGGCTGCTCCAGCACCCACAGAGGTAAACAGCGCCGCAAGGCCACCCCGGGGGGGCCCGGGGGCACCCCGTGCTCCGACCAAGGTGAGGGTCCCCCAGTGGGGGGGGGGGTATGGGAGAGCTCCCTCCTCCTGCCCCACTTGTGTCCCCCCAAACCCCAGCTCCAGCCCTTCCAGAGCTGTCCCCATAGATGAGGGGGCACAAGCAGAGTGCACCTTACAGGTGGGGGTCCGGATGCTTGGGACCCCCATGCAAGTGGTGGGGGATGATGGGTGCTGACAGACGGACACACGCACACGCTGCCTGTGGGCCCCCCCCGAGCAGGGACCACACACACACATGCCCATGCACACACACGCAAACACACACATGGCCTCCTTACACGCCCCGACACGGGACCACACACACGCACATGGAAGAGGCGGCCGGAAGAGCAGCAGAGACAGACACAGACACAGACAGACACACAGACAGACAGGCGGGCGTACACACAGCCAGGCTGCAGACACGCACAGGCACACACGCAAGACACGAACACGCAGGGACCTGCAGCACATGCAACATGGATGGGCATGTGAGCGCATGAGGACACACAGATGTGCACACACATGTGTGTGCTCATGCCCACATAGGTGTGAAGCCATGCACACATACCCAGACACACACGTGAACCCATGTGCACACAGAAGCACACAGATGTGTGCACCCATGCACATGCAGATGCACCCACATCTGTGTGCCAATGCGCTCGTACATGCTCACACACATGTGGACCCATGTGCATACAGATGTGCACACGTGTGGACCCGTGCACACGCAGGAGCACATGGATGAGTGCACCCATGCACATGTCCATGCACACACACGTGTGCACCCATGCACACACAGGAGCACACAGAGATGTGCACCAATGCACACACGCATGTGCATACACAGGGATGTACACACGTGTGTAAACCCAAGCACATGCAGATGCGTATATA